>NC_060878.1:39828264-40135013 GCF_021901495.1 Neodiprion virginianus | reverse complement strand
ATCGGTTTCGCGGCTCCGGGTCGCATCCGGTCCTCCCAGAAGCGGATCCGCGTTTCGGAGAACAGTTAAGAGATGGCGACTGTGGTAGGAGTCCAGAGTTTCCGGATAAAATTACGGAGGCTTCCGTGGGCGCCCACGCACCCGAATGAGTGTTAACTGCTCGCAGGTGAGTTACAATAATCGAGAGTCGGAAATTAGGGGCATGCGACCGAACGAGGGAGGCGGAGAGAGCTTCGAAGCCGAAGGCTTGATCGGTGGCATAAATAACCGAATATGCGCGATAAACTCTGTTTATAAAAGTGTATAAATATCGTCTGACGTGTAAGTGCGAGGATGCGTTTGGTGAGGAAGGAAAGTAAGGTATACGAAGGAGGCGCGAGGGTGTGCAGAGATGACAAACTTATCTTGGTCAATATTTCGGAGAGTAGAGAGAAAAGAGAAGGAAAAAAAGAAGCATAGGAATGTATGGTAAGAGGTATACGTGTATATAAAAAATACTGAAAGATGCCCTGCTGGGCCTTGACGCCGAGCCGGCGGTGAATATTAGTATATAAGTGAGTTACCCCGCGGTATAGAATAATTTAACGATACGTAGTAGGCAAACGGTATTTAACTCAGCGGGGCGTATCTCGACACTGAAATCAAACTTAACACGATAGCTCTCGGAGCACTGTGAGAGCGTCGAGAAATTGTTCAGGGACACCGATGCTTCGATTAAACATCTTTTTAGAGGGAAACTCAAAATTTTAATTATCCCACTCTGGGGCAATCAACTCAACCGATCAAATCATGGTCGTCTTGGTACCGAGGACGGCGGTCCGAGCTTTAGGAAAATTATAACCCCAATAGAAGTGGTTTGTGAACAAAGTACAAAAAAATACACACACGCGCGCATGGACGTACGGAATTTATAGACGCGATCAAGGTAAAATCAATTTTCGTGAGGAATCTCATCAAACCTTAATTGCTTGGATCATAACTTCCTCAAACTCTCACAATTCTCTGGTAATTTACAATTTTTTTTCGCTGTACCAAACTTTCAGACTCGTAAATTTTAATTGCTTGTACTTCAACCTCTTTCCGCTGAAAGTGGATACATCAAAAATCATCTCATTTACTTTATGCACGCTAAACATCCAAGATTTAATCAGCGGTTGGTCGGATTAATGTACAAAACTCGAGATTGCTTTGCCGATGTTCAATCGTCAGGAGCGATGTACCTACTTGTATAAATTTCGATTCTAGTTCGAATCGCGGTCTTGGATTAGAGTGAAAGTTTGTAAAAAAATGGCATCATAATTAGACGAACATCCCAGTTCTTCAAGTATAACACGTCACGGACTCGTTTACGGTGTATGAAGCGCTGAGATTATAATTAAGCATATTTTTAATTAAGTCGATTCATCAAAATAGTATAAGAGTCTCCTAAACGGAACTCTGGTAAAAGTTGAGTGTCCGAATTGTTGACTTTTTTTGGTGTTATCCCGCTAGATTCTTAGTTCTGAAATTACCAAAGACTAAATTTGTAGCGTCTAACCACAGAAATTCACAATTTGTGCCAGCAATTTATATACTAAGAGGAATTTTTAGTTCGGGTTACCGCTCAGTCCTTAACTATTTTCATTTTTTACCACAACCGAAAAATACAGTTCTAGGTACGAAATGAAAATTAGTTTTGTAACTGTTACCGGAAAGTCCAGTATCCGTTACTATTCTTTCTCATTACGATCACTGTCACTACATTGTCTTGCAACCGTTGCGAAAATTTACTGCTTGTGCAACAATATATTGACGTTAAAGCCTTATTCGACTAAAAAAAGTACAGCAAACCGAGAAAACTGATTTTGCGTTGCAATTACCAAACATGATGGACGATAGCGCAAAATGGTTACGCGTACCTCGTTTTTCGTAATCCCAACAATATTCAAACAGTTTTTTTAACGATACCTGTTTTACTGAATTTTTCTAATTACTGTAACAAATGAAATTTTTGTCAGTGTAATTCTGTAAAATAAATATTTCAATAATTGGGTCGAAACGTGTCAATAACTGGTAAATTTTTACCTTAGGTAAATCTTGACCAAGACCGAAGGTGAAACATGCAGAAAACGTTCCGCTGTAGCGACACTCGAAGAGCCGTGCGTTGAAATCGTTATCTGAAGACAGGATCAACATATTGGCCGTATAGGATCAGGATTCGATTCCTTGAAGGGGAACAATCGAAAGTAGTATAAGCCCCGCATCTATAGTCGGAAAGACCGCTTGTCCGACGCGCAAGGTTTAAGTCTGCGTCGGTGAAAGAGTGGCGTAGCCGGTGTAGGATATAGGCGCAAAGAAGGTGTCGGAGTAGGAATAAGTATCGGGGAATCGGTAGCCGAGCGGCTCTCGGAGGAGCGGAGGAACTGGAAACGTAAAAGGGTAACTCACGGTCGCGTTGAGGAGGCTGCCGTTGCGACGGCCGGGGGTGGACGGGGGGCGGCAAGGGGGGACGCACACGACGGAGGCGACGCGGAGCAAACAATGGTGGAGACAACCGGCCCCCGCGGTACCGGGGTGCCTCGGTGAGACAGCAGGTGCTTTGTCACCGGGGGAATAAATCCGGACGACCGCGGCTGGCCGATCCTCCGAGTCGTCGGTCCCACCCCGCGGCCCCCGGACGACGCACGGCACGGTACCTGGATAGGAGTTTTCGCCGAAGAGCCAGGATGACGCAACGGAGTGCGTGAAGCACTCGTCCTCTTCCGACCGGGAACGGAGAGGCGTTGAACCTGGAGCGTGCGGAGGAAACGCCGCGTCTATAAGGGTTCGATGCGGGGGGACCGAAATATAGAGCGTTTTGGTTCGGCTAGTGGGGTTTGTTTTTCTTCGAGATAGAGAGAGAGAGAGAGAGAAAGAGGGAGAGAGAGAGAGAGAGAGAGAGAGAGAGAGCGGGACGCCGGTCGCTTTGCATACAAGTCAGGGGAGACCCTTTTAACGGTGTGGGAATCAACTGGTTATAATACCGTGCTGCAGGAAATCTTTGTCCGTGTGGACATAAATCCTGGAGAACCGGGGGCCCAGAGCGTCCGGAGCTTCGGGCCCCTCTTCGGTCCCCCGGCATACACCCCGGGACACTATGGAGCGAACGCCCCCGAGGACGGGGCAGGTGACGGCAGCGTTCTGCATATAATAGCTGCCGGTGCGACCGGTGATCGTCGCCACCCTGGACGACGGACGATCCTCCGCGCGACCCGCGAGATCTGGTCGTCCTGGCAAAATGGCTGAGTTTCGGTCTCGGGGTTCGAGACTTTAGTCCGGTTGCCGGTCGGCGTACGCTATCCGGTTCGATGTCAGAGCATATCGTCCGATACACGCATCCGATTAGCATAAGGTAATGTTAATGACGCGAAAGCCCATAAATACGTCATTCGTATCGGCCCCCGATCGCCCAGCATCACGTACAGCGTGATCGTTCCTCGGCCTGTATTCGCGTCTGTGTGTTAGACATGTGCAGGTATACACACAGGTACATAACTATATACGTATACACACGTATGAGATATGATTCGACGTGCTGCAGGTCTTCTCAGCTCCGTATGTAATAAATAGCCGATAGACGGCTAAGAAATGGCCGTCCAGGGGAACCGAGTGGACACTTTTTCGTCTTTCGGGATGGCGGGGGGGACTCCGGGTGCCCTTGGCAAAGATTAGCTCGACGCCCGGGTTTCGTGCTCCGTGTTAACCAGGAGCAGGTACCGACACCACGCTATGGGAAACAGTCCCTCGATTCGACCAAATGATACTTTCAGACGACGGATATCGCCCCGTTTTCTCAGGGCAAACGTACGTTGTACATACCAGTGACAATCTTTTCCTCATGATGGATTCATGGAAATATTCCTATTCTTCATCTCACGATTCTAGTACAACTATGGCGTAATGTCGTTTCAGCACTGGACACCGTTATCAACGTTTTGACGAAATGGAAAGGTGGGTCCACTACCAGTTACTACAGTCCAGTTGGTACACTATGAAAGTTGGAACGATGATGAGCCGTTTTTTAGCGAAGCAATACGATAAATTTGAGAAACAGTTTCCAATTTCACTTGCAACGATTCACCACTCTTCTCAAACTACCAAGAGCTAACGTCCATTCCCCGCTAACTGGTTGTACAACTAGGCCGTTTTCACGGGAGTGCTTTTGGGTTTTGAGTCGTCGGTCGGCTGCGTTAAGCAGTTTGTTAATCACTGCACGGTATCCAGGCTTGTTAAGGGTCCAAAGTGCGTGAATTGGCGCGAAAGTTTCCCCGGCCAGTAGCCAGGCAACCTTGTAATCGGGGACCCCGTGAACCCTGACTGCAATGAACCGCTATTAGCAGTGATGCGCGTCGCGGCGTAACACGGCGGTCAAGGGACTTCTTTAAGCGGCGCCGGACGCGACGGCCACCGCCCGTGTCTGCGGATCGTTGTTCCGCAAGTTTCGCAAGTTCGCCGTCCCATTATCCTATCTGGGTGTAGCTGCCCGGGGACGACTGGGCCTTATAAGGCCCGCTACACGTGGTGTACCCGGAGGATTTACACGTGGCTCGACGCATCCGGAACCGCGAATCCTCGGCTGAGATGGCAGGGCAAAAATTCATCGCCCCATTAACGCCGACCCCCAGCGCTAGTTACGACCTGGGTAATGGCCGTTGACGCTTGTCCCAGTCTGCAGGCCTACTGCGAGAATTTCCTCGTTTTATCGTTAGTCTGATTTTTATCCTGGACGATGAAGCTTCTGCTTCCTCTGCTCGTGTTCCCTCCCTCTTCGTCTTCCTCTTCGGCCTCCTTATAGTCACCCTCGACGTCGTTCTCTTCTCTTCGAGAAAGTATTCGGCGTCTGCCGAGACCGTTCTATCACCCTATCTGAATTACAAAAATTGCACGATTGTACCAGAACACGAATAAGAGTGACTGGCTGTGCGGAAGTTCTGGCATCTCAATGCCCAAGTGACCCGATCAGGCGATGATCGATGTCAGAATCGGTATTTGTTTTAGGACCCCTGATCGCCCTCCTTGGTACCGGACCCGAACCAAGCCACATAATTTCTGTACAATTTGAGATACGGTCCCGAATTAACCCCGCGGTAGCCGAATCGGTAAGATCGTCAAGGTCTTCGGGACGGGGAGAAGCGGCGACGTAGTTGGGCCTTAGATGGTATCGGAATCGTCTGGGCAGGGAGTCAGCGTAGAAGAGTCGCGGCAGTCCGCGGCTAAGTGAGCCTAACCGAGGCAAGGCGAAGCGAAGTAACGAAAGCTGCGGACGCAGAAGGCTCCCGGTATCGCACGGCGCATCGTCTTCGACGGGCCATTCGTTACTTTCCTGGGACCGTCGAGATCTTCGAGGCATTTCGTTCAGATCCAGCGCATACAGACAGACGGACAGACACACACGCGGCCGCTCGCCTCAGGGTGATTCGCGCCTCGACGTGGGCCGCGGGTTTCGAGCGAATCGCCTCATGCCCGAGCCTTGGGACCGCTGACGTTTATGGTCCCGCGAAGCCGAAACTGATCGGTTCATAAAGCATCGAAGAGCCGCGAATCCCCGGACTACAAATCAACCGGCTCCGCCGATCGCAGCCGCAGTGTTTCACAGATCTGCTCATGCGCTTCACCGCCGAATATCGGGGCCGTACGTCCCGAGGTGTACGCCTCGTCGAATTTGGGGACCTTCGGGAGGAGCGGCCGGAGAGCTGGTCCGGGCCCGAGGGCCCAGAACGGATCGACGTGATGCGAGCAACGATGGCTCTACATCACTGCTCGCGAGGTCTCCTGGTGTGGGTAAGTTCGGATGTGCCGGTGAAAAATCCGCCGCGTTTTCGGAATTCTTCACGTTTTTAGACTCGGGCGAGGTGCCTGCAGATGTTCCTGTAACCGCGTAACAGTGCCGGGTATTTGTGTTCCTGCACGGCGGAGGAAGCGAGGGGTTCAGATCTTTGCGATCTCTTCTTGGTCCTGGGAAGCCAACTCCGAAATGTCAGAGCGACACTTCCAATGGCCTTTCAGATCGTGATTTGTCGTTTCCCCCTCTGCTCTGCGAATCGACGCAAAAAACTGAATACCGAAATCACCCGGCGAGATTAAGGTCTTGCGAAACTGGTGCCTCAGGCGATTTGGATACATTTTTCCGCATGTTTTTGTCCACCAGAATTATTAAGTCAGTAGAAGCAAGTATTCTGTGATTTTGTATCCTACTGTGAGGTCAGTGTAGTCAATAAGATGAAAAATGATCGAAAATAAGGTAAAAACTTAATTTTAAATGTTAAACCGGTTGTGAATTTAAATGAACTGGGAAACCGTCGAATCAAAAATTTGCTCGACTCAATTTTGTCGGAGTGAAATTTTTTGAAAAAAATTTCCCGACAAAACTTCTTAGCAGTGTGAATAAATATTATACTTCATAAACATTACGTAAAGAATTCTTCTTCGGTTTTACAAAACGATTCCAGACTCCGAGTTCGAGCTTCTACGTTGAATACATGCCTCTCTTGCTATCCTCTGCTCCGAGTCAAGAGGCAGGAGCGATAAGGGTCCGTTGCCACAAGCCGATGAGAGTAGAAGAAGGAGGAAGGTCGGATGCCTCGGCGTCCCTCTGTGTTCTTTATCACCGTCCCGGTATGCTTGATAACGTTTGATTTGTTTCAATCATAAATATCCACTCTCGTAATATGGCGGCGGACCGAGGCGGCCGCATCAGCCCTTGACCAAACCCAGGCTGGAGGGTGAAAATACCAGAGATCCGAATGCAGGCGCGTCGGCACGCACCCTGCAGCTGTAGCTGATCTTAGCGGCACGCTAAAGGCGTGTAAAACGGGATGCTCGATATCGGCGAACGAAATTACGGAGGGGTCCTTGAATCGGAGATGCCCGGAAATTATTAGCAGTGGGAAGAGGATATGCGGAAACCGCTAGAGAATGCCGAAATGAATTTCGCCTCGTTCAGCTTTTCCCCCTTTTCGCGTCAGGGTGCAGGTGCAAGACGCCCGCGTCTTCGGGACCAAAGTCAGCGCGGAAAGAGCGATAATAGCGAGGTTTTAATGAGTGGAGGTAGAGCCGCAGAAGCGAAAGAAAAAACGAAGTAGATAGAAATCTCGACGAGGTATAAGGTATAAGGTACCTACATGCATGTGGGGGAGGAGGAGGAGGAGGAGGAGGAGGAGGAGGAGGAGGAGGAGGAGAAGAGGAGAGAAGGAAAGATACGCTTTCAGCCGAGGGGAATAATAGTCTTGTGTAGGATTTGCAGTACCGCGACTCCTCCTTCGGCGAAGTGGCCCCCACCTTGCGTGTATCTCGGATCTAACATCGCGGCCTGTAAATCTCTCCGACTCGCAGACTAATTCTGGTCAATCCGTAGGCATCGATAATTACGAGCTGCTGCACGGCTTCGGCGACTTAGCCGTGCAGGAACTGTGGTTCCAGTCGTGACACAGAGATTTTCCCTCGTTCAGCTTACTTCAGGTTCAAGGTGAACTCCGCGCCAAGGCCTCCTGCACTCTCTTTGATCCATAAATCGTGTAGATCAAGTAGATTGCGTATATAAACCTATACCCCCTTTACCCAAGAGCTAGCTCTCTCTCTCTCTCTCTCTCTCTCTCTACACAGTTCCGATCTGCTTTACGATGACCACTCGGTGAATTATTCCTACCGCGTGTTGCGAGTTGCTCGGCATCTGCACGAATGAGTTTATAGCTATATGCGTAGCAGCGAAAGAAATGATAATTTGAGAAAATATGGGCACGTGCAGAACGTATTCTGCATATTCTGCGATGATTTCCGAAGTGATCGGTAATTTACCGAATAATTGCAAAATATCGTACGAGTTGAAAAGAGAGCACTGAATCTCGCGTGCCAATTTGGCGAGATTTTCAATAGCGATAACGGCTGCAGTTGTAGTCGCGTATCGTCGCGGTGAAAAATTTCCTGAAACTCGCAAGGGTATGTATACCTATATAAAAACGTAGTTGGTATTTACATATTCCGTGGTATATAAAGGGGATAATAACGAAGCACGATTAATATCGACGGGGCGGCATTAACCAGTTCAAGACTGTTCGGAGCAATTAATTATCTGAATATTATACTCCTCCGGTTAGGGACTAATTAGCAGCGTTGCCGTCTGGCAAAAAAGCCGCATCACGCATGAAATATTCTCGAGCGAGCCGATATTCCAAGTGTGGGAAAAATCCCGCACTGAGAAGGAAAAGAGGAAAGCTAGCCTTATTTATTCAACTAATCGTGCGGCGGTTTCTAAACGCAGACCATTCCGGATCGCCTTGGGGCGGTTTCGAGCCGCGCTTGCATCCAGAATTTCTCAGTTACATCGGTCTAATTAAACCGGTTGACCACGAGCACGGGGTTCACGACGTCACCGTCGGGGTTCAACGCGACCCCCGTTTTACCCGGGATATTCGCGTCGATAGCGCGGGCGGCGGGTTTCTTTTTGGTGGGCTTATTTTCCCCGCGGGCGGGGCACGCGTGAGGCGGTTCCAGGAGCGTCGTCGTCGGGCCCTGGGAAACGGGACGTGTGTATGTGCGGTGGTATTTCGATAAGAGCACCGTGTACCGAAGAGGCCGGAATATATATTTGCATTCCGGGTAAGGGTGAAGTGCACGCGGACAGGACAGCTGGAGGCATCGAATCTTTAATTCGAGATACGGGAGACCGCGGTCTCCCGCAGGAATTGATAGTCCGACGTCCTGCGTTTGTCGAGCTAATTACTGTAAGGCGAGAGACGCTTACGCTGCCGCTACACACAAACGGCATTAACGGCGATGCCCATCAATCCTCTCGGCCCTGCTCCCTCTTCCCTGTTCCCTTCACCCTCCTGCCGATCCTCGGCTGCTCCTGCACGCCAATTCTTCGCGCACGCACCGCCCTCGCAGTTACACCTGCCGGCCGAGCTCTTCTCTCCGTTCTGTCGCCTTCCACCTCGCTGGACTTCGAGTGCAGTTCCTCCCTTTTTCATCGGTTAAGACTTCGCCCCGAGGATCTTCCTCTCGGATGTCCGCGATCGGCTCGGAACAAGCAATGACCGCTTTATCGAATCCTTTGGAATCCACGTCTTGTGGCGGAATCGCCGATCCCAACGAATTTATAATTTAATACGTGATAATCGCCGAGACAAAATCACTCGGTTCTTCCTTCGGCGTCTAAACGAAATCTCATGAATAAACAGCGGGATGTGTTGGTATCCTGGAAAGGCAGACTGCACAATGATTGTACGTCTTCACGTCAGCTGCGCATGAATTAAGAGAAGTTGAAAGCGTGTACATGTAAGTTTGGTAATTGAATTTGTCACGTCCGCTATAAGGGTACCAACACGAACGTGTAACGGAGGTACCATTCGCCTGTACATACGAGAAGAAATTTCATTCACACGAGTCGATCTGGCGTGGTACAGTGTTCGTTGAAATTTGTTATTTCCTGCCAACGGCACATGACGATCGGTTTACGATAGTTATCGCTGATTGAGTATGCGTTCTGTCGTATGGATGTAGAAACCACCTATACAAATACAAGTGGCATAAATATGTAAATCGGATGTAATCTCGAAGTCGCATTAATACCTACCTTTGTACGTATCCACCAGCTACCATCAGCGAGTCGCGTAATTCATTTGAATTTATAATTACGCGTATAATAAGAGAAAGATCGTCTGGACGTCAGTTTCACGTTCTCAAACAGCGCGAGAATTATTGGTGCCTTCAATGCAGGGAGAGACGGTTTTTTAGTAACGATCGATGCGAGACGAAGCTCGCCGGGCAGTCGTTACTTGGGAAAAATGAATTGAATTCACAAAAACTCGGCGAATCGTTCGAAATTCAAAAAGAAAAATACAAAACTAAAATTGTCAACTTACCTCTGAGGTTATCCTACAAGCAACGATGAACTCACCGCGCAGTAATCGTGATCCAAAACCAACGACGCCGATTCCTGCAGGTAGAAACAATCGAGGAACGATTAAAGGTGAAGTTATGCCGGTGTAACCTGGGCTAGAACAACTTCATCTAAATCTAGTCCCGCGGTACAAGATGCAGGGAGGGATGTCACGCAGCGATAGCAGCGGGGTACGTGCTACACCCTCGCGAGTTTTCTCACCGCAACGGCCATCTTAATTACCGAACGAGGCACCGCATATATCAAAGAGCCGGAGGAAGGAGTCGTCCTTTTCGTCCTCGGCTCGTCGCGACGCCGCGACGCGTCGATCTCTCCTCGCGAGTCCTCAACTGACTCCTCGACTCCCAGTTGCATGCATTGCGGTCCCGCTAATACTTACGCTTCGAAAGGCCTCCTTCAGGCCCTTTTTCGCGCCCCCCCGAGATCACGACGTCTTTATACTCCCCGTGAGACGACCGCTTATTAATTTTACGACGGACGGTCGACGCTGCGCGTCTCGCCGGCGGTCCGTGATCGGAGCGAAGATTAGAGTGCTTCGCGTGTGTTTGTTAAGGATACGTTTCCTCTCCCTGTTACAAGGACTGCGACTGCGAAGTGCAGCTTGCGAGCTTTTCGCACTGGTCAGGATCAAGGGACGACCGCAGCTACTTGAAATTTAATTCCTTGAATTATTCACGTTTTCGAGATGAGAAATTTATCCAAAATTTTTCCCTAATTCGGTATCTAAATTAGTCTGGTTAAGATATTTAGACGGAACTCACTAATCGTGTGAGTAACTTTAAATATGTGACTTCTTTTAATTTTTTATTTACAAACAATTTCCCGAACGATGGAGATTTAATTTCTAACAAACCGAAAAAATCTACATTACATACTTACATAGTTTCTTTGGATAAATTTTCTGAAGTTATGCAAACAAGCACTAGATTTTTTACAAGCCTTCCTCTGTCGATTTCTATCTATTTTTATCCAAGAGTGTGGATAAAAATGTAGAGAGATTCAAAAATTATAGAACGGTAAGAGTGTGGAATTTTTAGAATGCCAAACTCTGTCGCCTGAAATATTGACTTTTAAGATCTAGGCAATTGTAAAAATACCGACGATTCTATGCTGTAGCTTTCGGTATTGTTATTCATTCATATAAGATTCCATATTTCGACTTCTTACACTTTAAAATTCTATTAACTAAATTTTGGCCTCTTTGAAAACTCGACATCGTAACGTCTCTTCCATTCTCTGACGTTCCTAAATATTCATCGCCGCCCGAGTCCATTGATTCGGTTTATCGCAGCATAATATCTCTGCTGGAAAGTAAAAAAAACTGACGTTCGAGTCAAATCCAACAGTGATCCCTGTATAAACGGAGAACCGCGTTTAGCGTCAGCAGGTTGCGAACCGTGAAATTACCACCAGGTGTAATTGGGGTAATGAAATTCGCAGAATTTCGTCGCTGCGCGGATCTTACAGACTAAGGATCACGAGTCGGGTGTCGTAAGGGAGGCTCGTTCCTCCAGGGTGACACCGACGCGGCTCCGAGAGGGCAAACGTCTTTATATCTTCATTAAGGAACGCGCCGCGGCGTTCCACTCGGATTTTTAACGCTGCATCACGTCGCGCCTTACAGCTGTCCGTAGTGCTAGTAGACCATAGAGCCGGCGGAGATCTTGTTCCTTAATTTTTCAACGGCGTTATAAATATCGGGAAACTAGTTACGGTGAACGTTCGGACACGGCTGCTCGTCACCGGACCCCAAAAAACTCGGGGTCAACGCCTGACGGGCCGACGCATAATTTCGATACTTGTATTCAGGAACGAACCAACGTTTTTCCCAACGTCCGAACATGTCCCGCAGCAGCATGTATCTTCGCCCGCGGCGTGTAGGAAACGTCTTGTGGAACCGCCAATAAATCACCGGCAAAGATGGCATATGCCGTCAGGTAATGGTGGGACGGTGTTTTCATTGGTTTAAAAAAAACATATTCTCCAAGAAATTAAATTTTTTGACTCATGCGCTCGTAAAACCGTACACCACGATATTACCTACCAGCTGTATTCGTTCGACGCCTACTTTTGCCCACGGATCCATAAGCCAGCCGCCAGCTCACGCTATTCCATGATATTCGTCAAATCTGGAAAGAACTCGTTGCCTGCTGTCTCGGGCAATATTGCATTTATTTCCACGAAAGTTGCTGTAATAAAAAGCGTAGAAAAGAAAGAAACAACGAAAAAATAAATAAAAATAACACCAAGGCCATAAAACCGACCTACAATCTTTCCCACTAATTTCACTTCCAAACATTCCAGACAAAGAAAAGCAATTAACAGAGTCGCTGCTCCGCTCGCAGCAAAGGTCGTCACACCGAAGTCGCACTGCGGATACCTGGTACCAATGATCACTCCCGGATCGTTACACGCTGCTGCATCCCCATCAATTCCGAGTAGGTATTTTAAGTCACTCGAATTCATCCGGTGGACACCCGCAACGGGTCCATCTTCCATGACAAAGGTATAATTTATTGAAATTGAACTGCGCGAGAAGCAACCGAAGGCGTCATCACCTCGAGATCGAAATGTCGAATGATCTCGCGTCGGATGAACACCGTAAGAGAGAAGAAAAATGCTGAGGTAATATATAAATTTTCCACCGCATGGCAGTGGGTAATTGGAGGAGAAGGCTTACCGCGACATCGAAGCGCCGATACCTTTGTCTTAGCTGTTTCCCACGCTGGATGAGAGGGAGTTGTAGAGGCGATGGGACTTTACCGATCTGCGATTCACCTTCGTCGGTTACACTGGCTGGTTGCGTCTCTCGCTGCCTGCTGCTGCTGCTGTTGCTGTTGCTGTTGCTTGAGAGTTACAGGAGAGCAGAACGTATAAGCGAGGAAGGTTCGCGGGGAGAAATTCCGGCTTGGAGACCTGAATCAGTATAACACCGCGACCGGTCGACAGCGGACACATCATTACAGGGCCTTGCAACAGTTTGGAGCGGCATCGAGGGGCCTACCAAGCGATCCGTAGGACGGAGTCGTAAATATTCGGTCGCCAAATAATGCCGGGGACCGCGCGAACTGCCCCACCGACCTCCACCTCGGGCTGCAGCCGCTCGTAATGAAGGACATCCTCGTTAATTAGCCGATAAATTATTCGTCCCAACAGACGGCTGGATCTACTTTTTCTACATACTTACGGCTTGTGTCTTGTTGTTGGAATTCTTCACTCCGCCGCGTGGACTTTGAATCATTTCTTAAAATACACGTCGCTGCTGTATTGAAAAAGCGACGAGCCGCAGTGAAGGATGAAGGAAACCACGGGTGCCTGATTTTTGACCTCTTTTCATACAATGTCAAACACACGATGCAGTCGGTACACTTTTTATTGAAATCGGTAACTCTGTTAAACGTAAAAAAAATTTATCTCTCTTGGCTCTCTTCTTACTTAGCCTCATTTTCTGCCACCCTCGATTCTCAGGCACTATTTTACTCCTGAGGTTGGATTTCGGGAGAACCCGATTCGGGATTGTACATCGAGGCGACGTGGCTAGCAGCGAGTTCCGGGGTCGGGAAATTGTCGTTGTGTTTTTGAAGAAGATGGGCTCGTAGTTCCCTCGAAAAGTTCGTCCTGAAGGTGTCGCAGTGCGTGCATTCGTATATCGACTTCCCGGGGTGAATCCTCGTCGAGAGCACGTGCTTCCTGAGGTTCTCCTGAGCATCGGCATCCCGAGATCCCGACAGAACGAGAATAGAACATGAATAAGAAAAATGGGAGAAAACGAGGGGAGAAAAAAACAACGCATCTAGAAGGCACGGAATGAGACGGTCTCGTTATACTTTATCCCAGCGCTCGATTGCCTTCTCCGCCCCCCTTTCTGCCGCTTCAGCAGAGTTTCTACGTATCTTTGCCCGTTTTCAAATCCACCCTGTGTATGGTCACGACCCGTGTGTGGGTTGAGGCACACGAGCACGTACGCGATATTCAAAGCAGTCTTATCGGGTGTCCCCGAAGCGTTCTGTACTCCCGCAGAAAGTCTGCAGGGGTCAATGATATTCTCGAAAACGAGACTCTATCTTACCGGTGATTGAATTGATTAGGCAAATCTTCCCACTCTAGTATCTGTGCGCAGACTGAAATATGGATACTTTTCTGAGAGCAGAGGAAACGAGAGAATTCACCCGTTTTCTACATATTTCTCTCTAACGATTTCGACACTTTTACATTTTCGTTTGGAATTTTGGAAAAGGAAATGACGTGAAAAAGGAGAAAGAAAAAAATAAAATATAAGCGAAGACCTCGGCGCACGCAATAATTAATACGATAACTCTTACATCCAAAATCTCCAGGTTGGATCGTTGCAGTCGTGCCGAGTATAAACTGTAATTAACGCGGTAAATATTCCAATTTAGCAGATAACGAATGTGTTACTTCTGCACCGCCCGAGTCGCCGCCTCGCACCGTTGCTAACTACCCTTCGTTCTTCGAGGCCGGATAAGAATTGCGGTGCAAGTCTTGAAGAGACCGTTGACTAAGTGCCTTCGTACCCAGGTTTAATCCACCGGGTCGTGAAGATTGTTTTTTTGGTCTTGGACAGGCCTCTATGATCGGATTCCGAGGCACGAGTCCATGGAAGCTCGCGAAAGTGGAAGAAAACAAACCAGACATCCCACCGCTGCCACCGTTTTTCGCGGTATCGTATAAACTCGTGGAAGTTTGTCTCGGCGGGATTCGGAGTGAATCAGGAAAAGGATGAGAAGGAGGATGAAGAGGGCGAGGGAAAAGTGGCTTTTCCGTAATCTCGTCGACGCAGCGTACCTTGGGACCGTTAAACGGCTCGTGCCCCGTTCCTTATTAAAATACTGAGCAAACAACCGCTGAGAGTGCGAGCTTGGTGTTCGTTACAACACCTGGCTCAGGCCGCGATGAAACTTCGTCGGTGAAATTTATCGAACTCTTACACCTCGGGCGATCAGGCGACGATCGCGTGTCTTCGAAATTTATGTCCGCCCTGTCCCTTGCACCCCGGTCTCGTTCATCGCGAAACGCGTCAGACTCCGCAGACTCAACGGGATCCTTGTACGGAAGAGTTTTTCCTCGAGATTAAATCATCCTCGAGTAGACGGCGCATGTTTACTACGCCAACGATAAAACGTGGCATCGACGATTTTTACGCCGACAAAATTCACGCGGATTACCGCCATATCAAATAATGTCACATTGGAGACAGTGAAGGATGTCCAGTTTCAACATTGGAGCCTATTTCGAAAGAGTTTTATCCGTGTGATCGATGAGCAGTGGTTTGAATAATCTTCGCGTATCGTTTCAGGAATTATCGAATTCGGTAACATTTTAATCGCCGAAAGCCGATACTTTACGAGGTATTCGGTGATGACTCAAAAACCCGTATACATTAATTTCCATACCGCAGTGAAAAGGAGTACCAGAAGTCAAAAGACTGGACAAACTCGTAGAAAATGTTTGTTCTTACACGTCGTGAGTCTGACTTTTTTCACTGAAAATCTTTTCTCGATACGGTGATTTCAAAATGGAGACATGACTCCGGAGTCACCCGCACTTCAATTTCCTCCGGCAGCCGGATTGTAAGCAAAGTACGCCGATCCCATTGGTAGAGTACGTATTCCTGATCGCTGGCTCGTACGTAAGAGGAGAGCGGCGATCAAGGGTCAGGGGGTGGCGGGAAGAGCGGGGGCAGGGGACAGGGGGAGCCACCGGATCGAGTTTATGTCGCTATCAAAAAGACATGGTCGCCGCGGTGCAGCGCGCATCGCAACGAAACCCTCAAAGAGCATTAGCATACTGGACGTGCGCGGTATGATTGCCGTTCGTTCCCTCGTTCACTCGTTCATCCGTTCATTCGTCCGTACGTGTGCGGGCACATTCGCCACGGAGCACAATTAACTCGTTATCTTATCTCTTGCGGCACTGCGGACCAAACATTAAGGTGGTTAAGACTCACGGCATCTAATTTACGCCCGTCCCCGAAGTCGCCAAGGACGTCAAACCCATAAAATACCTACCTTACTATTTCCTTTTTCGTTCGCGATCCAAAGTTGACTCAAAGTTTTACCACCGTTCGTTCCTCGTCAATCTACCCTCGCGACTCCTTTCAACCCCTTGTCGTAACTTTTCGTTAGTCAAATCTTAAATATCGATGTTACCAAGACTCGTCTCATTCTCCTAACAATGGCAATGATTCTTTGCCTTTCTATGCAACGTATGATTTACTGTTTACTTACAGTAAATCTGTAATGTTGAAACTCAATGACTTTTCACTTTTCAAGTCAACGAACTTTGGAGCTATTTGAATTTCTGGATTTCTGGATATACTAGCTACTACGATTCGATTTTGGTCCTTCCGTCACCACATCACGATTGTGCCGAATTCGCAGGATGCTGAAAACCTGGAGTACGAGTATAAATTATAGAAAAACAACATGCTTACGAAGTTGTTGCTGGCGTAGGGGCAATGGGCGCATCTGTACGGCTTGGAGCCGGTGTGAAGTCGGAGATGTCGATGCAGGTGGGATTTTAATTTGGTCTTGAATTCGCAGCCGGTATAAGCACAGTGGTAAAAATTTTTATCCAAAACTTTTTTCCCAGCAGCGCCGTCCTGCTCGTCTTCGATGGGTCTTCGACGTTCGTGATAGTTTTGGTGTCTGAAACACGTCCTTGAATTTAGGCAGATTGGTACAGAAGCGATATTACGTAGGATGGCAGGCGTGGATAATTTACCGTCACATTAATGTGACAATATCTTGAGGATGTTTTTCTATTACTATATTTCATATTAGATAAAAATATGGGTCGTTGATGTTTGAGTTAACGAAAATGGATTGTCGGTTGGATTAAATGAATATTAGATTGGCGTAGGAATTAATTAACCTTTGAAGGAATCGTTGATTTTTTATTCAAATTCTTAGGCAAGAAATCGATATGACAAACAGAAAAAGAAATTGATCGAGAAGTACCTACATCGCATTCTGCACAAGTACGACGAGTATTCAATCATGTCAGCCATACAGATCGTGTCACTTCTTGATTTCCAATGGTAACAGTTAACCTCAGATGACAGTAATTAAGTAAATTTTAAGCAACGCACAAAGGTTGTATTTCTTCATTTTTTTTTAAACCTTTCCAGCATAATAATATCTCGAGAGTCATGATCCGTGCAATTTATGACAGCTGGTTAAACCGGTCGACAATTCGCAATATGCCTGAAGAGTTTATGTTAATCGATAGAGCAATTTAATTTGATAATTTCTGATCGTTACCATATCGTATTCACCCGGATACAATTTGTTATTGTATATACAACAATCCATACACGTAGTACGAACCGGAGAGACGAGTGATCATAATATACGGTTATTAACGACCCGCGACGCGTCTGATCGAGCAAATTATCGAAGATATCTTCACCGGTTACGTACCAACATGTGTAGTCGGAGGATTAAAAAGCGCTGGGGATGAACAACGCAACGCGTCTGCTTGACGTATCACAGGCGGACTATTATGATAGCGGAAAGGACATGCGCCTATGAAACGTACATCATCGTGCCCGCGTCCAGGTATATATATATATATATATATATATATGTATATACATATGGGAACGCAACGCGCTTGGATACCGACCAACTCGGCACGCATCGCACGCCTGTACGAATATAGGAGGTGTATATCAGGTTCGAAATGCGTGACACGTTTAATTAAAATGGTCCGTGATTTACTCTGCCACACAGCGCGACTCTGTTCAGCGGTGTCCGGCTCACGTACCAAGTGCTCAATTCACGATGAATTATCGCGCGGGCTACCGGGGTGACACTTATACTCCTGCAGGACCACCGCCGCAGGACGCGATTCGCTCCACTCGCTGAAGATTCCTCGGATCTCAGCAAACCTCGTTAATTAGAGTCTCCTTGAACGAGAAAAAAGCGGAGGGAACACTTGACGATATATTCGAACAGTTCGGCGCGTATAATGATTTTTTCCCACATCTTTCAATTACGATTTTCAGCGGCGGTGGGTACAAGGCACTCGGAAATTTCCGATCGAGCTTGAAATCGCCAATTGGACTAAGGGTGAACTAATTGGTGAGGACCAGGTGCGCGAGGTGGACCTCAGCCTAAAACTAATTGCCTCGGTTGCCTCGACGTGTGTATACATGCGGCTAAAATCCGAATCTGCCGACTCGAACGTTTAATCCAGTTTCGGAACAGCGCCGGAAGTGAGCAGCGAGCTAACGGAAACCCCATCGGATCCAATCGATCTCATCCTCATCCACTTTTTTCCTCATTTCTTTGGTTTTTCCGACGAGGTTCAGCCTTCAGCTAGTCGAAGAATGGCGATTATCGTCATCGCAGCGTGTTTCACGTTTCCGTCGATCCTTGGTAAGCAAAAAATGGGCCAACGGAGGCACGAGGTGAGGGTTGGACTTGTCAAAAGGTGACTCCGGAGGCATGTTGAATAATAAATCACGTGCATGGACGCGTGACAAGCGCGATCGAGTCACGGTGAAGGGGTATTTAGACGGAGGAGAACGAAAGGTGGAAGGATGAATACGGGGATAAACCGACCTACAAATACGCCGGATTAATTAATTCCGTACTTCCGTGAAGCGATCAATCACTTAACGGCCAGTGCGCGGCTAATGGCGAGTTTATACGAGGAAATGACACACGTAAATAACGGACGCGGTGAAGTTTACGAACAGTCTTTAAAGTCTCCAAAGCCTCCGGCGCGGCAGAAGGAGACTCGGGCGAAGACGATCGTCTCACTTGTGAGCATCGAAATGCGCGGAGTAACATCTGGTTATAGAAAAGAAACGATATGATTTAATCTCACCTGCGTAGCCGCGTCGGCGATATAGTTCTGAACGAGCACTCGGGGCACTGATACGGACCATCCAGCTCCAAGATGTCGTGAATGCGTTCGCGATGAATCTTCAGCTCCCTCGGGGTCCTGAGGGCGGTGGGACACCCGGGAAGCCCGCAGAGAATCTTCTTGCCGGTATGACGAAGCATGTGCCGCTGCAGTACGTGTCTGAAAAACGGAAGTGGCGAAATCGTTGTTCAACAAGCGATATAGCTTCGGACTAGCCGTATGAGGATCGGAATGAGGTACGAGACAGGTACATGATCGTGCAGAGCCTTTGATCTTTTGATAGTAAAAAGTGAGCGCAGGTGCCAACGCCGAGTGGAAAGGTACCGAGATCGAGTCGGTCGTCGGTAAGTATGGGTAATTACGGGAAAGAGTGAAGGGGAAAGGGGGTTGAGGTATTACGGACGCGACGGGCGGAGTGAAAAGGCCAAAAACGGACGGCGAAGCGTCAGCGTTAATATTTATTTTATGACAAAACGCGTTCGGGTGAAATTATACCTGTATTCTAAGCAATATATGTATATGTATATATATATATATATGTGTGTGTATATATGGGTATATACGTATACACATGTCCGTGGCAGGCAGGTATCGAGGATGGACGTACGTCGTCGGCGGCGGTTCTTCGGTTATACCGGAATGTCGCAGGCGTGACAAGACGCCGTTAAGTCACCGGGCATGTTGGGCAACCGGATGTGCCCACTCTCAATAATTTACCTTTGAACTGTCAACACATAAAATATGCACGCCGTACGTAATATTCAAACGTATAATCCAGTCGTTAATTATTGTATGTTCGTCAATAACACCGGTGACCGCGGTCTGCTGATGTTGCTGCCGATGCTTATGCTCTACACCGAACGAGTGGCCATCATCGTGTCTTGACATTTGTAGAAACTTGTTCCTTTCTTCCTCCTCTTGCCTGATTTTAAGTCGCCTGATTAGAGAGGGCGCCTGGCATTCGAGTGCCAATATTTTTACGTAAGTGTCATTAATTAATCTTGAAAAGTTTTAAACGAATCTGAAATGCTGGCGTAGACGCGTGATGTGGAATGGTAATTGAAGTGGGCATACTCACGGCTTTCGATCCTAGAAATTCTTATACGTTGAAGCGGATTTTCTTATTGCTGTACGGTTTATCGAACCAATATTAATATAAGAGTTTTATGTCTGGCACGCTGCAATGCACTTCTCGTAAAACTTGGGATAATATTATTTACACTGTCAGCGTTAAATGGGTTACACGCGTGAACAAACTTGTCGGCAATTTTCTACTTTTGCAACAGTTTATTTACCTACTTGAGTAATAGAGAATAACTTTCTAAACAGAAGTGCGATGTTATCGTGAAGCTGATTCGGATGGAATGATTTATTTTTTAGATACGAATTCAAGAATCAAGATATCGGTGACAAATGTCGATGGATGGGAAAAATTGGAGAAAGTCGACGACGTCGAGATTTGATTTTTGATCGACTCAGTCTAACGGAAAACGCGATAGAAAGTACGTCGAATCGATTATAACACAGTGAATTCTGTCGACTCGAAATAAAAGATAAACACATACACAATTATAGTTTACAGTTGCGATCTGGCAGGTTATTCAAAAGCCGGGTTAATAAATTACAACCCGCCACGCTCGGCAAATCAATTTATCACGATAGTTCGTAATATAAAAGTTGAGCCAACGCGGGCTAGAGCCATGATTTAATCACGGCGTAGGTCGGCCTCCTATAATAATTCAAAAGTAACCTGCGCCGTATGTCCTCGATTGGCAAACTTGTCCACATATAAAAAGAGAAAGAGAGAAAGAAATGAATCGCGTTTCGTCAAACGTCGCCAGGTCATCGTACGCCGGAAAATTGGTCTTTCTTATCGCTCTCATCCGTAAATCGGCCGTTCGCAATGGGGAAAAATATTCGTACCAACGGCAGCGTCGCTCAGCGGATCGGTACCAAAGAAAGGGACTCATTCGTACCCGAGGGGCGAGATCCGGTCGATGGGAATGTCAGAGCGTCGAAGCCCGGGCGGCACCGTTGTTGGTTGGCTGGGGGGAGCGTTGGGCATTAATTAAAAAGGTTGAGCATTAAAATGATTTGTTTTAATTGGTTGAGCGAGCTGAGGTATTTATGACCGGTCGCTCGCAGGACGGTTCTTCATGCCCGGCTTCACCTCCGGCTGACTTCGCACGCTGCGGCTTGAAAAACTGAGCTCCTATCCTTCCTGCGCTGCATCCGATCGGTATTGCGTCGATTCCGGGTCGGCGGAATGATCGCATTAATCAGAAAAGCCTCGGACGAACCTCTCTGAGAGTCTTCACCGCTGGCTCAAAACCAACGGCGATGGACGCCGGCGGAAAGCGGGACTGACCGATCAGCCTCCTCGACCATGGGCCGGGGTCAGAGATCACGTAAAGAGAACGGAATCGGGATCGAGGCTGTTTGTCAAATGGCCGATCTTTTGTACGGTCATTACGGATCGATTTCAGGGGAAAACAAATTCAGCCACCCACGATCATCGCCGGTCCTGGCTGAAGTGTGTCGGTGTTGAAATAAAAAAGGAAAACAACAACCGATGTGTCATTTTCCGTTCACGTTTCCTGATTCGATGCAAGAAAGCAGTGTTCTTTTTTTTGCGAATTAAACGAGATGACTTTAGGACGTGAATTCCCAAATCACCGCTTAGGTGCCTAATTAAAAGCGGCAATAAGCAAATAAGAGGATTTCCGTTTCCTGGAGCGGCGGCGGCGGTCGCCTTTCTTCGAGAGGATTTCGGGCCGAGCTGATTGCCGCGTTAAATACGGAAACCGCAGCGCGGCTGACCTCGCTCGGCATCCAGATGACGCGAAACTTTTCGCAGGCTTCGTTTACGACCCTCGGCCCTCGGCGCCAAGTCGTAAACGCGGGATCCACGCCCTCGAGCCGCAGCGTCTCGCCCTTGCGCCGTGTTTATTTTAGCCGATTATTATATCAGCGGGATGTACCGGGTGCACCGACATCCGCGGAATTTCCATCCACCTTCGTCATTCCCGTTACAGAATCCGAAGAAGCGACACAAGCCTTGGACGCAGGATATCAAACGACGCACGAAACGCGGATCCGGTTTCGTTACGCGCATACCTAGAGAATACTAGCCGCCAACTCGGATGGGTTTGGGCTAGGTCGGGCTAGGCGAGGCTAGGCAAGGCCTAGGTCGTGAGGATGTAATCGGATTTATACGGGCGAGTGGGTGGCGAGGAATATCTCGAGGAGTGGCGGCGGCTGCGGCGGCTATGAGCGACGGTGAGTCGGTCTGGATGGGCCGGATTCGGGGGCTGGCCGAGCCGGAATGATGCATGGCCTCCTCCTGGACTCCTTCAGCGTCGAAGACGCGCCGAGTCCAGGGATATCGAGGGACCGCGTAGAGCCGAGAGGGAATGAAGAATATCGGACGGTCGGTTGTAGTTGGGCCATGGAAGGAGGTGACCAAGAAGAAGAAGAAGAAGAAGAAGAAGAAGAGGAACACAGAACCGCCTCGCCGGCCCCCCGGAGCAACCGCTGTCATAACTCAATCCCACCTCCGTCCGCTCGTTCCTTCGTCCGTTCGTCTCACTCTGCACCTGCATCTCTACGAGGTATCCCTACACGCCTTTATATCCCTGCGCCAGTAATAGCCCTATCAAATTCTACCCGAATCAACCTGGATATGTATATTGCATTCCGTGAAGTGTGCGCTAGGTATAGTCCCAAAGCGAATTGGTCTCACTGATGCGATGCGGCGTTTGTTCTACCTGCATTCTGCACCGAATTGACAATTGTACTAGAGTAGTTCACAAAAAAGTTTTTTTTTCATTCAACGCCAATTTTTCATAAGACTGTTGTACCTTTAACTCACGATGATAAATGATATCAAGAGAGATCTTTTTTATAGGCATCAATGTTTGTTACAAATTAGGTCTCCGGATATTTTATTCCATTTTGCATATTTTGAGAATCATTGTGACTTAAAATTGAAAAAACTGAAAAATCTAAAATAATTATATTAAATTCAGGGAAACTAACTGTTTTTTTTTTTTATAAGATAATGTTTCCTACAAAAAATGTCTCTTGATATTCATCATTTTCGTCTGTATGTTCACGCGAAATCGACAGTGAGTGAAGGTATGCATTTTTTACGTGTTATTTCAATGTAAAAACGAAAATTCGAAAGCGGGACCTCCAAATCTTATGCGATCGAGCTTAAATTTGCAAAAGATTCTCGTTTTCATCACAAACGTCACTGAAAAAACAAATTTCTCTTTAGTGGACCACCGTAACGTATACGTTACCAAATTTTCAAACGTAATTGTAAATTGTTAAGTTTCTATTGCTCATTTACATCGTAGAAACAGAAAACACAGACAGGAGAACTTCAGTGGAACCTTAGAGTTCTGAAATCTCCCTGGATTTCATTCGTCCTACACGGGAAAATTTTCTAGTATGAAATTATTTCTCGATTGGCAAAACGGAATTCACGAAATGAAGTATGGCCGGTAACTCAGCTAAACGGTTTGACGCCGGGTTACCGGAGATACAATAACCAATGTTTCTTACAGGCACATCTATTGCAATATAATTTACAGTGAATCTTACGTTGCAACGTTTGTGCAGCAGGAGGCGGCGTCGAAGCGTTGCGGTAAAACGGAACAGCTCGCGGTGTGAAAGTTGAGGAAATCTTTTACAACCTCGGACTCGCGATACTTTTTACGCTGTGAGCACGTGGTCTGATAAATAATTAAACGAGTTATTCCAAGTGTCGTTAACCATGGCGGACGTGGACGTCGACATGGACGCTCGTTTCGCGGCTCGAATAAAAACGCGTTTGTTTCATGGTCTGCGTGTCACGTACGTGGATGCACCTTTATTATACGTACAGAGTTCGTACTTGCGCTATCTGCGATACTCAACTTTGGTCGGGCACCATGTGTGAGAGGACTCGACAAGAAGACTCCCATGGAAACAGATTGTTCTAAGATATTAAAAGTAATGAATTCTTGAATTTTTTATACTCGTATGCTTTTTTGTCATTCGTGATTTAGTATAACTAGGCACTGAAAGACAGATTGAGTTCATAAAGAAAGTCCTTTTTTCGTCAACCTGAGAGCTCAATGGAACGTCAACTAAAACTATCAAAATTTCACGCAGTAGACCTTACACTCGTAGTAACGTCGAGGAATTCTCACTTCTACATTAATTAACCTCAAATACGTTGAAGAAATTAGTTTTCAGGCGTTGTCGCGTTGTATCGACCGATCGTGATAGTGGAGAAATCGAAGATTCGAAATTCCCGGCAATTCGAATACAGATTTAAATCTATAAGCCATAGATGAACCGCCCGAGGATGGATAAAAAGGCCGACCACGGTAGATGAAAAAAAAAAGAACAAGAAAAATGTAAAGGCTTTGGAATTCCTGCACATAAGAATTCATCCCGTGAGATCGAGGTATATCACCCGAACAAGAGGACAGGTAGGTATTTTTAACCGCGAGTGAAAAGCGCGAGGTTATACCATCACGTCCCAGCGCCTCGAGCCGAGGAGTTTTCCGGATCCGGGTACACATATAGATTTGTATCGCACGCATGAGTGTGCACGGGTTTGCAAGTACGAAATCGCAGGAGTGCCTAATTGGCCGGGCGGCAGTCGGAGCCGCGGTATACACACGGGCTGACAACGATTAGGTTAGGGGGCGTAGATTACATCTTCCCCTAGGGGGCCGGTAAGCGTGGCGCGGCGTGGCGTGTCGCGGATGCGTATTACCCGTTTGCCCGGCGCCTACGGACAGCGTAGATACGTATACGCGTAGGGTATAATCCACCCACGCAGCGACGTAACGTCCTTACAAACACGTTTTCGTGTCACGCGAGACGTGTGCACATATACGTAGGCCCGTAACGCGAGATGGACCCCGACTTCCCCCCCTGCGACACAGAGTCTCGTATCGGCCCACCGGTCCGTTTTCAAAAAGAAGGATCTCGGGGAAAATTCCGAGTTCTGTTTGCCTGCGGATGGGGGGAATACAGCTGCTTCGGCACGTTGCAGACTCAGCGTAAGGCAGTTTCATTAACCGAGATACGTGACTAGGCGAGAATGCGTGTACACCCCCACACACACACCGACACACGAGGCGCACGCGTGTGCGCGTCCGAATTAATCGAGCCAATCAAACTCGCCCCCCTTACCCCCTCGTCCCATCGCGTATTTGCCCGGACAAATACCTACCTTCGGGCTGGTCTAGGTGCACGATTTTACCCGCGGTAAGAGAAGGGAGGGAGGATACTCGAGTGCAAGCATCCCCCTTTCCGGTTTGCGCAAGATGAAAGGAGGGGGCGACAGCGTCAGGAAGATTAGGGGTACGTCGACGGGGTGGTTGGAGGGCGGGGGCGGGTGTCGAATAAACAACAATATTATAACGCAAGCTTAATTGCGCTGGAGGGCTCGGTAACGGTCGCATAAATCGGGACCCTCGCAAACGCGAAACTAACCCCCCTTTGCCCCCCACCGCCGCCGCTTCTCGCTGGTTTCGCGCCTCTTCCGAGGCCCCGAAGTGGGGATTCATTTACAATAAACATGTCGCGAGCTAATTTCAACGAGGAAGGGAAAAGATCTCGCCTTCCTGCCGCTCATAACGACTCGGTCCGCACCCCCGTCCCATCAACCCCCCTTCCTCCTTTAACCGGGACAAACCGCGCGCGCTAAGGTTTGTGGGAACATCCGTCCTGCAGGGATTCTCTTCGCGGTGCTTTTTTAGGGTAGGTGTGAAATAAGGATAGCGCGGTTTTTGCACTTCGCATTCCTTTGTTTCCTTTACAACGCTGCGCGTGTTTTGACCCTGATTTTATATGTTACATGTGCTGTGGAGCGCATCAGGCGAAGGGAGAATTGCGTCACGTTTGTTTATTATTCATCAGGGTCGAATAGGTAGTTTTTTTTTTTTTTTTTTTTGGACTATTCATGTTTTCAACTTTTGAAATTCCGTTGTCGACGTAGGTTACTCAAGTAAATGCGAAATCTTTTCGTATCAACTGATGGAAATCTTGACCAATACAATTGTTTTTAATAGAGAATGAGTACGGGAATTGCGAACCTCAATTATTGTAGACCGAGTCACTTCGCGAATCTTTTTATGTACGATAACTGTGCTGTGTTACGATGCGATTTAAAAAAATTGATCTGATCTTTTTCAAACAGCTTTCTGTAGATTTCAGAGTTGCAGCTTCTGAATCCTAAAAAAAGAAAAATCCCGCTATGAACCTTGAAATGAAATAAAAGGATAATGGAATTGGGAGTTCAGTGGCTTATGTTTTTTTTGTTCCGTTCTTAAAGACTTTACTAATGTAATATTCATTACAATCATTACCCTACTTGTCGACATCATCTAATTGTTAGATAATACGGCACCTAAAATTGGAAAAAAAAAATAGTGAAATTATTTACGTGACACGGCTTGCATCAGCATCCATACCCGCCAAAAGGTGCACGAAATCAATTTCTGAATCAGAGAATACACCGTTGTCATATCTCGACTCTCGCTTCCACCCTCAGCAGGCGTAACATCGACGCTTCACGCGATAAGTGTTTATTATACTCATAGAAAAGCATGAGGGCGTTGAAGAAGGGGTCAGAGTGTACGAGTGACCCCTATAAAACTATAAGGGCGAAAGTATGTATACAGGGAGAGAGAGAGAGAGAGAGAGAGAGATGCAGCGACAGAAGCAAGAGCAGAAGCAGAAGCGGCAGCGACGCGTCGCGATGGCTGCGGTTTGGCGGCGCTTCAGCGGGGGGCAGAAACCGGGAAGGAAGAGGGGGGGGGGGGGGCGGAGGTGACCGGGGGCCTGCAGGACGTTCAGAATGGTCGGCGACCGCCGCCAACTCCGTGGCTCTGACTCTGTCTCCGCGGCCTCGACCGCAAGCCTGTTTTATTTTATGAATCGCAATATTTCACCGGACAACTGGACTTCGCGAGCGGGGCGGTCACCACTAAACTGTCTGCCGCGTTTATACCCGCATGCGGTATAACGCGCATACACGAAGACGGGTTTTCCCGGTGTGTGCATATGCATCGCAGGCGCGCAACGCGTCGCATCGCGGGAGAAGGACGCGCTGCACACCGTCTATCCGCGTGCCTTCGCGGTCCTGCAGGCAGGCAGGCAGGACCCGCCGGAGGGAGAGGACGGGGGGAGAGGACATCCATCCCGTCACCCGCACCCCCGCGGACTCGACGGAGGACAACGGAGGAGGACCGGCGGGCCCAGGGCGAAGGGCGCGCGATGCGGAGGAGATGGGAAAGCGCAGCGGTGGGGAAAGAGGGGGTTTGCATTGTCTCGAACCCATGCAGATCGCGGGCGCACGCACGCACACACCTGGGCCCGAGGTATTTAAGGGCGCACGGACGGATGCGGGGGCGGTCGGGGAGGGGGGGAGGCGAGGGGGGCGGACGCCATTACCGCAGCCCGAGATAAAAGATACGCGCGCGCCCGGTGAGGACCATATATGTAAATATAGGCGGCCGAGAACGCGCGTAGGCACTTGCGAAACGTACGGTCAACGGCGCGCGTATGTAACATACCATCTTGAATATGCGCATACATCGTGCCTGCGAGCGTATTCTTGGAAATGGGATCAGGATCGGGAGCTGCCTTCTGCCTGTCCCGTAATTACCTTCGTTCTTTCCGCTACAGGATCGCGAGCGCGTTGCGCTGCGCTGCGCGATGCGATGCGATGCGACGCGATGCGAACACGCCGCCGAGCGGCATAAGGCCCCTCGGCTTCGCTCCTGCGACTACGGGTCCGGGTAACGAATGGCCTCCTCCGCGGACCCCGGACGCCTCGCGCAACGTCCTTTCAGCTCCCTGCCTGGGCCCGTGACGAGACATTTGCGCGCCACCTCGCCTGACGCACACCTTCCTCTACCGTTGAAAGATACTTCGGACGAATATCTTTCAATTCAGCAGGTCCCACGACGATTGATATCGTACAATTTCGCGGTATTTTTATCGCATTGTGGTCACGCGCGTTTTTTACACTTCGTGCAGAAGAGGGTGTAACGAATATGCGATTTTGTTTCTACTAATGAGAAATAATTGCTTGTCCGATTTTTTTGAAAATTCTTAGCCTCGGAAGCGACGATCGGAATAAATCCAGTGAGAATTCAAAATTCGTGATTTCTCATTGTCGGAGTCTTCTAAAAATTTGATTGACATTAATTTTAACCGCATATGTAAAACCGACTGAAATGACCAGACTCCGTTTCGATATTTTTAGTTTCTTACCAGTTTATTTATAACTAAAATTCATAAAAATTTATCTCTTCATTTCGTTCGGATACTTGGATAAAAAGTTTGTTATTTCAAGCAAATAATGGGATAAGAGAATATCCACGAATAAAATCTGGTTGAGATGAACTGGATTACCGCGTGCAGAACAGCAGCCCAGATGCTGGAGAGATCCTTATTCGTCAATTGGTTGGAGGGTTTTCTAGGAAACTAATTACAGAGAGTATCTAGTCCGAAGATCAGCGCAATGCCTAGCGGGCTCGGACCCTCGCTTCAGGTACTGATAATGGGAATGTATAGTCGCTGCCTGAGAGCCCGCAGTACCTAGATGGTGCACGAAAGAGAAGCATTGCATGGCTAATCGTTCAAGATGTTCGCGGGAAGGAGAAAGACCTGCATTGCTGGAGAAATCCAGCGGTGATATAAATTCTGGACTATATATTATGTTCCGGGTGCAAATCCAAGGAGGAACAAAAATGCTCGATACTATCTGTACCGATGATACACGAGAACTTGTGCGCCGATGTGTCTTTGTGTCGACTTTCAATTCAACGGTATTAGAGAGTACTAACGACCTGCATCTGACAATGAAATTGAATAATGAAGATAGCATCACACCTGTTCTCGAGACAATCGCAGTATCGCAAAAAATATTTCGCCTTGCAGACAGAAGAATGCCTCACGTAAAGCCATGAGAAATCATCACTATAAAAATCGTCTTTCAACAAACAGCTATTTGCCGTTTCGAAAACGGTATTGTTCGCAAACCTTCCAACACCGCGGATAGTCGTAACAATTGTAAAAATCGTCGGGAACTCTCGGTTGGCGATTGATGCAAGGATGAGTTCAAGGTACCTTGATAGTAGTTGTTACGGTGGGTGGTTGGTAAAAATAGTTTGACCCGCGCTTGATTGTCGCGTGTACAAGGGCTGGGACAGGTGTTTCGAACAAGCATCCTAATCGCTTTCTCAGCCCACCCCCTCTTTCGTACGAAGCGAAGGAATAGGTGAAAGGTACAAAACGTCTTCGTCTCGTTGGTTGGAACGGTGGCTGCACGGCGGAAAGGTTGGCCTCGCACGCGGCCTTACCAAGGTGTTAACAGAGTTGCTTTATAGAGCTCGGTTCGCCCACGCCTCGACACTTAGCGCACTGCCTGCCGGGCCTTCCGGCGGCTCAGCCGACTACGTTACACTCGTATTGTGTTACGAGGTGTGGGTGGTGGTGGTGAAGAGGAACCGAGAGGAGCGAGAGGGCGCGGGGCTGCGGGGAGGGATTATTTTGGGAGGAGGGACGCGACGATCAGGAGTGTTGGTACTTTCCACCGCGGTAATACAGCCTCGTTAAATACTAGAATGACCGGTGGGCTTAGAGCGGACCAACGCCGACGCCGGCGTCGCCCGAGATGTTAATATGGTCGGGCGCGTGGCAGCGTCGGGGGTGTCCGCGGGCGGGCGGACACGGTCCTTTATTTTATAGTTATGCAGCGAGGACACTTTTACTGCTATACGTTCGCTTCGCCGGGACAGTTTTGCACCCGCGTTTATTGTCCTGTATTTTTTCCTAAATACTCGTTCGCTTATTTATAAGCTAGAGGACGAACATTGCTACCGGCCAGGCCGGGCCGTTGCGGTTAAATTTTACGTACCTACCACGCTGCACGCGGCTCGCTACTTCGCCTTGTTTTACGAACGGACGGTTGGCAATAACTCTCCGCTTTATGTCCACTGCCAAACTGCAAAACCCGCCTAATAATAACGGTACCAAACTGACCAGAAAACAGTCGATTCTCATCGCAAGACTCCACGACCTGTTATCGTCATCGAGCAAATCGAACTTTAACGAGTGGCACTTACCGAGTATGGAAAGCACTCTGGCATACGGTGCAAACGTAGTTCCTCTGTCGTTCGCCATCGTTTATCTGAGATTCGGAGCAGGGTGAACAGTTGGCGGCACGGTGTTGGTTGAGTTTGGCGCGAGTCACGAAGGGCTGGTTGCAGCTAGGGCACAAGAAACGTTTCTCACCGGTATGGCAGCGAAGGTGTGCGATGAGGTTGTTTTTCTTCTTGAAGGACTTCGGGCAGATGGTGCATTGATGCGTCTCCTGGACCATATCAGCGGTCTCGAGACCGGTCTTTTTCTCGACGTGCAGAGATTCGTGGTAAATGTACTCAGCCGCAGATTTTGTCGTGTAGCCGCACTTGCCGCACTGCCAGTCTTTGACGTTGGTAGCTTCTTCAAGCACCTTAGTTTCCTTGGCATTCTGGGAGTACTTGGTACCGGCAGCTTCTGCAACCACCATTTCGACATTCCCGGCTGTGTTAGCACCCTGACAGTTCTCGGCACTACCAGCGTTTTCAACCACTTTCTCGTCATTCCCTGCACTCCTGGAACTGCTCCTCTCTCTCTTGTCATTTCCCGACGCTTGGGCCGACCCGAACTTACACTTTCGCTGACGAGAGTGCAGCGCAAGACCTTGGGGCGTTGGGAAGGACATTCCACACCTGGGACACCTGAAAGACCATGCAGAAATATTAGCAAAGTGTTTTATTCGATGAAAATTTGATTACACCCTTCTTGTCATCAGCCCACTGAGCTAAAAGCATCCGTAAGTATGAAAAAATATGCTGATCCTGAATTCAGTATCCATCCCGTTTCTTTGAGTTCTTGGACTGTTGACCCATTGTTCAAATTCGAAGGCCCACTCACCTTGGACACAGCTCGATGTGTGTGGATAGAAGGTGTTCTTTGAGTTTGGCAATGCTGGGTAGAGAGGCGTCGCAGTGCAGACAGTTCTTTTTTCGCTGAACACCCGTCTGTGCGTACTTTTTGGCTTCGACGCGGTCTTTGTGGCGGGAAGATTTGCGGTGTCGAATGGCTTCATCGGTGGATGAGAACGTCAAGGCGCACAACGAGCAGAAGTACGGTTCGATTTTTACCGAGGATTTAAACACATGATTGGACAGTTGGTGTCGCTGCAGAGCTATTTGCGAGCGGAAGATCTGGTTGCACTGCTGACATCGAAGTCGCGTTTGGTATTCATCCGATGCGGTTTCCGCCGCGTGCCCCGTCTCCGCTACATGCTGCTTTAGCTGTAGGTTGTATCTAAAGTGCTGGCCACATGTGTCACACGGCAAACGACGCTGTCGCGTTATCACTACTGGCACTGAACCGTCCATCATTGAAACGACTTGTCGGTGACTCAAACTCATCACGTGCACTTCCATCTCATCGTTATCTTCACACCAAACATCGCACGCTGTGCACCTGAAGCTACTCGATATCTTCGAGGTGGAAAAGAGAGAAACAGCTAAAAGTACTTCTATGTCGTTTTCGTTGGCTATAACGTAGCGACTAAGATTCATTGGAATAACGTAACAGGCCAGGTGAATTATTTGATTTGCCTGCACCTATAAGTTTTCTGAATTCTTTGCCAATTGATATGGTACCCCAATCGCGTGAGCTGACATCACATGTACATATACAAGTGTAATGACTGATTATATATTAAAAGAATGAAAGAAAATAACCTGTGAAGATGTTTAAATTTTTAACCTACAGGCGATAAAATTGAATCTGGTTTGATATTCGAAGGAGTTGAAAAACGCATCCTTTCAAAGAATGCTGGGCATGTACAAGAAGCCAACCGTTGTCAAAAGACTGAAGCAGATTTCGATGAATGTATTTGTTTAAAAAGGTTCACGTTATAGCTAGCCTAACATCATGCCAATGCATGACAATAAAACCTGGAAATCTCACCTCTCGATGTGCATCAGTGTGATATTTAGAGCGCCAGTGACGTAGGAAAGTTTCTTCAGTGTTGCAATAGAAGCGGCATCCGGCACACTGGAACGGGGACTGACGTACAATATTGGCCATGTTGTCTAGAAGAAAGGTGCGCGCTCTGGGACTGCGAGGAACAACTCCGGAGATACGGCAGTGGTAATGAGAGAGAAGATGCTTTCCCATCTGAGGCCGCTGAACCCAAGTTTTGCACATTTCGCACCATATGACCTCTCGTTTTCTGTTCCTCGACTGTTTCTGGCTATCCGATGCGCTATTATCCTCGTTATCCTGCACCTTCTGCAGTAAATTCAAGAGAAGAATACCCTTCAGAGCTGGAAACAAAATTAAATGATTTTTTTCTAACGCGACTTACCCAGCTGGCTACCACCCGCCTTCCCCGCATTGAACGAGTCCCCTTCACAGGAGCGGATTCGACTCCCGCGGGAAGACGAAGTTCCCCATCGAGTTCAGTGATACTGCGTTTCGCATGAAGCTCAGAGAGCAGGTGCCGTTCGTAGACTACTTTGGAGGCGAGGGTTCGAGCACAGGGACTGCAATAGAAGCCGCTGTTCCGGTCACTCCGGGCACCAGGAACCCATTTTCCTCTGGTATGGTCTGGCGGGGGTTGGTTTCCAGGCTCCTTCTCATCCTTGATCCCGTCATCGCCCGCCTTCTGCAACGGACAAAAGACAGACTACTTCTCATTCCTTCCAACACTACAGCTTCGTCGCATTCCGCGTTATACCTGTCCATGAGCAATTTCCTGCTGGCTTGTCGGCTCCCATTTTCCACCAGTGTAAGATGGCGGCGGTTGTTCCGGATTGTCGTCTTCCGGATCAAGTTCGACTTCTTCCTCCGCGAGCTCGGTTTCCATCTGAGCAACGGCCGGAAGTCCGGGTCGCCACTTCCCTCCAGTGTGGCCTTGCGGTGGATACTCCGGGTCGTCAGCGTCGTCGGTTTCGGAGCACGATTCCTCCTCGACCACGTCTTCGTCCGGGGAGCACTCGTCTTCGGAATCAACCTCGTCTACGTAGTCGTACACCTCGTACTGGGAGAGAGAAGAGTGCGCTGTGTCCTTGGTTTCAGCACCAGTTCCCATATCGACGAGGACAGTGTCTCCGAGCCAAACTTCGCGCTGCTTAGATGTACCGGACTTAGCGACGGAGTCGTCAGCCATGAAGGTTTCGAACGAAGTTTCTTGCGGAATCTCCTGCTTGTCGCCGTAATTAAGTACCGTGATCTTCATCATCGATCCTGCTGTCGTGCAGTTCTTGCTCGACGAGGTTGTCGCAACGGATTTTCCTGTAGACGACGTCACGATGTCGGGGAAGCCGACTAGCGAGGGAATGCTCAGATGGTCGGTGGGGTTGTCGAGCTCTGCGTCGACGGGGAGGATGTTCAGCTTTCCGGGGACGAGAGCTTTCGAATTCACTTCTTCGGACTCCGTCTGAGACCTACGAGGTTTCTTTATCCTCGCCTCAGCGTGGCCTTCGTTCTTCTTGCCAGCGTTAAGCCTCGTCCTAGAAATACGTCTTTGGGGCTTCTTCGCGCTGCTCCGGAGCTCAAGCGAATTGAAAAACGCGTCGGCATTTGGGATCTCCGGGTATGAAACGGTCTTCGAAGTACTCGTCGTCCCTTGGACGCCACCTTGTTTCACCGGAAGGCGACAGCACCCGGCTCGACGGTGCTGAACGTAGTTCTCCAGTCCGTTGATAGTCGCGTGACACTTGATGCAAAAGTGCACGTCATCTTCGTCCTCGTAGTTCTCCATGATTCCGTGTCAGATTTCGTTTGGTTGAGCTACGTTCAAGATCCAGAGTGGTAGCGTGACTCACGGCCGATCTGGAGACGGGGCAAAAATTTGACGGTTGAAATTACACCGAGGATCGGAGCAAACAAGCGTCGCACACAATTATAACGAAAGTAACGGTATAAGAGAGTTTTGGAGTGTCGGACTGTGCGGTACGAAAATTTTTTTAACGACGCGTTTACGATACACCGCGTTATGAAAGCGGACAGACGTTTGCTAATTACGAAGAAACTCTTTACGAGGTTTTCGATACGATAGCTCGGTTCCTTTGAGACGTTTACATCGGCGTAAAAATAAAGTGGGTCCCCATATACTCGCCGATATTAACCGCGATAAGAACTTTCGGCGGAATCCCGGCCGCCGTCGTCGGGGGCAGGAAGATCCTCGGTGTTACGTGCTCTCAGGGTATCCACGCACACTCGAAGACCGTATCGGGAAAATATGCGGCTCCCGAAATGCAGTTCTAACTAACTCCCGGAACGTTTATGAGCACGCGGTGATTCAGCGAACGCGTCAAGATCGCAGGTCGGCTTAATAGCGGCAATGGGACATCTACCTGCAGTCCGCGGACACGTGGGCGAGCAATAAAATCGCACTCGTGTTACATCTACTGAAAAATGACGGTCGGTCTAGATACGACCGAGAAGGACAGGGTCGCGGGCTGGATCCCAGAAATATAATCCACTTTGTTGATTCCGCGGGGGGAGAAACCCGGGCAGCATTTAATTACGAGAATGAAACGATAGGACTCTCAACACGCAAAAGCTAGTCGCTTGGGTCCGGGCCAATTCCGCTCTCCCGCTGCAGCACAGCTAGTTTCGTCGATGCGCAAATAACTCGGTGAATTTACCCGTGCTTTGTTTATACATATATTCATCCCGGTGTTAAATAATTCCATGATGCATTCGCCGTCATACCGGAGTTTAATCTTCGCGCTGAAGCTTTTTGCCAACAGATTACCAAATTTATACTTGCAGCAGGCACCCATCCCCCTCTCTGACAATTTTTCGTAAATTATATAGAGTACATAGACAGTGGCGGAGTTTCATTGGTCGCGCGTTGTGATCGTCAGGTGAACCGGAAAAAACGAATGTTTTGCTCCTGCCAATTTCTGGTCGTGGGATCGAAGCGAGGCAACTTGATGCTCGACTGCTCGGCAAAGGGGCGAAGAGCGCGAGGAGATCAGGAGGAAAATGGGTAGAGGGCGCAGACCGAGGGCAGGAAGAACGGTCGATGCCGTGGCCGTTATTCGGACAACGACACTCGGCCGGGGTGTCCGTCTGCGGCACGTCCGTGCGTCTCTGCTCGTTTGCCTTCCACTTCGGCTTCCAGACGCGAACACCCCGCGAAGTCTAAGGCGACGTAGCCGCGAGACCAAAAATGACTCAATTTCCTCCCCCGAGCTGGTTTAACAGGATTCTTGGCACGCGAGCGGGATTCAAGAGCTTCGACCGTTCGTCCGATCTTCCTATTCCGCTCTGTTCTTCGCACGATGATCGAACAATCTAACCGGAACTTCGTCAGGGGTGGCTGGACGAACGCCCGTTCGGGAATTGTGACACCGACAGAGCCGGCGGCTGGTCGACGATTTACGGGTGGTTAACGAAAAAATAAATAACCCTGTTAATTGGCTGGTTCGCGGGAAGGGCGGTTGCCCCGTTGGAACGGAACGGACGCGTCGATGGAGGAACGCGCGATGCCGATTTACCGTATGTGACACGGTATCAGCGCTCAGTGAGCCGAGGAGAACGAGGAAGCCGGTGCAGAAAAGGCGTAGAAAACATAAAGGACTTTCGTCCGTTTGAGCGATGACGAGCGGCGACTAATCCTTCGTTATTGGCCGGCTCGTAAAAACTCAGCCCTGTACGATGCTGTCCGTTGTACGGAGAGAATGAAGGAGTGAGAGAAAAAGAGAGAGAGAGAGAGAGAAGGAGACAGACCGAGACGGAGAATCCGGGAACGTTGCTGACCAGGCGAGCTCCCCCAGGAGGAGAGTCGAGGTATCCATCACTTTGGCTCTGTCAAACCTCCCGGCAAACTAATTACTATTTCCGTCCAAGTTCTTGAGGACGAGTTCTTGAATCCAGGCCGTCTTGCGCGAGGAGCGAACGTCGGCAGATTATACAGGCGGCGGCTGCAGGCCGGCGGGCATTTCGTCTCCCAGGACAAATCGAATGATCGAGGAGCGTCCCTCTTTAATAATAATTACCGTCACCGTTAATCCGACGCCGGGGGTTCTTCCGCGGTTACCAACGCCTCGGGGGATCGACGTCGGCACTTCTCGAGCCTGCGATGCACCGAAAGCCAGAAGCCACTTTCCACCGTCTGCGGAGCAGCGTGCGGCGGACCGTCCGTTTCGTAACCCGCATCGTGATAGATGTATAAATCTGAATGAATTATCGGCGTAACTGTTTTTCCTCAAACGTGTTTCATCATCGTATCGCTGCAGCGCCGGTCCGTCTCCCTGCACATTACGCCTGTAATTTGACGCCTTGAATTATGTATTTTCGTTATTTCGTTGAATTATAGCGCCTCTATCTCGAGCCTCGCGACTCGATTAACCGATTAATAAACCATCCGCCTTATAGCTCCGTCCGTATGCCACGCATTGGTATTACAACCGTCGCTCCCTTTTTTTGCTATTCAATTTACGTCTGCAGCTGCAGCAACGTAGTAGCGTTGCTTGGTAGGTAATCCGTGGATTGCTCGGTATCTATCATTCTTAAGCCCCACCCAGCCGTCTTTGAATGTCTCCGTCACGCTGTCAATTCGAAAGAAAGATATACCGCGTTGATAAGAAAATAGCGGATCGAAGAATCCGATCTTTAACTGGTTAAGGGACAAATGATCGAACCAGAAACAATAACACGACATTTTCCTTGTCTGTCAGCCTCAGCGATTCTATGGACATTGAAGTTGCACAAGAATTTGTTTTTTGCAAGCATGCGGCTCGACTCACGAAATACGCTAAATAAAAAGCTCACAATCGCATAAGCACAACGTCTCCGGAGTGCGATGTAGATCGAATCTGCAAACATGCGTCAGACTAGCGCTACTTACATCCGTTCAAGAGGAACGAGCACACTGGCCGGGAGTTTCGTGATAGCGGAGAAAAACTGGAAATAAATTCACCCTCTTAACTCTCTCTCTCTCTCTCTCTCTTGCTCACCTTCCATCTTTCTCTCTCGAATTTTTACCAAACGCCTGACGCTACGAAGGAGCCTCCGGCAGTCAGCAACCTTTCACCCCTTACACCCTGTCTCCAGCTCTCGATTATATCAGTGTTCAAAGTTCCCGGTCTAACACACAGTTCAACAGAAAGAGTAGACACAACTTCTTCTTCTATTTTCTGACCGAGAGTAGTGAGCCTAGAAATCCATCCCTACCTAATAGATATCGAAGAAAGAAACCTCGTTTTTAACGAATTTCTCAGTTCTGACACTAATTCAACTTTGAAACCGCATCATGAACGTTCTGTAAAAATACCTTCGTATTGGTTCTTCATTTCAAATGGGACAACCTGACATCTGGAGTTCTTTTTCTACGTGTACGATCGCTTCGTGCAATTTGAAGGGGAATCGAATCAACTAACTCCGGTGAAATAAAAAATTTCCGTAGTCGTCTGAATAACCGGAATCACAAGTTTTAGAAAAATATTCAGTTTCATTCATTCGCAGCCTATTACAGTACACATGTAGGCAAAGAATGCCACGAATTAATCGAAGCACACGAGACAAGTGCCCAACTACTTCCACCGAGGACCGGCACCACCTCGAGGAACCAGAGTAACACCAGAGATCCTTGACCTCAGGCAACAAATTGCAAAAATATAGCTCAACGGCAGCGTTCAATTAACCCGCGGTCATTATCACGTCGCGAGTGTTCGATGATAAAGATCGACTTGCGAGGCGAAGAACGGTGACATCATACATGGTATGCGGGAGTTTCATCGAATACCGAGACAAAGATATAAAGATATACCTTTAATGAGGAACGATACCCAATGGATATACATCAACACGAGTAGCCTTTTACACTTTACTCTCCTTGACGCAACGACGCTTGCGTGAATTGTCACATGCGATAAACGCGAGGTGCAGCTCGGCAGGCGGCGGAACGGAAAGAGGAAGAAGTCGAAGTAAGATCCTCGGAATATCGAGCCGCTCCGGTTAATGTTTCTAACGACGTTAGACCGGCGGCGTGTGCCAGGTCGAGGAGGACATGCAGGCACTTCTCATTTCCCCCCTGACCAATGTACACCTCCACCCTTATCGGGGCAAGGGTGAGGGTGTAGGTGGCGCACGTATTCTCACCCCGCACCCCTTCGCTCTCTCGGCCGGAGTTGCATCCGGCGGTGTGAGGGGCGATGAGAGGGTAGAAGAGGGGGTGGGTGAGCTTCTGTCTAATCGATGCCGCGCTCGGCTGTGCGCGCTGGGCCTGCCGGCTATTACGCACCTTAATGTCCTCCCGACCGACTCCCTCTGAGCGGGCGGCCATGACACGTGTCAATCTGCCGCAGACGCGGGATCGATACCGTGCAGGACTACCGACCAAAGGCTCTCTCACCGACGCTGTGCACTCCGCACCAACACCCCCAGCCTCGTCATCCCCTAGCGATACACAACCGAACAACTTCGACGATCCCCGAGATGCCAGCTACTCGTCGTCGTCGTCGTCGTCTAGCCGCTCACTTACACCGCTCAACTCCGGACGGCTCTGTCGCACACGTCCCGATGTCTTCGTCTGCAGGGTGCCGTTCGTCCTTTTTTCCTTTCAAAAGCAACCCCGTCTCTTGGACGTGATTTTCTCGGCACTTGAATGTCGCGGTTCGTTAGGATCGACATTTCGGACTTGACATTCATTGTTCAATTTTAGAAATTAGAAATACCCGATCCAATACGCGATATTGCGGATGACATAGGCGGATTAATTTCTAACCTTTATTTGAAAATAAAAAAAAAGCTAGGATATGTGCCTAAAGTTTGAAAAGTGAGCTTCCAGAGGAAAAGGAAATCAATGGAGAAAGGCGAATGATTGAAGAAATGTTTGAAAGAGGTATGCCGTTACGGTTTTTCTTTCTGCTATTTCTGCACATCCCGAAATTCGTCAGGATTCACGAACCCAGGGGGTAAAGCTTTGATCTTCTCATCTATTACTGATGTTCACGATGCTGGTTCTCCTTCTTTTTTTTCTTCTTCACGATACTAATTCGGAGTGCTCTTTACCGTGTTTCGCAAGGCGGGGAAGAGTTCGGAATATATAGGTATACATGTATGTCAGATCCCGCGAGAACTGGAGGTGGGTAGAAAAAGCTCCGAGGTTTAGCACTGCGTATAGTAACTTGTGCTTGACGGAATCGCGTGACGATGCTCGATTTCTCCGACTCGGAATCGCCTTGCTCTAATCGTCATCAATACAATTCGAGGTCAGGTGGAGCGTAGATCAGGTTATAAACCATTCAGCGGTTGCTGCAAAATCGGACAATGATTACAATGAAAGGCTCCTGCAGGGATCGATAGCGTTTTTCACATATATTTTGCACTGGCCGGTTCGCAATAAATCGCAATAATCATTCTTTGCGTACTGAAATAACACAGGTCAACGACAAAAATTTTTCTTTCTTGATTTTCTATTGCGATAAATAAATTTCGATTCCACACATCGGATAATAGCTAAAACCTTTATTTACTACTTGTAAAGTTTCTTTTTATATTTCTTACGTTGATAAATAAGTCTTGAAGTTTTTTGTTGATAGCTAACGTGGGCGCCTATTCGGAAAAAATGAGGAAAACGTTTCACCAAGATGTAATGGGCCTTATTGTTATTAACGTTACAAGAGGCGGCATAATGAGAGCATGATGGGAGATTACGTTTGGGGCTTGATACGAGAAAGTCCATACGAAAATAGAAGAAGTATGAGAAATGTCAATTTTTAGACATTGTTTATCAATTTTTTTTACATTTGCAGTGTATTATTAATTATTATTTTCGAACAAAAGTGATTTCAATGCAAACCTGAAGTTTTATTATTTGTCATTTGCAGTAAATGTTTGAGGATATAGGTAATTTTTCTTAAAATCCGATTAATCGTTCTGGTATCTACAAAAACAAACTTTATCTAATAAAACTATTGTTTCATTTATTAGTCGCGTGGAAGAATCCAAATTTCATTTTCCAAATCTAAATTTCGTGCACAATGTGGTAGCTGTAACGATGCGCAAGAAAAAGAGCACGGAGTGTGCGAGATTATGTTTACCGGATCCGTGCGGCACTTCGGCGCGTACTTTGCAGCAGAGACTTAGCGCCGTGGGTACTCAGGAATTTTTCCCTCCTTCCCGCCGCGAACAAGTTCCACATATACCCTTATTCGCGCGGTCAGAAACGCCGCCTGGCGAACAGTGCCGGAACTGCGAAACGCGGCTTTGAGCATCGTGCGGCAAGGCAAACAAGCAAAAATCTCCTGAAATCTTAACGCGGCTTCCGCGGTCATTCGGTGTCAAGCCCTGAAATGTACACTTCGAAAACGAGATCGAAGGACCTGACCTCCTGGAACTGTAAGCACGAGGGTAACGTTATTGAAAAATTAAAATGACAGATGTTTGGAAAGGTTTTAGTGGGACTTTGTTTTCGTTGATATTCATAATCTTCAGGTAACTACTAGGTCGCTATTTTGTTAACTCACTTTAATTGTTGCATAGACTAAGCGCAGGGTCAGTTTCCGTTCAAATTCGTCAGAGACTTTCAAAGCTTTTAATATTTTTCAACTACTTCTACGTGGAGTTTATTTTTTATTTGAGTTGGTAATATTTAACGAATTTCTGTTCACCGGACAAGTGTTGCGAATTTAGTATTCAGACGGGAATTCTGATTTTATTCACCTCATAAATTTATTATTTTCTCTATTGTTTTCTATCGGAGGGAATCCGTAATATTATACCGTACATTAAGGGCGTCAATGAAACCGTTTCTTTCCAGGTTTATACCGTCCATAAACCATTAAGGACTGGCAGTCTGTGCAGAGATTATGACCATCGGACTACCGGTGTAGCAGAAGTGCGGCGATATCGCGCCGAGGGACTTTGGTAAAACGAACTCGGGACTACGAGGCGTGAAAAGGTCCTACGTGCCAAGAAAGTGGAAACAATGCGATATCCGTGCACCTTTTTTGTTCCTGTCATACGAACGGCTGGATCAAGCGGTCGAGTCTTTTTTCAAACTCAAGTGTTTCGAGTCAATCTGCGAAAACCACGGAAACTCTTCAAGATAAAAGATTTAACCGAACGATTTTCTTCAAGCATTTTCCGTGAGAAAAACGTACGCATATGTCTGTCAATACAATCGTAAGTCGAGACTAATGAGTAGATTTTTTAGAAATATATTCATAAATATAAAATGTAAATGTGTGTATCTTCTGGTCTTGAAATAAATGAATAAACGAAACGTTTAATGAACTCTTATACAATCGTAGGAATATTTTTAATTCACCGATACCCGTACTGGATGAACTGATCTCTGCAGATGTGTGCGAGGATGTAGCGAGTCGGGCCATAATTAATACGTTTCATCACTCGAGGCTCATTTACCCCAAGATTTAGAATGTTATCTGTTTAGTCGAAGTTTCGCCGGTTCTTTTTATACCCTCAACTCTTTTCGGTGGAACGTCGGAAGAAGTTGAAATAAAAAAAAAAAAAAAAATGAAAAAATGAAAAAAAAACGGAAACGAAAAAAGACTTCTGTATCCGATATATAAATTTTTCCCCTCCTGGTAAAACAAACATTACACGGTCGACGTGGGTATTCGATTTTTGGTATGCAGAGAGTCGGCGCGTCTGCGATCCTTCAGGGCTAGACGTATAATATCCGGGTGAGGTGCTCATAGAGACCTGGCGTAATTTAGTACTTAGACCGCGTGGGTCCCGTTCATGTATAACTGCAGTGCAGGGAAAGAAAAAATAAGAGCCGTCACCTGCACGCTTGTGCAATTATATATATATGTATACACATCTCGACGCGTGTGGTACACGTAGGTATACATGCCGTAAGCCGGGGTTAAATAATCACCCAATTAAAGCACAATGAACTTACACACCTATATATAATGTACAACGTTTCTACCCGTATAACAACGTAGGTGTGCAACACTCGGGGTGTACATATATATGTATACCTACTTCACTTTGCGAACGGATGATGAGTTGGCGTGGTTATAGGCCGCCTTGTAACTTCCTACAACAGTGTGAACTTTCCAGTGTAACGAAGCTAGCGTATAAACTCGGTATTACCGGAGAAACTCGACCGTCAAGCATCGTTCATCCGCTAATTCCCGCACGCGAATATCTCCGACTGGTATAGATACGACGATAACAGTCCCTGAAAAGTTTCTCAAGTCGTCGATTATGTGAGGATCTTTGGGAACCTTTCGTATACGGTATTAGTTGACCTCGTCGCATCGCGTCCTTTGCAAGACTTTCGTTTCGGGAAATTGGAAAGTGCGGAACAATGGTTGGACTCGAGTAAGATATAAGCGAGTCGAATTCATCCAGGTTAGTGAAACTGAAACAGCTTCTCAGGATCCAAGGTTCGAGGGATATTAGAGGAGATCGGACGAGGGCATGGTTGTAAATTGCACGCATCGCAGGTGAATTACACGAGAGTCGAACGATCCTCGTTTCTCGGAGTGGATCGAGGGACAGAACCGTGAGGACACTGCAAGGTACGCTGATCTCGAGCTGAAAGGGTCCGCGGGAGGGGGTAGAGAAGGGGGGAAAAGGGGGAGGAACCCGTCGACTGTCGAAGAGGAAAAAAACCCTGATTACCGATAATCCCTCACACAACACGGGCATTACCACCGCGAGTCCACCGGCAGTGCTAATTGGAACTCCCACGTGGATATCCATATCAAATTATTCAGAATTCGAAGGTTAACGTACTTATATTTGGGCAATAAATTAGCCGGTCGTAGAAAGCCGGTAACTTTGGTCTTCGCCTCTGAGAAAGACTCGCAGAGCACACGTGGTCGGTCCGTGCGTGTACGTATAAGATTTTTATGATACCGCCGTTTTGTGGATACGACTCGGACTGAGACAGGACAGAAAAAGAGAGATGCGCGCATGTTTGTGACGGGTTAAACCGTGACTCGACTTTTGACCAATTAAGCCGGATGCCCGCGCATATCTTACCGATAAATCATTCGGTTCGCATTATCATTCCAATTCCGATACAAAATTCTCACTCCTTTGCGTTAATAACCAGAAAAAATCGATTTCTGTCACGCGGTTGCGAACTTCAAATGCACGTACGCATCGGACAATCGCAGATCGAAGTTTATACGTCAGATTTAAATTCACCCTTCGATTAGGTATTGTAATTAATGAATCCATAAATTCTCCGCCTAAGAATGGCGAGTCCAAGTTTTTGCGAATAAAGACGAAACCGTAATTATACGAGTACAGGCCGTATTTTCAGGCGAAAAAAAAACCGTATAAATAATTTACCTCGAACCGACGTCTTATTAGCAATTGTGACCAAAGCGATCATCGTGATTTCTCTACAGTGCATCCTTTCCTTATCCGTTCGTTATCGCACGCACGGGTTATACATATAACACGAGAAGCGGGCAATGAAAGCGGAAACTTACGGTCGACTGGTGAAATAAGTTCGGGCGAGCGGAGGTAAGAGAGCTTTGTTTATAATTCACCGAGACGGGTGAAAAAGCGGCGAATAACCGAAGGCATCGAGCATCTCGGCGGGATATTCCGTATGAGATAGGATACCACGGTAGGTACCTACGTACATCGGCATCGAGCCGATATACCCAACGTCGGTGAATTCGTTGGTGAAAAAGCTCGGGCGGCCCGAAACGTGGGTTTGAAAAGGCGAGCGCGAGATTACATACGACTGCCGGATCGAGTTACGGGCCGGTTCGGCGATACTTACGACCTGGCTAAGCGACGATCTCTTTTCGCGTTTCCGGAATAGGTTATTACACGAATCGCGGAATATGCTCGAATACGTTGGGACGGATCGGCTCTTTCGGCCCGCGTCGAAGATTCTGTCGGATATCCACGCACGCCGCGTAAACCCATCCCGACTCGATAGGCCGGGGAATATTTCAACGGACCCGACGTGTATATATAATAATATTAATTATGAAAATATACTATATAAGTGTAATATATATCCCCGAAGCCGGGACGTCAAGGTCTGCGGGGGTCCGTCTGCCTCTCTTCGACGTCAGGATAGCATGGCGCCACCGCTTCCAAACAACTCTCGGGGCATGAAGAATTATATATAACGCTCTGATCGTTGACCGACACTCAATGCCCGAGGAGCACACCGGTAATCTTCCATCCACAGCCGCGGCGAACTATTTTCGGAATTATGACCGCGAGTTGCGGTAGCGCGCACGTAAGATGCTGCTCGTCGAATTAAATAATTATGAGGTAAGGAGCCGCGCGACGGGCCCTCGAACTTGCGGCCATGGTGAATTTTTTAGGGACACCGGACGGACGCGGGGCGCTGCAGGGCTGACGGAGTCGAACTCTGCTTCCATCTGACTCCGCCATCTTTCCCTTTCACGAGAGGGGGCGAGACGAAGAGAGAATGAGAGAAAGAGAGAAAGAGAGAAAGAGAGAAAGGGACTTCTGGCGTTGGGTAGTGTACTATAATGCGGGGAGGGTTCTGCGATGGCTGCACACACCGCACCGTGAGGAAGACTCGACAGGCCCCCGTCGTTTTCGTCTGGCATGGCAGTGCAGCGGTGGCGGTTTGTCCGAGTATGGGTGTAGCTGGGAATGGCAGGAATCGACGAAAATGGAAGATCGACATCTGCCGATCCTCCCTTCGGCGGCTTAACGCGACTTTAAAACGTCTTAAACCAATTTCGTTGCGCGATAAACCCTCCCCTTCGGATGTTATATCCCATACTACAGGGATCCATGGGACTTTTTCGATCGCCGTCTATTACGCTAATTATCGTCACAGCCGACGATCCCTTTTCCACCGACTTTTCTCCTTCCATAAATATAGTTATGCCTATAACGGTCCGTGACGAGGCTTCGATAATTCCGAATTGCTTGTAACAGATATCGACCTCTGAATCCTTCGGAAGCAAAAGTCTTCACCCGAAGACTGTCAAGATTGGATTCATCGGGGAATCGTTACGGACCCCGTATTCTGTTGCGGCAATTTTTGTTGAGCTTACAAAAAATCCATTCGGCGATTAGAATTTGTTTCCTCAACGCCGCGTTCAAGAAGGTACGTGATTTTGATATGATTTTTTCTATAAGCTAGACAGTTTTGTGTCCGAAGATATTCCAAGGGAAATGAATTTAAGCTGGGATCGGATGATGGCACACCTGACCTTAATCAGTGATTCGTTATACCAAACCGTATTCCACAAATAACCAAAATTCTGTAATTCATTGAAATTTTTTCGTTCCCGTTCGAGTTTATTACGCAGCCTTAATCGTTAAATACACGAAATACGGCCTTACGGCGTAACCTCATCATTTTGTCGATTTATAATTTATTCATCACGCTCCTCGTCAGCCTTGACTTATTCCAAGGCGTACATCATTTAGGAAGTAAAAAACGTCGCTGTTTATAATACCGGTTCAAGTTTCTCAGACGAAGCAATCCCGAAAGAACTCTCACTGCAGAATCTTTCCGCGGAATACCTTTCGTTGTGCGAAACGAAACTGCACACTTTGGACACAAGAATTACCATAAATCGTTCCCACTCGCGTTAAGCGTGTCTCATTTCCGACCGCTCGTCATCGTTTCAAAAAACAGATCCAGCTATCACAGAGTCGTGTCACTGCTTTCTCGGTTTCCAACGAAGGCACGTTCGAATTTCACTCCCCGCGTCCCCGCGGACGGAGCAAACACCATTCTACACGTTACAACTACCCCCGTAGAGTGCCTACGTCTTACATTAAGGAAATTTTGTCGTTGCTACACCGAAACCCGGCAGTAAAATTTCAATGTCCGTATATAACGTTAAACACGTATAAGGTAATGTTTATTACGCGTTTAAAGTACTGCCGAATGGCGTGTAGAAAAGCATTTACGCGCGTATAATTACCCGGCTTTCTAAACAATTAGGTAAGGCTGCGACGGTGTTGGAAAGCACCTTATATCTCAAGCGTGCCTACCCACGCGTGTATTATACCTAAGGCGTACCAGGGCTAACCATCGTTGAGTCAAACATACACGTATGGCGTGGGTGGGTGCCTGCCTAAGCCGCGGTTAATCACGATCTCGACTAATTTCAATTAGCCAACGAGTAAACAAGACGCGAAATTGCTCAAAACGGGTTTCGGTACCGGCGATTATTACACTTCGTCGTAGTCGTCGATACGACGAAGCCGCTCGTTCGAGTCCGCGTGTAGCGTGAGTAGGTGTCTAACTGCGATATGTCACTCTCGCCGAACGAAAAACTATGAAATTAATTTAATCGCCGTTTGACAACATCGCGTCATTGTCGCCTGTGGCAGTGATGTCACTACGATTTACAACCGCAATGATCGGTACAACGTGGATGTGCCTCTGCCGGGCTCGGCTCGTACATCAAATCGTTCTTCTGACTCGAAATATTCCTCTGCGGACGTGTGGAGTTATAGTTACATCGGCGGCGCGAGTCAGCCTATCATTTTTCTGTTTTGCCCTCTGACGTCAGCCCGAAGGTTACAAATCAAAAATCTGACACACGTATAAGGAATAGGAAGCTGCGCAATTTCGACTAATTGTACATCGTGTGAAACACGTTTGACGAGTATTAGAATTTGTCTGGGAATTTTGAAAATTGGATCTCAATATAGCCTTCCGATCTTGAAGTTGGCGTGTAAAATAGTAATGGTACAGGCATCGCTGGCGTTCGCACTTCGCGTCGTTTACCTATTATTGAAAAAAATAGTTACGACAACTGTACCTTGGAACGAAAATTATCACCTAACTGAAATAATTTATACGGCATTCAAGATTAAATATCTTCATTAACGCGCAAGGTTACCGGTTCTGCCACTGGCAACTTTTTTCCTCACCTGAGCTCAGACTTCGTAGAAGAAGCTGTTCGCGAAATACACGGATACAGATCGAATGCACGAAGCTATCTTACAGCTATTACGATTAGCCGAGGCAGTATGGGTGTAACGGTCGATCGTACCGAGCAGAAATACCGCGACACTGTCGTCAGTGTGATTTTCTAGTCGCATGAGTGATCGGTAAATCGGTGTCGCTGCAGTCTGCGGAGAGAACTCGTCCCTCTTTGATAACGGACGAAAGTATCCACGTCATATTTCATTTTATGACCTCAAGTTACATTTCACCCGGAGACACGGACGTGTGAGGCGGACGCTCGGACTCGCTAGCTGCAATAAGGATCGGCCGCATGACCGGTACCTAACCATAATGTATCTACCCAAGAGCAGGTTAGTTCCGTTACCACGTGCTGCACCGTCACAGCCGAGGGTCTTCTTCTGCGCTCTGACCCGCATTGTAAATTCAATTGTTGCGCAACGGGGACGCTTTCGGGACATTCGCAAAATCTCGGAGCCTTGCAGATTTTGAAATGACCGTCGAATCGTTTTACTACCCCGAACTTCGTACCTGCGTCACGTTGAGTTGCTGCGCATCTTGGGCACAGTGGCTCTGTTTTCTCGCTATGTAGGTTACTGAACAGACAACTTCGAACGACGAGGAAAATTCCTCATTTACTCGCGGCTTCTGGAGACCTTCGGTTGTATTTTGGATGCTGAAAAATTAGACCTCAAATTCACACGGTCATACGCCACGTACATATATCGACGTTTATCGCAGTGCTTTTATGCGTATGTGCAAGGATTTGCCAATCGACGTGTAGTGATGAAATTTAAAAAAATATATTCACTTTTTAAATTCATATTCGTGCAAAGATTACTGTGGTTAGTGGGTAGAAATCGTCCTCGGTTCGTGTCAAGGGTAGCTGGAACCATCTTCGTAATCTTCATGCTCCCAGGTACGGTATCGGTATGCCTGTAAGCTTGTTTTCGTGGGTGTAAAAGCGAGTTACGAGATATTGCATCAAGTTCAAGCGGCCCACACGAAGCTACTGCACAGCTCTCTTCGAAATATTGTCTTTATTCGTACGTAATACAGCCACCATTCGGCTGGTCATGAGTCACTTGCAGAATATCGGAAAAAACAGAATTTCGCACCGTCAATGTGTACTTACCGTATATTCGGTTAAATTTTTTAGTACTCGAAGGATATTAGGAGAAAAAATAAAAAACTGTAAGAATTAAAATGGATCTCCTTCGGTTCTTTGATCTAATCGGGATTCAAACTATTTTTTCACAGTAAGGTTCGTATGATCGGCTAAAATTCTGAAACTTTTCAGGTTTACAAAGCAGTTATTCCAAGTTTGAGAACCGTCCAAAGTCACGTCGATGAGAAAGTTTAAATATATTGTGGGAATATGTATCGAGAAAAAATTCGAAAGTGAATTTCCTGCTTATTTCAATATTCCAAAGACACTCAAGATAGGAAAATCAATTCTAGTGTAATATTTTCTTTTTTTTCTTTATCAGCCAAAGTTTTTCCAGCCAAATTCTACACTCGCACACATACGTGGACCAGATGATACAGCACTGGCCTAAATTAAACCACCCGTAAGAACGAGTGGAAATCATATATGAACATCGCGTTGGACTTGAACTTTGCATCGTGATGTTAAAGAGCACGAAGCTGGGTTATAATGTGTAAGGTATACGATTTTTGGCTGAGGATACAGCAGAGCCGGTGTCTGAGCTACACGCGCGTGTGTGGGATAAGGTGATACCTATACACGTATGCGGAGAGTATTCTTATGCGTCAGAATTCAGGGGGACGGACGATCAATGCGGGACTTTTCATTCCTTTTCGTACACCGGGAGAGGTATAATATAAGGTTTAGAGTAGAAATCTTACTGGCGAGATTCGCGGCTGCGGAGCTCGGATCGCGTCGATGATTCGCGCAAACTTGAGACTCAACGGTGAATCCCTTTGCAGTCAGGCTACAGTGAAATTTTTGTGTCAAAAACGACAATTTACCAAATTACAGTCAAGTCGATGCAGTAAAAGAATGTTTTTTTTTTTCAAATGACCCATCATATGTGTGTCACTGATAGTTAGGAGGTTAATACTGCAGCGCACAGTAGTAGTAATTCGATTAATTTATCTGTCTATAACTCAACTGGTACTATAAACACGGATCGCATAAACTTTTTCTATTTTATTACCGGTGCACTGCTTTATGATATACCTAAACGACCGTTATCCCGACGTATTACATTAATAGGATGTGTACAAGTGTAATTACGATTGCACGCATGTACCTGTTAATTAATTATCAAAAAAATAAATATCGAAAAATAACGTCCAAGCAAATAATAATTCTGTATAGACGAGAGAAATTTTATGCAACACGCATTTATGGCAGGTTGGGTATGTATCAAGTATTGACAAATGTAGAAAAAGCTTGTACACGTTACGTGCGGCGTACCCGCGCAGGTTAAAAATATAATCTAGCGCGTCTATGTTCCGGCGTATATACGGTGAGAAACGTAAGTCGCAGGATAACTGCTGCAATGGCAGGTTAAAAGTGCTCGTACGTATCAGCATCATGACGACAGAAATAATTTGCGCTCGCGGTCAAAACAAGACGGTAAATTAGCATGGCATTTCGATTGACAGGTTAACCAAGCCTGCATACGTGTGCGTATATCATAAATATACGTGTAATACCCCCGAGGCCAATTAACGCAATAACATATCAACTTTTATAGTCGATCTAGACACGCCGATACTGTATAATATACCCTACAAGTTGTAAGCTTAGTTGCCGTGGATCGTTTGCTGCTGTTATACGCGCGTCCAAATTAATTATTCATTATCATATCTGTAATGTGCAGAGATATTGGTGTTGGCGCACATTTGACGTACAATATCCGTATATTATGTATAAATAAATAAATCGACGTTTGTCCCTGTAAAGTAGTCTTCGAACACTTCAAGGATGATACGGGTGTAAAATCGGGCATGCAGACATACCGGCAGTAAAATCGCGGTAAGTAATGGTTGTATCTATTTTTTACTTGTATCATACGAGCGTAAATTTCATGTTCGACATTGATCATATGTCATTAATTTTTTGGTGCATGTAATCGTAAAACTATAAGTGATCTCCCGGCGGTTACATCACAAGACTAGATTTTTCTAGTCGATCTAGCCGCTAGCCGCTGCTGGGACGATATAAAATTCGGTCGACGGATGATACATGTGTATTGAAATGTTGACCAAATCTGCATCAAGCAATTAAATATATGAATCAAGAAATTTTTATACTCCTATCAGCCTACGATCTACCAGATTGGATGATGCGCTATTCTATTTTTTCAATTTGTATAAAATAGACTAGATTTATACAGAAACGGGTTTGTGAAAAACTGTAGAAGGCAGATAGATATAATATTCAAACGTCATAAAAAGAATCAAATTATGCCTGCGTCACAAATAGCGCACCGATGCAACTTCGAGCGCGCTTATTACGGAATAAAATTTTTTGTCCAATTACTCACACAGCGTATATAAGAGTTGATTGCATGATCAATTTATTAAAAAAAAAATGCTATTACTCGAGCTGCTATGGACTATACTAATAGTTTAAACTGTTACAAAAAATTAAAATCTATTTCAAATATGGTCTGACGTCATTGAGAAAAAACGCTTATTTTCTTCTGGTCAATTTTACGGTTTGTATGTTCGCTGCACAAATCGCGGACTGTAGCCGTAAAAAATTGAATATAATCACTTTCCGCTAAAATAAAAATTCGGCTTCAAATTATCAACTCATGATCTCTCTAAACCGAGTTGACTTTCGTTTACAAATTGTAAAAAAAATTTTAAAACGTCAATGATTTACGGATATTTTTTCTTGCGAGTAGCAATACTGCAACTTTTTACGAGAATTTGCCGGTTCTGTATTCATCTGAATACCGTCCGACGTGCACGTTATTATAAACTAGAAAATCCTGCGAGTGTCACAGTTGAAACGCGCCTGCATTTCGTCCCCTCGTTACAATTCTCAAATCGAAAAAAATCACCATCCGTGCACCGCAGTCCGATCGCAAATTTTGAAAAATCGGCGTGAACAAGTAACTTGGCTTTAAAAAATGCCGAACCTGCGGTCGCGCAACGAGAACGAAGAGCTCGGGCGTGATTCGAACACCGGGAGTACAGGGGTTGGAGTCTGTTGTTCGCGTCACCAAAAACGAGGAAAAAAACGTCAGAACGCCGATCTTCGAGTCACAATGCGGGTATTAATCACGCGCATAAGCGCGCGCGTGTTTGTGTATACATATTCATATATATATATATGTATATATACATATTATGTGTATGTCGAGAATAACCGGAGACGCGGGGATGACGGAGAGACGGAGTCGAGAGAGCGTGCTGAGTATGTGCAGCGTGAGGTGGAGTGGACTAGATAGAGACACGGCGACAGGACATAAACAAGTAGCGCGGTGTGTGCGGCGAGTCGAACTCTGCGCGCGTCCGCTCGGCGATTGGGGGCGGGGCCCTGGTCACGTGACGCGTTCGTCCCCCGTAGCCGGGTAGTGGGGGTACTCTATGACGCTATAGATCAAAGAGACGCCGCCTACCAACCCTTTGGGGGGCGGAGCCTGGCGGCTCAGTCACCTCCTAGCGCCGCCAGGCGGCCGGGCGGCGAGTCGCGACGGATAACAACAAACAAACACTCACGCCAAGGGAATATCCGAGAGACGCGACGCCGCGCGTGAAACGAGAGTCACGCGGTGTTTCGCGAAAGCCCGACGAGACGACACGCGGCGAAGTCAAATTCTAAGAGTCGAGTTTTCGCGCCGTTTCTCCAACGCCGAGCGATAGTCCCGACTGTTTTGAGGTTATGTCGGGTTTAAACGTAATTTCTAGACTCTCGGACGAACGCCGAACCGTTTACGAACTTTTGAGGAACTCCCGCTGTCTGTACAGAGAAAGGCTACTCACCGTTTGCTGTTGAAACTACCCCTGTACAGTTGATCTTGATAAAACCACTGAGAAACTCACTGGTATCAAAAATCAACTTCACTGTTTAGTACCTCCGTCAGCCACCGACACCCTGGCGGAGCAGGCGTCGCTATAGCTTCTCTCTCCGTCCTCTTGACGCTCTCTCTCTCTCTCTCTTCTCTCTCTCTCTCTCTCACATCTCGTTCCGCAGCGGCAGAGAGCGAGGGGGAAACGCGCCCCGCCTCCTTCCAAACACGCTTCGCCTTCATGGAGTTCCTTCTGAATCGTCAACCAGCCGCATCGCCAGTCCGCATTACCGAACGTTGCAATTATTTTTCATATCGTTACAATTCGCCCCCTTCCCCCCCCCCCCCTCCAGGCCCTGCTTCTCTCTCCTTCTCTCACACTAGAGAGTAATTCGCGAGTAATTAGAGCGATGAGAATATAAAAGGATGAAAAACGGATCAAGGAGTGGAGTGGGCGGGGGGGGGGGGGGGGGGAGCTACGTAAACATTATGCAATCAGCGCAAGCTCGTCGAAACCTACGGCATTGCGTCCTTTTCCGTACGAATTCAGGCTGAGTATTAATTTTCTTTTTCATCGTAGCGGATCGCATCACCTACAAGTATTACAGGTAATCGCTAGCTTCATGATTCGCGCGACGATTTGGCCGAGTTTGCGGGGCCGACGACGTTCGCGTTTCGCACCGGCATCTGCTGACGGCGACGTTCGGCGAGTGGCTGGCGATTGCGCCCGCGCCTGGATAAGTCGCCCTCCTACTCACGAACACGAGGAAGCCTTCCCCCCCCCCCCCCCCGCAACACGGACGGAACGGCGAGACGGACGAACGAACGAACGAACGGACGGACGGACGCGAGACGCGGGCAAAGCGGGCAACGTCGACGTCGACGGCGGCAACGTTCGGCAGCAGTACTCAATCTGCTCACTCAACGAAGCAGGCAAGCTCGGCCCGCCGCTCCTCCCGGGAACCGCGGCAGTTCCTCCTCGGCTCCGCTCTCTCCTCTCCTCTCCTCTCCTCTCCACGCCGCTACTCTCTTCTCCGCTCCTTTCCTCGGCGCTGCTGCTTTGGTATGAACGCGACGCGCGAGGACCTCCCCCCCCACCGCGGGGACGCCGCCGCGACGCCAGTCGCCACTCAGTCAGCGCTGGACCGCCGCTCGCTCAATTTCGTACACGCGTTTCATTGAAAATCCACCCCCCCGCTCGGCCCACGCCGCCACCCCACGCCGCATAAGAAACGCGCTCGCGCGTCGAACTCGCGATAAAACGCAGTTCGTCGAGATCGCTGTTCAATTTTCATTGCGGTTTCCGCGTTTGATCGTACCCCCCGTTACTCCCCCCTCCCGCCCCCCATTCTCCCCGTCCTCCCCCCTTCGGCCATCGCACCCTTAACATTGTGCGGAACTTTGCCGCAGGCGAGTCTGTGATCCTCCTTCTTCGCGTCCCTCCCCCCCTAAAATTTGACCCCCATCCCTTGCCTCTCCCACCCTTCCGTCGCATTTCGCAAGCCGGCCCTTCATCGAGGACTGGTTCGTCGGCTTGGATGGCTGGTTGGTCACTCGGAAACAAAGCCGATCCGTCAAATCGGTATAACGGTTCAAATGCGAGAACGATCGAAACAATTATTTGCGTTGGTGTGTAAAAGTAACAAAGGAACGTGGATTTTTTACGTCAAAAGCATCGCGGCAGTACGGTAGAATTTCAAACTCGTGATTTGTTCTTTGATAATTATACGCTGGTGTTTCGTTGAGATTTATAATTCTTTATTATATTGTTTGATGTTCTCTCGACTGTGTTTTTTTTTATTTTTGGCCTATATAAAACGTGGGTGCGTGCAGTTCCTACATGTGAAGTGTCTTTTACGATACATTGATAATAATTGTACAAATGTATGAATAGAAAATGAAAAATTTATAATCCTTAACCGTTATAACACATATTCAAATAATAACCAGTGTAGCCATCGATAAAAACATTCCTGTGCAGCAATTGTTGGATGTTAATAATTTACGAGATTTTTCTCTCTTTGTTTTTTCTTCTTTTTATCATAATTGCCGTTATATCGATGTCTGGATTGCAAAGTGCGATTTCATAGGGTAATAATAAATTATTTTTTTCTCACTACTACGTTGTGAAAATTATTACACGTATGATAAACTTGACTTAAATCATGCAGTTTACATATTAATTTGCGTCATATGCATGTTACAAAAGAGTGGGAGATGATTAAAACGAATGAATAATTTACCGCGTATAATTTATAAAACGCAACTATTACACCGTTGACATCGACACTATAACGCACAACGCGTATATACCACCAACCTGTTACGTTGCTGCAGCTGATTCCGACTACACTGTATCTATCCGCCTCTCTCTCTCTCTCTCTTTCTCTCTCTCTCTCTCTGTCTCTCTCTCCTTCCGTCTCCCTTTCGTTAGATAAAGTGATTTATAGATCTACGCGACATATTACAACAAAGTCAGTGACAAAGATAAAACAAAAAAAAATAAAAATAAAAGAAATAAAGAAACAAAAAAAGTAACATAAATACATCGAAAGAGGGAGGAAGTTAAATCTGGATATCATACAGAGTAAATGAAGAAAAGGTTGAAAAAGAATCAGGAAGAAAATGTAAAAATGAGGCTGAAAATGCAGACGAGTTGTAATAATAACAATTATGAGAGTCGAACGGCGGAGAGGAGATAAGACAAGTGTGCGTGCATATCGATAAATATAAATAATTATAAATATATCAAGGAGAAATATATTAATCCTTGAGATTCCAAAAACTGTTTATACATGCTGTGAAAGTTCGGTGATAAACTGCAGTGAAACGGAGTGGTGTATTTCTTCGTGCGTCGCGGTTTGCACGTTGCGCGCGTGCGTAATTGTAATTTTTTTATTAAAAAAAAAAAAATTAAATAAAAAATTAAAATTTACACCGCAAGACGCAGCAGAAAAAAGAAATAAATAATCAAAACAAAAAAACCGAAGAACTGGAGGCCTTCAGGAGTAACGAAGGCCACCGCAGGACGCAGATGACCCGAAGAAAACAGCACGCTCCTCAGCGAATGAAATGTGAGCAAAATTAACGATCTATATGCGGTACATACCTGTATTATGTTCGTATTTGAATCCTCCAAATTGTACGCTGCAAAGTGTCCGATTTCATCCGGCAGGTTGCAAAAAGCCCGATATTCCGATGCGCCACGTGACGGATATCGTGGTTAAAGATGCTTCTCTACGCTCGCTATGTTGTGTTTGTTGTTGTTCGTGCAATGGGTGAAAATTTATTTCAATTTATTTTAACGCCAAGAGATAACGTAAGAGAGAGAGGATCACGACCGTGGACGTTGGAGAGCCGATGATGCGCCTGGATCGGCTGTTTATATGCAATGTATAATATCTATATATAATAATGATAAGTGTGCGTTGCAGGTAAAACTATAAATCTTAATCGGTGTGGTACCTAGGTAATGGAGTTTACAGTTCCGCTATGCTTATATTGCGAGAAGAGATGATGTTGCCGGGAATGAGTTATGGGGAAGAGATATTCGAAGCTTGTTCCCCACTTTACTTCTTCTTGCCGTCTGGAATGGAAACGAATTCTGCAGGGCCGGCTCAGCCTCGAGTTCGCCATAGTCGATATTATTACACGAGCGCAAACGCGTGATGATTTCTCGCCGTCGACGGATCGTGCGATTATTCGGGAGAAATTCCTTGCCGAGAATTTTTTTAATACGTTCCGCGAGCTCTCGTCACGTTGCTGCTACTGCAGGGTAATATCACGCGTCATTTTGACCAGTATACTTATTCAATTTTCCCGCCATCTGTACAGGATTAAAAATCCACACACGGATCCGTGTGTAAAAAGAATTTCTTTCGCCCGTATATGCCTGAGTGAAATAAAGCGCAACCGCGAATGGTTATTTTATTTTCACAATTATTCCCAAAGAGAAATTTCGCTGGGATGAACTTTAGTCTTATATAATTCTAGCACCGCAACCACGAAGACTGACTATATATATATATTTACAACTCAGTTTTTCGTCACTTGTACAGAAATAAGTTTTCGATATCGTACGATAATATAAGCTGTTGAATGACGCAAATGAGCGTTTTTTCCATCATTATTTTATTTCAATATAAAGTAATGAAGCGCGAATTGATTGAAAACACACCGTTTCTGTATATCTCGACGTATACGCGTACACGTATACGTTGTAATGTCGTACAGCTTGCACGTGTCAATTAGCGATCGCGATCGTTTCAGTTTATGCAGAATAAATGTTATGCCGACAAAATAACAGACAATGTTTGAATAACTCGGCTGCGTGACACCGGATCACTAATTAGTTATCCGTCTACGTGTTTCTCGCTACCTGATAATATTTTCTCACATATCGACATTTACATTAACACCGAAAGACAAACAAACGGAAATGACACTGCCACCGTGGCCATGATGAAACCAATTAACAATAACCAATCAACTACAATGTTGTGCATTTATACATTTTTACATGCTTTCTCTGTACGTATCATCGTTGCTCTAGAAACGCGTTTCCGAAATGTCAAATTTCATCAAAATCAATAATACAAATAATAGCCGCATTATTTTTTTGCGATATACGACGATAGGCTTTATTAAGATTTAATTAAAACGAGCGAAGTTAAGCTGAATGAAGATTAGTTGAAAAAAAAAAAAAAAACTGAAAAGAAAACAGATTTGAAAATAATTCTCGGGCAGCTGACGCATGAATTTAGTTGAAACGATCCGTGGCCTCGCTAAATCTCTGCATACGCTGCATCAGCCGTGGGCTCTTACAGTTTTATACTTTCGTATGTGTGCATACGTGTCGACGCATGTATGTATATTTAATATGTATGCGGCCGAGATGTATGGTTTATAAAATCGGGGTTTAATTGATGCCGCAACGAAGACTGAAATATAATTCAGCGTCCCAGCTGCACGCTGCGGGGAGAGGATCGGATGTGGGTATAGGTTGATTTGTGGTAATGGTATTATATATTATATCTGCAGCGTGGTGACGAGTTCTCAACGTCCTCCTCGTGTCACTAACTCCCAGTCGTCGTCTTACTGTAACACCGCGACAGCTTACATCGCGCGTCTATAAATTCCAAACTGTTTTTCTCGCAGGCTGCTGGCTCGTAAGAATTTCATTCCGCAGGCCTCGGCAGCGGCCAGCTAGCTTCACAGTTTGCCCCCCTTCTTCCTTTCGAACCGCGGACGATTTTTAGAAAATAAGAGTTTTAAGTTAATTAATTTCTCGGAATGTTGAATTTTATTAACCAGACGATAGACTTTGTAGGTTCCCTAGTTTAAATCGACAGCACGAGTCGAGGTTTATTTTCCAAGTTGATCCTAACACGTGATCGCTCTCTCAGGTATAATTAATTACGTGACTAATAACTCGCCTCGAACGATACGCTTGCATGGCGAAATTATGCATGTCTACCGAAAGAGATACTCGCCTAATTTAACAAATTTACTTAATAAGAACGTTAAGATTCAAGCAGCTATAGCTACGAATAATAATGTTAATGATGTTTACTGTTATACATATATACAAAATATCATTTATATAATACGTCTGCTTAGATCTTGTTTTCAATTCATATACCTCCGTCGAAAATGTCTTTTTTCTTTTTTTTTTGTTTAACGACGTTAACAAGAGGTATAAAAATACTCTGCAATTTATCTTTCATTGTGTGTTTTATCTCTTCTCGCAAAGAAGTCGAATTCGTGACTCGAACTAGTCTGCAGGTGAAATAAACTCGTCAACCGAAGTGCGGACAAGTAATACACGGTGACTATTCGTCGACCGTGTCTATGTTGCGTGTGTACAATGTTGTAAATTGTTCAGGATAGGATGTATCTATACCAGGAGCACAAATCCGGGGATATTCACCACCGGTCGGGGCTACTGCCGTTTCGGTAGCTAATTTCTCCTCCATACGGCGGTAATTTATCGAGCTTGGGTGAAAGGTACCGTAAAATACAATTTTATACCTTCGCGTAGGTACCTATAACGAATAAATTTTTCGCCCGCGGATATAATTGTACACTTATTTATTACATACGCGTGAAATCTACGACCCTTTATACATTATATACCGTACCTAATATCCTTCGTTTCTAATCACGGCGATGAAAATTTCGAGGTACTTTGCGTTCTGAAGATTGGACCGAGAAATTTTGTTTGGAAAAATTTTGCGAAAAACGTCAAGTGGAAATGTGAGGGAAACATTGTTATTGGATAACGATCACATGAAAATTATTCTATAACGATTGTACGACGTTTATCTATTCGTTTAGGAAGTTTTTAAATATATCGCGAGAGATAAAAATAAATGGCATATTCGTGGTGAGTTATTGAAGTAATCTGAAAGCCGTATAATTTTACAACTTGCTATTCATGTTCAATTCTGAATGCAAACAGTAAGGAAAAAATTTGCGGTGATCGGCTCGTCGAAAGTCGAGTAGTTCGGACAATGTGTGTTTTAATATCCGTTTGTAACGCAACTGTATCGAAATTATCAGGGAATGTACGACGTCGATTCTAACGCGGGCACTTTGCGTCCGATATCTCGTTAATTTCTTTGCACCGCATGATTATATGACGGTATGTATAAAGCTTATAGGCCGAACCTCGCCCGTAGGTATGTAGCATTATAATATTGCGTGTCGCGAAGCAGTTTCTCAATCGTTGTAATATAACCCGTCGCTAATTGCTGCGTACGCGAATACCGTCGCCGTTTTATAATCAATTTCTCTATACCGTATATAAAATAGCTGATATCGAAAGAAAAGAAGAACGGCGTGAAAAAAGAAGGTGCAACGGTAATGAAATAAGACTGAGAGGAGATGTAAAAAAATAAAAACGTGAAGTAAAATCGCAAATCACTGGACAGAAAATATAATTATAATTACACTAATATTCTTGACCTGCGCAGCACGCACGATGTAGAATAAATACGATAAACGCTTTAACGGCTCTCTTCTCTAATATTTTTATATTCATCGGCTATCACTAGCAATAAAACTTGCATGTAAAATGTGTAATGTGTAATGTATATTGCAATGCGCTTATTACCGTACGATTTCGAATCGAAGAAAGTGCGACTCTGACTGCAATATATTTATACCTTCGCGTATGGAATAAGTTTCTTTCTTTCTCCTGTATATGGAATGTCTGAATTCTTCCCTCTGTATAAGGACGTGTTTGCCAGATATTAAACCTACGATAACAACGTTTCGCTGCCGTTAGACACGTAGAGCCTGCAACGTTGAAACTGAACGCAAGTCAACATCTCTCGCACGTTTATTAATTGATGGATACGTACGTCTATCGTATCGTGCTTGAGTGATCGAAAATTTTAGCGGAGATACCGGTTTTTGTGATTTTTTTTTTGGTTTTTTTCTATCACCGACAGAGGAACTGTAAGCATCAATCGCTATCGAGCCAATCCGTGTGAATTAGAACTTCATATTTCGTGAAAGTCTCGTTATTATTCGACAGAACTTCGACGATGTGATGGTATAACGGCGCAGTAACGCGTAAATCAACTCGAATAGGTAATTCATAATAATGACCTGTCCCATAGAATAACGTAAATAAAAATAATTTATTTTACTGAATTTTAAATTTCGAACTACCCAAGCGTTGTAACACAAGTTTTACGAAACAATTAATACGGTAATCGGATCCATGAGAAATTATAACCGAATAATATTTAAATAAATTTACTGAATACCTTTACAATTATACTCCAAGTACAATTGAACATTCTTTGTTATATTCGAAATCAAAACATAAAAACCGTAGGGACTAACAATCGTTTTATTTAATCTCTTATGCCTCTTGCGGGCAATAAAATTACCTCTTTGGCTCGGCGATATTTGAGTATATACAGGTAATTCATTTGGTATGACGGACGTGAAGCTGTGTATTCGAACCGCTCTTTTTAATGATAGGACCGACGATTTTGCGTCTCTATTTCGAAACCGCATCCTCCTGCAGGGGCGTCTTGACGCCGGCTCTGGTGCCGGATACAAAATGGTGGCGTCGAAGTGACGCGCGCGGTGCAGAGACTATGCCTTATATGTATACATGCATGTGATGCGGTAAAACGCATGGCGTGCTGCAGCAGGTGATCTTAAGTTGAAGAAGCATAAGTTGAAATTGAACAAAGTATTAAGTTTCAGGATTTTTCCCGGTCGGTAATTTGTTGAACATTGGACGATTCCTTATACATATTAAAGGACACAAATTAACTTTCTGTAGATGAAAGTTTGCACGGAATATTATTATAGTATTATTCCAGATTGCAGTGTATCTTTTATTTGAATTTGAACAAATGAAATACGTATAATATTTGGAACGATGTCATCTTTAATTAGATTATATTATATGTAGGTATGCATTAAACTTACGAAAGCAGCGAGATGAGTCGACGGCTGCGGTGAAATTTGTCAAGATATTTCAAATTCCGGTTATTCCAGTTACACGCAGCCGCAACATATGTTATAAAGTGTCCTGCGGCAGTTTTACCTGCATTGTGTGTAATGAGTAATATGCCGGAGGCGGTTTTTTTTTTTTTTTATAGTACCTAATCGTATTTATATGCATGCGCTTCAGTCACTCGCCGATTATTTATAGAGATTTTCTAAATCTTTTTTTTTTTCTCTTTGTACTACAGGTATTTTCATTCCGACATCGAATAGATCCAGCAACAGAAGTTATTGCAGCTTGATCTATCGATCAAATCTGCCGATGCGTCAAAAACGGAATATTCGCGCGATCCGTTTTGAAAATTTTAATCTTTCAATTTACAAGGATAAATGAATCGTAACAAAATTTCTTGCCGGCAGCGATCGATAAAACTTGACTTGAAGTAATAGAATTCTTTCATTCAAGAAGTGTTCTCACGGTTTAAATAATTTGAGAAATAATTCTTCGACAGTTTACGACGTTAAAGTTTCTAATTAGTGACCTCACCGTGATGGAACACTGAAAAAAATTACCATTCTACAAGTTTATACAGTAAAACGATTCTGAACTAACGCAGTTTGCTATTTTTACTAAAAATACATCGTTGCATCAAAGTTTCGAAGTATAATGCTGAACAACAATTGTGCGTGGTTAATTTCGTGAGGTTACATCGTGTTACAAAATTAGTTTTCCAGCTGTTACCGAAGAGTCCAGTATCCGTTACTATCCTTTCTCATTACGATCACTGTTGCCATATTTTCTTGCAACTGTTGCGAAAATTTAACGCTCGTGCAACAATAAATTGGCGTTAAAGCCTCGTTTAACTAAAAAAGTAGAGTAAACCTCAGAAACTGATTTTGCATCGACAATAGCGCAAAATGGTTAGGCGTACCTCGTTTTTCCCAATTCCAACAATATTTTTCTAGTTACTACGACAAATGAAATTTTTCTCAGTGTACATAACCTGCGGATGCGACGGATGCAGGACAGGATTCCTGAGGAATACCGAGGATAGACGACCACCGCGTTCATCGGGTATTAGAGTCTTGGAGGTTGTGTTCACCGGGCCAATTTCTCGCCCACGTATAACAGCGTTACATACCCGATTCGAACGTCGCAGCCGTCAGTCGTCGTCCAGCAGCAACTGTACATATAATATGAGTTCTTTGCGCAAGGAACAAGATTTATCTCCCGCGTTCTTCGAGTCGGTATCGCTGCATACTTGTTATACCTGCATACCTTTACAATACGTCTAGTTGTGTATACGTTGTGAGCATGTGGGTACAGCCAAGTATGTTTGTGACTGTATGTTCCAGGTACGCGTATAATTAATATCATTCTCTTACGCACCGCATATATGTAATAATTCCCACTCATCGTTATAATTTTGACCATTTGTGCAGCACCTTAATTGATACGCCTGTGATATTGTTTCGTGCACTGAAACTTATCTTGTCACACTAAATGCTTGCATGATATTAGGTGTAAAATTTATTTTACGTCAGTAACGCTACTCTAACGATGCATGCTTAGGAAAATCGCTGTTCCGCATCGTTGTGACTTTCGTAAATTTAGTAAACCGTTGTAAACAAATTACACACCGATTCTGAAAAGCCAACTTCTTGAAAGTCATTGTAAAATTGGCCAGTGATGATTTTTCTCTCCGGATGTAATCGTCACGTTGACGTTACTAATTTCAGCCTCGTATTGAATTTCTTTTTATCTTATATATTACAGACTTGCAAGTATAATTTTATAAACGGAACGGTGATTCATATACCGCAGTGTCAATCATAAATTAAAACAAGCGAATCAAAAATAACACATTAATCAGTCGGCAAATCGTTCTTCTTTTTTGTTTCTTACTTACTCATTTTTCTTCATTATGCAAATATTTTATGCATTCAGTTCTGCAAAAGGTGTGTATAAGTATGTGTAGTTTATTGCAAATGAAGTTGATCCTCTCAATTTTGTTCAACGAAATCTGCAATGCTAAGAATCTTATAATGAACAAATATTTTTTTAACACGTGTTAGAATAAAACGGCGATAGCAGGAAATTTTTTTAAATTATAATACCTATTGAAATTGGAATACTTCAAGGGAAGAAAAACCATTGAAAAACAATAGTCTATTATACTAAATTACATTGAGGCAGTTTACATTGTTTATAATACCGCAGACGTATAAGTTTCATCGCAAATTGCATATATGCGATGATTATTGTTTTAGAGAAATTGCGACGTACTTACATTTTATATGCCCATTTTTAATATCGGACAAATTTATTATCGTAATTTTAAATGCGAGATCTGACACCGAGAGAGTTTATATTTGCAAAAATCACGCAATTCCGCACGTATCCTAAATTTCTGAAACCGTGAAAGAATGGACAGATTTTCGGTGTAAAAACAGGTATAAGAGTTGGGTCAGTTTGGGTCAGTCCGGAGGTTTGAATTTCTCTCAGCGGACATTATCGTGCTGATGCGGGAAGCTCGAACGTACCGGGCCAATATTTTTGCAACTTGTACAAAAATAGAAAAGACGAGGTGGCATAAAGCAGCAGCTCGCGACGTTCTTACTTACCTCGGCGTTGAACGAGGTCGCAAAATTCAAGGTCACTCAGATTTTTCCTCTCGCCGTTATTTCAGAAAAAGATTTACGACTCGGACTCTCACCGTTTCACTTTCCTTTTTAGCACGTAAGGTACGTATTATTTTACGGGTCGATCTCCAGGTAACACCGCACGCTCTGGAGATCTTTCACCTCGCAAATATCGCCACGCAGCGGTCCTCCGGCCTTCGAAAAGAAAAACTTTTCTAACCCATTGTCCGAAGTGAAAGTTTGCGCAATACTTGTCCCGCTCGCCCAAAAATTCCGGGGATCGTTTCGTGGCAAATTTACCGCCCTACATCACGACCCTTTGTTTTTCGGCTTTTCTCTAATTTTCGCTGAGGCAAAATGAAGAAAGAAAGAAAAAAAAAAAAAAAAAGAAAGAAAAAGGAAATAAAACCAAGTAAAAATTTCGCCATGCTGCAGTTTCGGTGCAGGCAGATGTTTGCACAGGCCTGCATTCAGAGGACAAAAAATGTCGACACCGCTGCCAACCGCGAACACGCGCATGATTATTATAGGTATATTTAATACCTACTCGCTACTTGCTGGATCCGGACAAAGAATCTATTTTTTATTTTCTAGTCGTTAAAACGTGTCAGTCGTGAATTACCTGCGATGCCGTGACGGCTTATGTAGCAATAGCCTGTATACGCAACGTGGCTGGCTTGTTTATGGGCTCGGATCCCGCCATTACGCTTATATACCGGAATTATTTTCGCATATTTATTTGACGTTTTTGAGCCGATGATGTGTTTCACCTTCCCTGTTATTTATTTTTCGATTTTTATTTCCGAACAGATTGAAATCTTGCTGTTTCTTTTTTTTTTTTTTGTTTTTTTGTTTTCCTCTCACAAGTCTTCACACGAATCAAGGGTGTGTAAATTACAAAACGTCTGGATTACCGCGTTCGTATTCGATGTATATGCAAAAATGTATACTTTAGTCGCGTCGTATGAAATATTGATGAATGCCGTACCTGTTGAAAGTCTGAGAGTCTTTTTTTCTTCTTCTCGCATAATCGTACAGATGATACAGGTACGACTTTTTCTGACGAATTTTACGAATATTTTGTACATATATCTTCGGGAGCCTATCTTTCAAAATTACATTAAAAATTTGCAGGCTAGACAGAGAGAAGAAAAAAAGCAGATTTAACTCAAAACTACAGGAAAAGTGGGACACGTCACGATTTTTGTTGAAAAAAAACCAAAAAAATAGAAAAATAAAAAAATACCCATGTCAACGATATTTTTTACTACAAGTGTAGCAGGTTTTACTTCGCACGCAGTGGTTTTCACTGTTGCTATAGAGTAAACTCGACATTTTACGAATTATATTTTATCAAAAAATCTGATGTGTCCCTCTTTTTCTCCAGCTTCACGTAAAATCTACTCTCTTATTCTCTTCTTGATAGCGTATGGTGTCTGATCTTGAAAAATTTTCAATTTCACGAATCTATCGAAAGGCAGAACTTTTCTTCATATAATATTGAATACGCTCTTAGTAGATTCAACTAATTCGATTCATACAGTTTACTAAATCTATTCCGTGGATAAAGATTAGTCAAATTTACGAAATCATGAGGGTTACTAATTTATTACCGCTATCAAATAATGTGTAACATCGTAAATGTATAAAAAAATTTCGTCGAAGTGATAAAATACAATGAGATGAGCAGTTATTAGGAGGAACTCCAGGTCTCTTTCTAGTATAATCAGCAAAATTAAGTCATTCGTGGTCTGATAACATCGAATCGGCCTGTCAATTGACAATGGTATAGTTCTTTATCAGTGTTTGACGTGGCCCACTTAATTCATGTAGCATAAATTACGATCAAACGATAATTTTTTCAGTCACAACAATTGAACACTCATTTATCAATCCTTACAAAATTTATACATCGTACAATTTAAACTTTAATATAAAAAATTTTGTTTTCTCCGTCTTATAAAATCGACGAAACTTTTTTATCGCATGAAAATAACGTTTGGTAGGATGTACGTTGACCTTGAAATTTTATCGCCAGAATCAAATTTCGGTCAATACGATAAAAAAAATTTCTGCGCGTACGCAGGCCATAAATATAAACCATCGTCTCCTAGATTTGAACGCCCTCGAATTCCCCTCCATTTTTTCCTCCATCGCTCCAGAAACCATTTTCGAAATTTTCTCATTACGTTCCGACATGTTCTCGATCTACGCATAATTAAATCGCAGTAATTAAACACGTATTGTAATTTTTTTTCAACCGATGCATGTATAAGGAAAAAAGTAAATGCGGCAAAATAGTTTGAAAAGATATTTTTCACTCACCCGCAACAATAATGCCGACAGAAAGTATCCGGTCTCTCTCTCATCTCATACATTGAAGAAGAAGAAAAGACGAGCTTGACACGGGGTCGGGCATTATTACGTGTGTTTAACCTGCCTTGCCGGTGAGACCTCATCATCCGGAGTATACGCACCTGTGACTAGTTAAATTGAACAGATTTGAAAGGTTAACGGCACCCATTTACGGCCGAGCCGCGGTCTCTTCGAGGTACCGACGCAAAGCGACGCGATGCCATGCAACGCGGTGTCGGCTACAACACAGTGCTGCGCACACATGTGTGGGCATATCGGAGGTCCGTACCTGCTAGGTGCAAGCACACTGGTAAGCATCCACGCGACACGTGTCAAACCTCCGAGTCGGTCGAGCCGTGGGTCACTTTTTTAACGACCCGTTCAATGAAGGGTCGCCTACGTTCAAAGGCGGCGCTCGACGTAATTTTTTCACCCATTTTCCGCCCATTTCTTTCCATTCTGTAATCCATTTTATAACTCTTCGTCGTTGTTTGATCATTGTCGAGGGTGGCCACACACCTCGAAAATGTGGAAAACCCGAAAATGTCAGGGGATTTAAAAGTTGTCATGGAAAACCTGGAATTGTTGGAGGATTTTACATTTGGTCATGGAAAAAACTGAAAATATCGGTTTTCTGACATGGGAGTTGATGAAATGATTTTTTCAGGCAACAAGTGTAATTTATTTCGTCGTGAAAACAAATTGGTTTGAACTGACTTTTCTCTCATACATTATTAACAAGCTGAACGATTCAGGTTTTAGTAACTTACTAGGACTCGGCAAGTGTCAGAGAAAACCGGGTTTTAGACTCTTGAAAACCTGGAACCGTCATGGAATCTTTTCGCCAAAAATTTGCGGCCACCTTGCTTGTTGAAAAGTTATAGAACGCGGCAGTAAAGCTGATTAAGCAACCCCCGTACCACGTATAATAATAGTAATATAATTACAGGGAGAAGAGGAACTTGATACAGGACTACCTCGTTATGAGAGTACTCGTTATAAGAGTATCCCCCCCTCCGTTCCGCTTCTCCCACTCTATCCTGTGTACCTCAGGTATCTCACTCCACATTGGCGCGGACTCCTCATCGTCAGTATCAGCCAACGAGCGATTGCGTCGAATCAAACGTATTTAGACACCGAATTCTTCCGCATAACTGTGATTCTCTTATAAAGAGAAGTGGTCACGATCATCGACACACTCACGCACGTCCGATTCCCGAACTCTCCAGGCAGTAGTAGTGGGGGAACGCTCCGGCGATAAATTTTTTGTAATCTTATTCCCCCTAACCGCCCTAACACTCCCTTATAACGAGGTACTCTTTATTTCTTGTGATAAAAAATTAGCACAAGAATAATGGTCGAACAATGTTTTTTTGTTTTTTTTTTTAAATTCTTTTATTCAATCTCGTTGCGGTGTAAAGAGGTCTTGAAAATCTGGGAGTCATGTGGTAAAATGCCTTTTCGTACAAACGATCGCGAAAAAAGTAGTACTTATGTATGGACAGACAGATTCATGTGTCACGTATCTAGATTTTATTGTGCGGACGCAATATTTATCGCTACTCAAAATTTCAATCCCAACGATTTTCCCTGCAACCCTATTCGTTCCGTGCACTAGCCTTTCTATTATTCTTAACCAATGACGGAACCTTGATTCTTGATAAAAAAAAGATGCAGGTTCGTCGATCACAATTAAATGTGTTCGTCTTTTACACTGCGACATTTCTTCTCGGAATTCATTATACTGAAGTTAGTAACGTTGTTACGATGATTCCAATCTATGATTCACCTTTCGTCAAAATCGTTATTCCGTTACTAGCTTCAGCTTCATCGGAATTCACTCTTCAAGATAACCATCTCGGATGCTTACTCATCAGACTTACAAAAAAAGTATTCCGACAAAAAATGTAGGAAATTTAGTTTTCTTTAAATTTATATCATACATTTTTGTTGTAGGATCAACCGTTCGGGAATTATTTTGAAAAAAAAAAAAACAATTTTATGTACCCATAATCCAAGATGGCGGACCGCACTGACCCCCCCCCCTACCAAGGTCAAAATCTTTAATTTTTTATCATAGTCCAGAACTATGTAACACATATCAAAATCATTTCTGCCCTACGTTTTGAAGGGCAAAAACCCCCATTGACCGGACTGTGAGAAGTCTCCAAGATCTTGCCACGTAAATTATTTCTCGCTATCGATTTCAAGCACAGGTACACTCTCATAAAATAATAATTTTTTTTAATCGAGGTTCTGGATGTATCTTTTGGATCAGTATTAAATTAATTTCAATTAACGCAATAAGCTACTGAGTTTATTTTTTTTTTTTTTTTTTGCTTTTCATGTGTCGGAAAATAGATCGAGACTTGTTCCTACGGATATTGGAATTAAATCTCGAAAGGTCCGGGGTCCAATTATTTCTATGGGAGAAACAAACGATCTTGATCATCAAATCTCCGTGCAACACAAAGAAATTCAATAAATTATCCACTGTACACGATTATACCTCTGAATATGCATAGGAATGCTTAATGTATTTTCAAATACTACCTCTTATTTCAATTCATTAGGTATGCAAAAGAGGAGAGAGAATAAGCCACTTCGGACACGTCCTCTGGTATGTAATGTAACGTTGAACTTTTTTCATTCCGGATATCTACTCGTCATGTTTTATACGTATACACTCGTGCTTCTCGACTCGGTTCATTTTTTCCTTAAACCCCGGCAACCCCAACACGCAGCCCTGATTTGACAGGGGTGACGAGTGCTGGTTCAACGCTGAATCGTCAGATGGCAGCCCACTGCTGAAACCCAGTCTCTCACCTCTGTAAACTCGTGTACGTTACATGTATACCTATACAAGGTGCGCGCTACAGGTAGGCGTCGGAATAAACATTTTTCCAGCCATTGAACGATGTATTTGTATTGATTTATTCATCTGTGTTCGCCCTATTCATCCAAGAACAAATGATTTTCCAGACGCGCGAAATCAGATCTAAAACGAGAATAAGAAAAATCGAAATCGCAGCAGAGAATCGAATCGATGAGCGAAAATAAAACAAAATTTGCACATTTCCATTTCCGCTTAGCTGTACTAAGCTTTGAATTCTACATGTTTAAAAAAAAAAAAATTTTTTTTTTTTTGTACTTATTGTAAAATTGAAAAAACTAACGAGTATTTATGAGTATTATAAAATATTTTTACCTCTCTGTTTTTTTTTTTTTTTTTTTGTCTACGACCTGTATTATTACTATGGTATGATATATAGAGAGTTACGAATTTACATTAAAGCTGTAAAAAATTGACCGGGCGTATAATCGTTATTGATGGGAGAATAATTAATTTAACTGTGGTTATTTTAATATCGAGAAACATGAGGCGGATTATAGCGAGATTTGATTATTACACTTTTAACCTACATACTTCGCTAAATTCGTGAGAATTTACAGCACCGTTTGCCGAAAATCACACGTACAGGCACGCACTCATACACGGACAAATGAATGGGTACCGGATTCTCATCGTGAGAGAGATTTCCGTCGATTGTATATTGATAATAATCCGAGTATAGACACGTATACCCAAGGTAAGCTATAAAACATACGTATAATAGAAATCGGTCAGTTGCTTCCGCTGCTCACACTTGTGCTTCCATAAATACGCGCATATAATAGGCGGCGAGGTGTTTAATACGCCTGTAACACAGGTAACGCACACGCGTGCTATCGCCTATGTACACGCAGCGAGTCAAATTCTCAGGATGTAATAAAATCTTGAATTAAATTAGAGAATTCTTGGCGTGATGGACGGTGACGCCGTGTTGCTTGCGCACTTACATTAGCTCTGATCTTCGCCATCGGGCAGCCGTGTAATAAATCTGCCAAAGCTGCCGGGCACAACAGAAAACAAAAACGACGCGAGAGAGAAGGAGAGAGAGAGAATGAAGAGTAGAGAAGGACGGGGACAAAAAATAGAATAAGATAATAAAAACATAAATAACCACTTGACACATGCGTGATGCTTCTATACAGCTAATTCCTGTCTTCTCTCTAGTCTGAAAGTCTGAGGCACATCAAAGCAGCTACGAGCTTGCTTGTTGCGCTTCGCAACTTTTCCGTTTTACCGGTTAAATCGCCGATGCGGTTGTTTAACGCAGTTTTGTTCACCCTTGAACTCGCCGATCCGTCACTTTTTTTTTTTTTTTTTATATTTCGATTCAAGCGATCGTTTACAAAACGGTCGAAAGTTGCATATCGTGGCGAGTTGAGTCTATATCCCTTTTCTCGTCACCTTCATCTGCAATAAGTGAAAAAACGAAACAGTGGTACAGCATCGTACTTGTCGGACAAAAGTGTTGCAAATGCTTGTAGTTTTTACTCGAAATTTCTTTTGGCAAATATACGAGTGTTTAATCGATTATTCAGATTTTCAAAATTTTTCCAGCATTTAAATTGACCCGATGTATGGTTTTGTGAGCAATAAAGACTCAGCGGAGCGGTAAGACTGTGATATCGTCAGAGATAAATCCAGGCAGTCGCCAGCCGTTTATATACTCTACTTAAAGGTGACCGAGGAGGAGCGAAGCGACGACCCTTAGTCGAGCTTTAAGAATGTTTTTTGGCGGATGTGATGTCGTCGAAATCCGACAGATATACCGGTTGATTAGTTCTGGTTATGCAAAAAGTTATCGTCAAGCTCCGTATGCAAGTTTAAGAATCACGTTTGCGATTAAGGTAAATTCAAAAATCATCCGAGGTATTTTCGAAGCTTTTTAAGTTCGAAAGAGGTTTCGCACATCCTTGTAACCTTGTTTTAGTAACCCGAAAATTTGCATTTCACTCGATATAAGCTTGTCACAATTTATCATATTGAAGTTAGTAACGTTATCGTAACGATTCATGCCGAGGGGGAAGCGTTATTTTGCGGTTTTGGAAACCGTAATAAAACAAAACACACTCTTTCACATATCCCGCAATCTTGGTTTATTAAAAATCATTGTAAAATTGAGAAAATAGGAATTTTCTCTCCAATATTTTCTTGCGATAAAATTTCCAACTTCAACCTCGTTACAATTTTGTTCGTTTATTATTTAGTCGCTAGTCTAACCTCCGCGGCTCCGGTTGGAGATCAGGTTGAAGACTTTTCAGAACCGACTGAATTCTGATGCGACGTCTTGGCCGAACGGTTTGGCAGCTTTTCATTTTTCTCGTCGAAAATTGTGTTACACGTAGGTACCGATTTACGCGGGCACCGATTTATCGCCGCGCGCACCTGCCCGGTGTTACCACTTGACAGCAAACCGTTGGGACAAGTGCAGGAAAAGCGGGATTGACTATGGTCGCGGATCTTGGAGAGTTGGACTGTACGCGGACCGGTTCAAGTGGCTGGTTAATGCGCGAGGGTCGTTTATTTTAAAAACGTGCCGTTTGTTTGGAAGTAACACGGTGCTCGACGCGACGCGATTTCTAAGTGACTTTTAGTGTCCGCCACAAATCCACCGTTCGCTCTACGAGTGACACGAACCTGTCGTTATAATTTAGCGCGTTCGCTAGCTGTGATCGCTGCGTGTATCTTACTTTCGGTTTTAGTACCCGGACACCGAGATGATGACGGCATAATGTGAACGAGTTGGTATCTCGAACACAGGCCGCATGACCGGCGATTTTTCGGACTTCTCGCGACAGAGCGCCCGGATTCTTCATTTTTCAATTCCGCATCGTGTAGGTACAATATCGTTGAAAATTTTTGACATCGTGAATTTTTAGTACTACACACAAGAATATAATATATCAGTCGCGTGAGTTTAGCTCGAAATAAAAACAAATTTTCACCAACGTCACACCTACGACCGGTCGAGACAAATTTAGAAACGTTCTTTCTCAAGACGCGAAAAATATCTCTATTCACAAGTGTAAGAGTTCACCTCCAGGGTAATAACAAACACAAACGTACCTACAATCGATTCATTATTACTTGTACAAAATCTGTGTCCAGGATCATTCCCCTTCCGCCTGTCCTGAATTTCACAGTATATGTAATCGTTTATTACGAGCTAAACTATAAATCTGATCAATCGTCGTACATTAGCAAATACTGCTTGTATCGATGCGATCTGACGGTAGACGGACCTGCATTCTTCCGTCCGTCAGGCATGCAGGGGTAAGGAAAAAGTTCGGTCGGGAAGGGTGAGTCGGCGGTGCGGGGGGAGGGTTAGGGAGAGTAAAGTCGGCGGCGGAGGGGCGGCGGGGCAGGGGGGTGGGGCATCCGTCACCCGTCGGCGTACTCCGTCTCGACGGAGCCAAGCGTCGCGGAGCTTGCCGGTCGAACGGTGGAAGCAAGGGCGAAGGGGTGGAAAGAAGAAGGGGGGGCGGCGGAACGGGGGTTGGGGGTGAGGCGTAAGCAGGTCGCCTCTCCGTCGGTCCGTCCGTTCGTCCGTCTCCTCCTGACTCGTCTCGCGTGACGGTCTCGTCAGCCGTCAGCCGAGCGGCGACCGGATCGATACGCCCGCCACCCTCCTCCTCTTACGCTCTCCTCAGACCCCCTCGTCCTTCCGCGAAAAGCAATGCACCTACCGACAACCTCCCTCGCGCCCCCCCCCTAACCCTCGCTCTATTGCTGCCCCATTCCAGCAGCTCCCGTCCGTCGCCCCCGCGGCTTTGCGTCTCTACCCGACACCCCCCTCCTCCCCCCGCCCCCCCGCCCCTGCCGTTACCGGCATGGTCTAGTTGAGTTGAGTTGAGTTGAGTTGAGCCACCGGCCGGGTCAGAAGACGTCTGCTACCGCTGCCCGGGCGAGCGACAGCTCTCCTACTACCCCCTTATATACCACCCCCCCCCCCCCTGCCCCCGACCCTCGGCCTGGGGACCCACCTCAACTCCATTCTGCCGCGACGTGCTGCGAGATGGACAGCTCCGTCGCCCCCACCCTCCTCCACCCTCGCCCCCACTCCCGCCCCATCTCCTTTCCCCTTGAACGGTGATTCTCGTGTGTACCGACGGCATGTGTATTTGTATGCGTTCTTTGGGGGTGTGTTGGGGGCTTGTACACGTGAGACAGAACCGGCCCAGTCTGATGTTTTATTGGTGTGGGATTTTGACGTGGTAGCCGAAACCTTTACGGAGTATCGCGACGTGTGTGGGTTTGTTTCTGTGCGTGAAAGGTTATCAACGCTTCTTTAACAATGATGATCCTCAATACATTGTTTTATCCGGTTACGTAGTCATTCCCCTCTCAATTAATTGCTTAATTGATTGATAACAATATAACCACGTTCGGAGTTCCTGTACAGCTGTTCTTTTGTAATTATCTCTCGTTGTCTTTCAATCTCTAGTTTTTGCACACGTATTTCCCGCAGGAAAATATTCTTACCTATCAAATCGGAAAACTTACGGATGAGAATGATGATCGGATCTATCGGCGAACGCCCTTAAGTCACAGAGTTCAAATTCGTGAGTACAAGCACACGCGCAAGGTACTCAATGTAACCTGCCTGCGCCTCGCCGCTCGATGATGCAGCTTCGATGATGCAACGTGTTCGTATTATCTCTCCTTTCGTCACTTTCCATTGTCAAAAATGACGATATTCGGTACAATACTCGGCTGTAGGCGTACCTGTAACCACAAGGTGTCTCGGCGACGATGAACTCTGAAAAGCATGTTAGGCAGCTGAGCATTCATTGTCGCTGCAGCAGATCGAAAGGGGAAACCCGTTATACCAATATCCAAAGGTGCACTGTTGCGGCACATTCATTTACAACTCGTTCATTATCGCAGAGCGACGACGTTACCAATAGATTTGTCACACCCTTTCACTCAACCATTAATGGCACCGTTCTCTCGCTGATGCCCGCAAGTTGACTTGTTCAAAACTCGATACGCGCGCCCTTCGCAAGCTCAACGTGCGCCTAAGGGTGCGTTGCAGGCTCACCTGTAGGCTAGGAACCAGAACAATGAGACATCACGCGACGCCTTATAACTCGAGGAGAGGGTAGAAAAGGGGGATTCGGACGTGCGGATACACGCCAGTCGATCAGGACGTCGTAGTTCTTTATTCTTGAGCGATCAACGACGACGTGTCTCGTGCAGTCTGCTCGACTCAACGAGGTTAATCACCTTTTATACACGAACGCATCGTCGGAGCATGTAAACGGTGGTGGTGGTGGTGGTATTGGTGGTGGTGGTGGCGGCAGGCCTGTTAGCCGATAACAATAATAAACTTTATCCTGGCGCCGAACTACAACCATACTATTATACCCATATTCAAAACGCTGCAGGTCCCCAGACGATCGGCCTCCCGGACTAAACTTCTTTCTTCACGTTTCAGAAGGATAAAATCAACCCCTTCTTATTCGATTCTTTCTTCAAGGCTCTTCGTTTCTACTCACGTCAATTTTACTTTTACCCTCTAACTCGTATCATCTATTCTAGATGCCCAGAAATTTCAATGATTGTTGAATATTTTTCATAGTAATTTGAACAAGATTAATTCTACCTTTTTCAGTGAGTCTGAATATTTACATTGTTTTTGATTTTTAATTTATCAAAATTATTAATTTATAAGGCAGACATGTACATGGCGTCGAAGAGATGTACATATATTATATATGTATATGAGGACTGTAAGTAATCTTTTCAAGAAGAGCAACTTTTCTACTGAATCGACTAACACTAAGCGTGATTTGGGTCAACTGTGTTTTTCCGTTTAGTTTTATTCTCTGAAAGTTATTTTTCAGAAAACAATTAGCTGACTAACTAATGTACAGTTTTTCACGGTAGAGCAGTTCTGGCGAAAACTTTTATTATCTCAGCATTTCAGTGAATTGGGTAAACGTTCCTCTTTCCAAATTAGTAAGTACATGTGTTAAAAAAACATCTCAACACCACTGGAAATCTGAAGTCTGTACCTATGTACCTACATATTGAAATTTCCAAGTATACATGCAACGTTTCACAATTTGTATACAATTTGTAATACTCGCGATGCATTCAGTGAAGAATGAATCGATGTTTAGTTCTAGGTTAGCATGTATCCTGCAGATAGAAGAATTGGGAAATCGGAAATCTAATTATTGATGATCCGAACCCCGACGATCGTGTCTAAATTAATTCTCAGAAATGGAATTTCATTCCTCTTGTGCGATAGATCCGTATTACCGTTTATTCGTCCAGAAATATCCTCTTCCGATTAAACCGCCGGTCCAGCTGTACGGACACGCGGGGTGTTGAAAAATTAGGTAAAAATCTCGGCATCTAGCTTGCAGAGTAGCCGCTGCAGGCGCTCGTGTTCACCGGTGACTAATCGTTCTAATTATTCTCTCGCTCACCGCCTCGTTAACAATAATTTCACCGGCTATTCGTGTATCTATAGACCAACGTACCGTGTGTCGGCATACGGCAGGTGTACACGGAAAGAAAAATATTGTAGATTTTACATCTTCAGTGGTGAATATACGGACAGCACTTCTTTGGAATTAAATCTACAGCAATTGTGGCAAGATTTACAAATCGGATAACAAGGGTTATGAAACCAATAGTAAGACTTACGGGACGCTTGGCTAGTTCTACCAAAACTGATGCAGATTTTACCCGAAAAAAGTGCTGTTCATATATTCCCCAGATAGATGTAAAAATCGCACGTATTTATTGCGAGTATATAAAGTTTCGAAGAGACATTCGTGCGGTTGCAATGCTCGCAAGCTGCTGCATTCGCCCGGGGAACACGCAGCGATGAAACACATATTTATTCGTTACAACACACGCTGCGCGACGTATGTGACGCATTACAATGCGCGCACTATATCACGCGTTGTATATCGCGTCGCGCGTCGCTCCGAAATACCAATTGTCAGTTACACGTTCATCGTCAAAGTGTATTATAAACGTTCTCCGGGCGACATCGAACCGTCAATCATTGAACCGATTGACGCGATCGTTGTCGCTCCGTCGCGTTACAATTACAATTTATACACTGCTCGGCCACATGTGCACGCGTTGCCGGTGCAGCGGCAGAGGAGCAGCTGCTGCAACGACTAGGAATGACCCATTGACGAGGACTCAATCAATACTTACAGAATGACTGACTGACTGACTGACTGACTGACTGCTACTTGGCTCCCGGATAAAATAAGACGCTGCGGTACGAGACAAGGAGGGAATCAACGAAATAGAGGGAGAGAGCGAGATAGAGAGAGAGAGAAAGAGGGCTGGTGGCGTATTTGGCACGCTGACAGGCGTCGCGCGCTCGCCGCGTTCGGAAACCGGAAGCCGGGAGAGGCGAGAGGATACCGGGCCCTTCGGATTGACAGTGACAGGCTGGTTGGGTGGTTCGGGGTGCAGAGAAACTGACGTTTACCTAATACCTACGAGGTCCGGTTGCGGTCTAGCGTCGTCCGCCGAGCTGACGGGATCTGTTGACGAACGGACGTTTTTCCTCGCCGTACGCGCAATCAATCAGCTCATTACACCGCGTCAGTTATCTTTCCGCGCCCTGTTCCGCTCCCGCATCCTCCGTCTCTTGACGCTGCGTCGTAGCTCCGCTGGTCACCTCCTGTAACTTACACTGTTATACCGTGTGCGACTCCATTTACGAGTGCACTTGACTTCTTTCGTACGGAAACGCTGCATGGTCTACACGATTTCTCACATCTTCGCGAGTTGCAGGGTGGTGGGATCGTAGAGTTATAAATATTGGACGGAATATTCAGTGATTAATAGGGCCTGGATAAGTGTGTATTTAATTCTGTACAAAATTCTGAAATCTAAAAAAATCTATAAAACCAAATAAGGAATGAAAATAAGTTATCAATAAGTAAAAATATGTATTTACATATTAGTCCGAGTCCTAGTGATCAAGGCGCTTGGTATGCAATTGTGAAACTTGGAATGATATTGTATTTTTGTATGATTGTTGAAATTTCGAATCGTATGGTTCTAGCATATTGGCCATGTTCGATTCACGTTACACATTGATTCGGATAAATTTGTCATTTTTATGTCCGTGCAATGCCGATGACTATGCATACCTACCCCGATCACAACCCTGACATTGACTGCCGTAATCCATATTCCATTTCAAGTTCAGGACGGAAAAGGTGAAGGCTTACGCAACCAGCGTGACTTTTATATCTCCGTCGTGTCACCCTAGTGGTTGAAAGTGTTTTTTTTTTTTTTTTTTTTTTTTTTCGTCGACCCGTCAATCGGTTCTTACTTCCAATTTCTTCGTCGTTCGCCCTTTCTTATAACTAATAGAGATTCCTCTTTAATATAAAAAGCAAATCACCCCTGACGAGTTTCACGCATCAGGAGCTGGTGTAATTTTTCCGATGCTCGTGAGCGTCGCAGGTAGGTACGAGGCAAGCTCTTAACGACGATCAATCGGACTGCCTGTACGTGTGTATAAAAGTAATTAAAAAAAAAGAAAGTATTCCCCCGAACTTCATTATTATACAATCTCCCTGGAAGCGGGGAAATGAAATAATGCTAGCCGCAGCAGATGGGTATCGGATGTTCCGGAGAACCGGAGTGCAGGTCGCGAGGCTGGATCAGACTCGCTGATCCGAGGCCCACGCGATCGGTATCATTCCGAACCACACGACGTCTGAATACCCTGGAAGAGCTATCGCGAGGCTCCGTGCGAGTTGACGGGCGCAGTGACGCCATTTCTGAGAGTCGGGGGATAAGGGGGCAAGGATCAGGAAAAGGGGTGGTGGAGGGGGGGGGGGAGAGGATTTCTAATTTATGACGATGGGGAGACGTGATGAACAGACGTCATAAAGCACGCTCGCCCCCGCCTACTCCGCCCCTGTTATCGCTGGCCCCTGTGATTTGTGGCCTCTCGAATTCTCTCTCAGTTCCCGCACGCCGTGACCGACTCGACTCTACTCGACTCTTGGTAAAAGCGTTGCTTCAATTCCAGCCAACGTCCGCCCCTGCAAATCCCCCGATATGCGGCTGCCTGCCTGCCTGCCTCTACCTTCTCGGCCTCCCTCTCTCATGAATACTATTAGATCTTCCCGCGCTCGCGAGCCAGCCATGGATATTCCCAGACCGATGGATCGAGGGCCCCAAACCGTGTCGACCAGCTTCTGAGATCGAGGGGCCATCATTTCCAATGAATTTTAGACATTTTTGTCCTGCTAAACGCCGGTGATTAGACCCGCAAGGGGAATAATCATTACCCGCGTCTCGGGCTGCTGCTCAAGGCTCGAGTGGATAGATACAGGGTAATTTTTTTTTTTTTCATTTTTTTCTTTCCTTACGTTCTCTTTTCCTCCTCCTTCGCTCTACTCTTGTTTTCTTTACTTCGTTCCGGTATTTTCAAGATAAAAACTATCTCACGCCGGCACGGTCGGTTGTTATCAAAAAATTCAGTCTGCCCCGTAGCTTTCGGTACGCCTGCAGACCTGGGTTTAGCGTATTATAGCCCACGGGGGATCGAAATTAAAATAAATACCCACATATCGGTAATATCGAGTGTGCTGGAGTGCTAGGGAACAATTCAGAGGAACGAAGGTTGCGTAATAGGAAACTTGTGAGGAACAAATGGAATTTGACAACGCGTGATCTTACAATTAATGTCACGCATCGTGAACGTTCGCACGTGAATGTTTGTTGCTTGTTATACATACTATTTGCGGAGGAAAGTGTGTCGGGGGAGTGAAGTGAAAATCGTATATCGGTAAAGTACTCGAACGCTGTCGCGTGTTTGATACTCGATAGGATATTACATATTTATACCCCTGTGTGCGTGCGCGTGTGTGTCTATAGCGCCGTTTTATACAGCGAGGCATAGAATTTGTAGGATCGCGTCGCCTCCTACGGATCGGTACCTTTGTGAACCTCTGAAAAATCGTGTTATAACCCTAATTTAATTTTATGGCCGGCATTACGGTGGATTGTGTTGTATCGTTTCTGGCATAATGGCCGTATATGGCTCCTCTCCCCGTACAACCATATACCAACATATATATACACACATAATAATGGTGGCGGATAATAATCAGTTGTAACGCGAACCGTCGTAAACCGCAAAACAACGAGAATCAAGAAAGCGGAGATGAGCAGAGAAGTGCGGGAGGGAAGCGAGAAGAAGACCGAAGGAGAAAAGGTTACGAAAAACCCCCCTCGAAAGTGAAGAGAAGAAAAAAAAAAAAAAGGAAGCGAGTACAAAAACGAAATACAAACCGCACCCTGAATGAAGACGAAAGCCGCGTGGTTGGTTGGGGGATCGGGGCGGAAAGAAAAAGAGGTCGTATGTGTTTATATCCAAGGGGGTGGAGGCTGGGGGCTCAGGTATCATTATTTCGAAGGCTGGCCAGCCCTCGCTCGTCTGCTCGCCTGTCCCTCTGATCCCCGATAATAGCCGAGCGTGACCGGTTGGCGCCGTCAATCGTAAAACTCGGACACCAATCAACCAGCGACAATTCGTCGGTCGTCTCGACGCCGGTGGATTTTACACGCCTCCGTGTGCGTCGGGGATGCCTGAACGTGAACGCGCACACACGGAGTCCGAGGACCTCGACGTGGTCGTCGTCGCGGTCGCGGTGGCCGGCGAACGGCGGGGAAAAACGAAATTACTATAATACCGTGGCAGCATCGCGTTGGTACCATTCGACACCCCCGTTCCCCAGACCCAGACCCCTGCATGTTCCGTTGTTGTTGTTGTTGTTATTGATTGGCCAACGCGTCTCCATCAACCCTGCCGTTGACTCTGTATTTACGCTGATTCTTGACGAAAAAGCATAAAATTACGATAATCGCGGGGCGACCGGATACCGTTCGGTTTTTTCGAGGAGATCCAGAAGGTCCCGCCGCCCTTTCTTTCACGATCGTATGCTTCGAAGAGGTCTTTTTATACCGGCGCTTGTGGTATACATGCTGCATTTCTGGCTCGATGATCAAATTTGACCCTCTAAAGGATTCCATGATTTCTGGGTAAAGCTTTCATCCTTGGATAGAAACAAACGAATGGCGACTAGTCTGAAATGAACGTGAAATATAAATCAGGCTTCGGTACTGAAAGATTCCAGATCGAACGATAGATCGAAGGTACTGGGCAGAAGTTTACGATTGGTTGTCGAGTATCGTCCTCTTTCTCATATTTGGAGTGACTTCGTAAATTGCTGCCTGCAAGAAAAGACTGATATAAGTGCACGAAATGTGCTTTACAGAAGATGCAGATATCTTGTCGTATTTTTTCAGCACTTGATCCTACGGAGTTTCGAATGCGTTATACGAAATCTTTAGATGCCATAATCACATCCCAACGGCGTCGACAAGTCGATCCTCGGACGAAAGATTACTCTATCGCGAATGACTCGAGGTGAATTCACCAGACTTGCGTTGCAGCGCGAGTGCTCGACTTGGATTGATCATTCTCACGACCGAACGAATTCACATGGCACCAAGTGAACGGTCGACGAACTTTTTCACGTACCTACAACGCCGCTAAAGCCACATTTCTCCGAGTTAGGTATACGTGTATACGTACAAGGCGAGTTCTAATTAACGGATAGTGATTTTTGAGTTATAGCCTAGGCTGGTATTTCCTGATCCGTGAGCAACTCCTCCTCTCGCCGTACGGTTCGCAGGTTTATAGAAGTGGCTGGTTGACGAGGCGTGTAAGTAAGCGGTGGTGAGTCGGTTGCTCGTTCGGCAGGTACTGCGGCACAGGCTGTAAGAAGAAGAAGGGACCGCAGGAGCCGAAGAAGCGAGAGCCAAGAGGTGGAGGAATACTAGCTACAGGGTCAGTCGAGCTCCCTGGTTCGGCTCGGGCTGCCGGCTGCCGTAAAAACGTCAATTAAAGTGTTTTATTTGATCCTTCGTTAGAACGATGAAATGGAATTTTGATTTATAGCCGCTGCGGCCTTATACCGCGTAAATAAAATAAATAGGATGCTATAATTAGCCGGTGGTTATATAGGTCCAAATGCTAACCTAGCTTACGGCTCGCGAGGAGCTCGTAGTCGACGATTCCTTTCCCCTCGCCAGCTCGCGGTATTCGGGACTATCAGTTTTCACTCATCCCGCGTCCATGTCCGTTTATCCGGTGATGGTCCCAGCGCCGATGGGGCCCAATCACTCCTCTTCGATACCCACTTCGCAATAAACACATCCAACATCGTAAACAAACCCTCCAGGCCGGGTCTGCACTTGCACTGATACCGCAAACACTCCCGGATTTTAACGGCCGTTCCCCTCGCAGCGCGATCTTTGTGCGCCTCAAACCGTCCCTCCTCTATCTACAGGTGTTTGTCTAGCTGCTGGGCAGAGCCGCAGTCTATCCTCCGTGATCCTCCTGCCCCTGGGAATCTGCGGCTCTTCTCTTTTAACCTCCCGGTTCTTTGCACCGCGCGGGGATGTGCCTGCTGTAGAGATGCTTTTATATGAGCCTGCAATAAACAAACAAACACGAAGAGGAAGGAGAGGAAGAAGACGATGATGAGACGTATAGGTGTGCGTGCGCACAGGGTGTTCAAGTTCGAATTGAACGGTCAAATGTTCCTGAAACTCCATGTTGAACCGGGATTTTTATGGCGGTTGCATCAGTTACAGGAAAAATAAAACCGACGGTTAAATTTCTTTTCATGTACTCTGCAACCACCGAAGCTAAGCAAATTCTAGTCAACGATTTCCGAGTATCATTACACCGCATTCTATTAATTGACACGCGTCGTCTCACGCTTTATTGGAGGTTGACACTTGCGTTACTTCGTTTCACACATCGTGTATCGGTATAATTTGGCAGACATTTGACCGACGTTTAAGGCTATCGAATCGGACACCCTGTATGAGAAAAAACAATACAGCTGAGGCAAGATAGATAGATTGATAGATAGGCAGGAAAAAAAGTTACTTCGCCAAAGAATTCTTAAAGCACGCGGTAGAATCGTCGAAGCGTCTCGAATTTGGGCAGACTTCCAGGAAGGGTGAAAAATAAATCCCCAGCATTCTGGTGTTGTCGGGGTGTTACTGTTGTAAGGCTCCTCGCGCCCCGGTGTTGAAGGAAGAACATTTTTATTTCATCGTATAACAAGGACCAGTCGCTAACTCCGTTCGCATGTACTCATTATTACGTTCCTTGTTCTTTTTCTCGTTGTAAATTTCTGTCCCTTTTTTCACGCCTGCGTGTGCGTTTTATTTTATTGTTATAAATTTTTATCCTGCCATTCACGCCAAATTGTATTACGATTTTAAAAATAACCCATACGCGACGTGCGACTACACATCTACACGCCTAGACGCCATGCCAAGCCGTAGAGCGAAAGCTCTCGCCTCGCGAGATTTATATCATAACATATACAAGAATTTCTAAATTTGTGCCTGATTATGTACTTAATTACGCAAATAAATCCGTCTTGTTATAAAAACATACGAAAGAACCTATCTCCGAACGGACTGGTGGCTAGTAGAAAATAACACTAACGCGGGTGACGGCTGAGTCGATTCGTATGCTCGCTGATGCTGCCATACCTACTCGACTTACTCTTGACGAGGCTTCTGCCATGCGTGAGGAGGGGCGCCTTGCCCTCTGCAGGCTTGCTGCAGCCGTCCGAATATGCCTAGGTTATACGTGTTACTGTTTATTGTTACCAGATACGAGCTTCTCTCCGGTGATTTATTGTCCCAGTTTCATACGCATGTATAGTCATATGAAACACGTATATGTGTAGATACAGTATATTTCGGCAAATCACAGGCGCAGTAGCATCGCGTTACACGTATCCTTAGATATTAACCTTCGTTTGACACCCTGGGGTACAACGACCTCACGCTTCTATTTCTTTAATTTAAAGTACCTAGATCTAACAGAATCGGATCTGCGGCACTGTGGCAGTCTGTGGTCAGGCATTTTGATAGTTTTTTATATAACGTGTACAGTTTGAAAAATTAACCTTTTAGGTACATTGAAAAAAAATTTGAAGCGAAAATATTTAATAGTTTATTTTTTACAACGATTTTTGTCGGTGGGATACGTACGACCCCAGTGTGTCAAGTATGTGTTTCTACGGAAGTGTGTCGAACAAGGCTTAACAGTCCTCGCTGTGGTTGTGCACTGGTTGTAATACATAAATACACAATCGATACTTTTCATACTTGATGCGTCGTGCACGGTAAAACAAGTGGCGTAAAACTCAATTCACAATGAAATATGTGAATCCGCAAGAAGTAGATAGATTTTTGAATCCCCAAGTGCCTTAGACACAATCCGTAGGAAGCGATAAAAAGAATTTTCGTTTTTGCTATGATTCTTGAGATCGGTGATAGGGTTCCTTTTCATTCACCCCAAAATTTCATACGAAGTAAAACTTTATGTAGATCGCATGTGGTTACACGTACGTATGCAAAATACGAAAAAACCTTGTCTAACAATAACTTTTGTCCAGGGAGCAATGCAGCTATGGCTGCGCCTGGAAAATGCAACCCCAGAACATTACGGCGTGGCAGAAAAAAAAAAAAACTAATTGTAGTGGCGTAGAGGAAAAAAGAAGAAGGAAATCTTGCTATTTGCAAAAAATGTTGCTTTTAACCATAATTATTTTATCAATTGGACAAAAATGTTTTTCCATCAGAGTACCGCATGTTTGATACACATTTTTGAATTGATGCAAAGCAATTTTGTTGACGTCACGAGCACCTTCTCCCGTACTCCGCGGTGATGTGTATAATACGACATTCAGGGATTTTCGCGTGGAACCAACGATATAATTTGATTTCCATTGATAAGCTTACGGGCCTTTATAGCCGTTGCTTCGTCACGTGTATCGTTTAAAATCACCCGTGCAGCTTTTCTTCCCGGGCGAATTACGAGCAGGGCTCATGCGTAAGCACTGGTCTCTTATCTCTTCGGCCTACAAGTATACATTTAACAAGTGTGTACACACAGAGGTGCGGACATGGATACAGCTTAATTCGGCGTTTGAGGTGCGCACCGTGAAAATGTGACAGTGGCACGAGTATCGGAATCCTTCATCTGAACACGTGTTCGGTATACTTGAAAATTCAGAACGCGTTTCACCGACCATGGTGCCATTTCAGGTAACTCTCTGCTTGCATCGAAACGTTCCTTTACCTCACCTTACTCCGCTCCGGCGAATTTGTCGGGTATACAACGTATTATTCGCATCAACATCATCAAGTGTCGCTATCGTAAACCTTGCTCCCCGTTCGATCGCTATGCCAACAAGGTTGACGTCAATCCCCATATTTCGCTGAGAAGGGTACAATACCTGTGAAATACTTGTAGCTGTATTATTTTGCGTTTGTTACACGTATCTGTACGTAACGCAAACCGGTCGGGATGAATCTCTTGAAATTATATTCGCGCAACCGTAACAATTCCTCCTCCCTGAATATCGTGAATTAACTAACGATAAAATATAGTTAGCGGTAGTCTGACGGGTTAACATAACTGCAATTGTTGCACGGATCTTATGTACTTATATGTATAATGACGGTGTCCAAAATGAGTGCTATATACACATGTCTTGACACGTGCCCATTCAAAGTTACTTGAAGTAATTCCAACTCACTGTGGGTCACTAGGAAAGACTTGAAATCATTACAAGTCGAAAAGTAATCGGAGTGGTATGAAATCGTCTGGATCTACTTTGTAGTAAGTGTCGATCATGACGAATGACGATATGTTTCATTATTTCCCATTATATAAAAAATCCTCATTTCAATCACCGAATTAGCACCAGCACCTGCATAGTTGTTACGTGTAAAATAATGTTAGAACCACCTTGCCGCTTACAGAAAATAATCCATCGATCATAGAAATGGTGAAGATAAAAAATAGTTTCAGAATAAATCTGTGATTTTGGTATATTTACATATTAGAGGTGTATGTATGTATCAGGGTGTCGCAGAAAAAAATAATTTACGAATTTCCACCGTGGCATCCCCAAAAAGTTTGTTTATGTCGAAAGAAAGAGTTTGCGAAAAATATGAGCGTTCTGCGTTATGCGGAAGATCGCGCTCGTTTGGCTTTTAACTTTTTTTTCCACGTTTTTTTTTGAATTTGCGAAGAAACACATCGTCCGGGAATCTTATTCTCATAAATTAAAAGTATATATTGAATAATAACCATTTTATGAGATCGAATTAATAATGAAAATATCGTCAGATACGCTTCTCAAACATCAACCGTAGACTCGATATTACGAGTCTGGGTATTCTTAGTGACGTAAAATCACATAACGATTGAAGTGAGCAAAATAAAAATCAAAATGTATTCACAATTTTTCACAACTTCAAAATAACGTATAAAAGTGAAAAATCATCCAAGCGTGATTTTTCCACGAAACGTAAAACGGTCATCCTTTACCAAAACCTCTCTCTCGACGAAAAACGAACTTTTCAGGGGGTGTCATGGTGGAAAATGTGAAATTATTTTTTCCCTCAAGACCCTAGTACGTACTCATAGACGCTCTCTATCGTACAATCCGGATATCCACGATATCTCTAACGTGATACGTACCTTGTTGTGTTGTAGGTAAGTAGCTGCCAGGTCATCAATAAGCTAAGGGACCACGAAGACGAATAATACGGCGAGACGCGGCGGGAGGTCCTTCCGTTTGACGAGCGAGTCATTCATCCTCGGACCCACCTACGCGCCAGCGGTGGCGATGCCTCGACGAGCCCGAAGACCTCGGCTCCGTGACTCGTATGCGTGTTCACGTGTTCAGCTCTTAAATCTTTACGTGTTCAGCCATTGCGCGTCTATCCATCAGACGTCAGAAGTAACGCCTAGGTTAGACGCCTGGTTATGAAGGGCCCGGAGATCAATCCCGAGGGATCTGGGCTCCTCCTCGATTTCTTTCTCAATCGACACGCAGCTACCGAATTTCGGGCCTCTCCCGATTCTCTGATTCACGCCTGGTATCAGCGTTGTTCATTGTTTTGTTCTCGTTCGCCGCTTATTTGGAAAGAGGTTTGATCAATTTTTCTTTAGCCTTCAATTTTAAACGAATCAATTTGCGATCCCGCACCCTGATGCACCGGGAGGAGGCCGAGGTGTGGGGAACAACGAGGCGGTGATGACCTGCCAACGGTTCACGCATTAGCTGGACAGATAGCGCGGCGCCTAATCGGTCCTCATAAATTACCAAATTAATATCCCGTGTTACCGGCGCTGCCTCATCCGTCAGGTGTCAGCGTTCCTGCAGATATAGCCGGGCTTCTAGGTCGAGGCTTCGTCCGTACGTGTTGCACGCATACCGTCGACCGCGACGTAGATTTTTCACGCTGACCTTTGACGCTGGTTGTTAAAAAGCTCGCGTTCGGTACTCATCGTGTAAAGTTTCCTATGACCATCCAGGATCGCTTTAACGAAATTTTTTACAGGAAGAATACCGAGTTCGTTAAAAAGTTCTGGCGGATGCGAAACGGCTTGTGATTTTATAGCTATGCTTTATTACAGTATTAGAAATTCATCGGACATTCGTGCGATGGTCGAGTAGCTGGTACATCGGACGATGCCGAGGATACATCCTGTTTCTTTTATCTTTGACAAAAAAAAAGAAAAACTGTTGCTTCAAGTATACGTAGATTAATACCGTGGTCAGATGAATATTTTTCAAATACAACATGATTATGTCACTGAGAGGAAAAACTATTAATATCATACATTGAATAGAATGTATCTATAAGTGATGAATAATTTGTCACGTATACAGCCGCGTAAATATGTCCAAGGTGTACAACTATAGGATATATATATATGTGCGTGTGTGTGTGTGTGTTGAGTAATCGGTAATATATAGAAATATGGTTACTTAAGACAGTTTGTATATTGGGAAATGTATTCGTCTTATTTCGTATAATATCGTAATGAAAATAGCGGATTTATAGTATAATATCGGAGAAGAACGTTCACACACGTGTGTAATATCTGAAAAATAACTTCACGTACGCGATCGTTTTACGAAATGGTAGTTAATTACACGTAATCCGGTCGTGATACTGTCGTTATAAATCATTTAGTTTTCACAAATTTTTATCGTACCCACCTTTCGTGTAGAAAGATATTCGCCGCGCGCTCTGTTCCTCAAACCGAATAATAAACGGTTTAATAATCGTTACTAAACGAAATTTAATAAATCGCGTTTTTTCCCCGTTTTTTTCCCCTACTCTTTCTACTTTCTTCCGTTTCTTGTTTACTCGTGTAATAAACGCGTTAGCTACGCTCACAAAATTTTTATTACTTCTTGTATATACCAGGTATACTATATGTATACATTACTTCATGCCGCTGCTGCTACCGCTGCAGTTAAATTATCTTGCTAAGATGTAACGACTGTACCTTTCTCGATAATTCACTGTACGAATTTTTACCCATACTTTTATTTAATCAACTTGCATGCTTCAATTCAAGACTTCGCGAATTACACGTTTACTGCGTAATGTAGAAATTTCTTTATCAAAACGGTATTTCTTTTCCAGAAATTTCATAAATTACCATAGAAAACGAGCATTGAAATAAAAAATGACCGTCAAATATTGCTCACTAAAAATATTCAAGCCCTTGACTACTTGTGTTTAATTTTCACCGGACAATTCCAGCTGAGTGAAAATTCACACCCGGAAATATGTCAAGTCGCAAAACGTGTCTTCCAATAACTAAGTAAATATAAAAAAGACGTATTATACAATATTAGAAAAGGCACGATCGAACATCCGAAGCGTAACCCGCGAAAGTGGAACGTTTTTTTTCGCATGGCTGACTAAGTAGCAGATGTATATGATACATGCCATACCATACCAGCACCTTATACATATACCTACGCCATGATCGAAGCGACCGGCGCGCGACTCGAATTAATAGCGCGGAAGCTATTAGCATTGGCTGCAGGTCACCACCATCTCGTCGTCAGAGTCCAGAGCTTATACCACGCATATTCGATGGCCGGCGTTAAATTCGCGAGATGCATGCCAATACGATAATAAATAAGGCTGCAAGCGTTGGTCGGAATATTTTCTACCGATAAAGTAGAAATCCAGATCCGCAACGCATTCGCTGACCCGAAATGTCAAATCTTGCGAGTCTCGATCGGACCGGCGCACTTTAGGATCGCGATTCGCGCTTGATGCGAAGAACTCGGTGCCCGTAGGATCGAGTCTGCACCCGGACCACCCAACTTGAAGTTCCCGATCCTCGACGTCGCGGACCGGACCCGGTTCACCTACGCCTGTCCGCGTTTCCTCCGAACGGCGTCAAGCCTGCCACTTGCCTTTTATATCACGCGAATGCCAAAAGGCCGCGGGTATCGCGGATTACGCGGGACGCAGAGGCCCTCGACGATCGCTCTCCTCTCCTCTCCTCTCCTACTCGACGTCTGTCGCATGCATGCAAGCGCGACACGACCGCCAATTAGCGACGACGACTCTTTTGCAGTTGAAGCAACCGGGAGACTCGCTTATAGCGCAGTTTTCTACGCTTCGGTCGAGATTCAGCGGCTGATCGTAGGCGCTCATTCTTTCAATTCCTATCAACCGACTCCCACGTGTACGAATATTACTCGACTAGCCGTGACCTGCGTCAATGTAACACGAGCAGCGATCCGGAACGAGTTGTTTTAATTTTGGAACAGAATTCTCACGTTTTAGGGTCGAATTTTACGAAATTATGCGAGGAACAAGCGATTGTTATCTCGTGCTGGCTGATATTCGATCTTCATTCCTAACTTTTTCAAGATCAGTGTACCTATAACGATATAATTGACGTTGCTCTTTATCGAATTCAAAATCGCCCATCCGTAAACATTATAGATTACATACTACCTCATGCATTTGTACCCTATTCTGGAAAACAGTGTCACGGTGAGTCAGCGGAGTTAAATTCGGGGTTCAGACAGTGTAATGCATGACCAATTAAAATGCCAATAAAACCGAAAGGAGCCACTACATTATACGCCCGTACATTACGGTATAGCTTGTTTTTTGTTTATGTTTTTCTTTCCTTTTTTTTTATTTCTTTTCGATGATGCGGGAGGGGCGCATTTCTGCAGGCATATAATACAAGAGAGGGCGGTGTGTCATATTGGATTACGGAATAACGTTCGCTAATTGCCACCGAAGATAAAACAACGGTTAATAACCTTTCTGTCTTCCTGCGACTACCGACGGGGGCTGCAGACGTCCCTCGGGATTGGACGGCGCAATCGTGTGCCGGACTTGCCCCCCCCCCCCCCCCCCCCCCCCCCTCCTCCCTCTTTATGCAGACCGACTCCAGAGTCCTGCATCGGCACGCTAACTGGCACCTGTAATTGGCGTCACTCTTATCACTCGCCCAGCTCCGCGTAATATAAGGATGGAAGGAAGTTACGGATGGAAATGCATGCAGCTACACCTACAAGTTTGTTTCCCTCCGCATTATAAGCTGCACCCTGTCGTAATTTGTAACGCGTCGTCGGCGCGATTTTGTTTAAGGGAGGTAAAGGGGCGGGGGGGGGGGGGGGGAGCAAGGATACCCGAAGGATTCGGTAACCGGACACGAGGAATGGTACACGGTAACGGTGCAACGCGTTTCAGGCACAGTTCCGATATATTTGGACGCCTCGAATCTGGCCCCGAAGGTCAACGAACGAACCAGTCTAAAGAGGATAAGCAATTATTGGTAGAGCGTGGCCGCTTTGAGCTGCTGCACCTGACGGAGCTAGCCGGCGGCAGCGACGTATCGAGTTTCGTCAAGCCGAACGCAGACTCGCCGCGGATCGCGGATGATCGATCCCGAACGATCGAGTGATTGAAGCGGCGATCAAAATTTGGCGAGGAGAAGGAGGAGGAGGAGACGAGACGAGACGAGACGAGAGAGCTCGTAGAATTCCCGAGTGGAAATTCAGAGGCGACGCCGCGCTGCAGCGCGGATTAAGAAGCTCGCGGTAAGCGAAGGGCGAGTCGTAAGTGAGTGAGTAAGTAGTAAGTCTTGATCTGATGGCTGATGGAGACGTCGCGGTTTAAGACAGACGCCGTCTCGGAGGCTGCGACGTTTGACGGACAGGGTTATCTCCGTCCCTCTCCTCGACGTTGTCTCGCGCCAACCGACGCTCTCTCTCTCTCTCTCCCTCTCTCTCGCTCTCTCCCTCTTCGCTTCTCCGGGACCCCGGCTTCACAACGACGTCTTGCTCCAGCTAGCCTGGCCACTTATTCCCGCCCGACGTCATTTCATGTTTTTACTGACGTGCCTATAAATAGGCGGCCCACAGCATTCTGGCGCTGCTGGTGCTGCTGCCGTTGCTTCTGATGCCGGTGATGCCGATGCTGATGCTGATGCTGATGCTTGTGCTGCTTCTGCTGCAGCCGTCGCTCCACTGGCGCAAGGTCGCGTCATGTCAACGTCGCGGCATTTTCCTATATCAAAGCGAAACGACGGGACGCGACTTCGTCGAGAACGTTACTTTCAGCGCGCTTTATGGCGTTGTTTGTTGCGTACAAAGAAACCCGGGGATACATCCGAGCTTTATAATCGTGCGTACTCTGCATATGTACGATACATACGCGTATATTCGCTGGGCACACACACACACACACACACAAACGCGTATCGATGAGAATATAATTCAGCGGAACGTTAAGGAGACATGACAGTTTTGAAATTGAATTTTTCATATATTCATTTTCTTCTCATCTTTATATCGTTTGTATACGATACAGTTCCAGCTCCTGTTCTATACTGCGAAAAAAGGCAAGAGACAAAATAACGACAAGATGAAAAAGAAGGGAGGGAGGAAATCACCCCACCGACAGCTACTCGGCACTGACGTCTGGATTATACCTGTTTAATACAATGTTTGATGTGCGCACAAGCTTCGAGTATTATCTACTAGAAAGGTTGTCAACGGAATTCTGGCCGGTCGGGTCGGTCTGCCAAGACTGGCGCATAAAATTAAACCTCGCAATACCGTGGCTGCTGTACATACATGCACCGTTTACTTGAACCGCCTCTGCGGTGTGATATCTCAAATTTTTTATTTGCACATTATCGCTACGCTTTTCTCACAGACCGATTTTTTTTCTCGTCGACTGTATGTATAAAAAATACTCTTTCGAGGATCTATGCTTGATATGCTTCCGGCTTTGAATTGGAGGAGTTGACATCATTGAGTCATTCCTGAATGACAAAATAAGTTATTCGATTTTGAATCCTTGCTTCTCCGACAACGGGGACTATTTTTAAGTCATCGAAGAAACAGAAGACGCGAAAAATTCTTGAACCTAGTAGTTCCAATGTTTAATTTCGATACAATTCTCACAACTGATTATAGCTAGAAGGTCTACACGACGCATGTATTGTATGTTATTTTTGTAACCTTAGACCGGAGGATCTCGGACGGGGATTGACGAGCAGAGAGGTCGATCAGAGGCGATCGGGCGAGATGAATCGTGACGTGCGGGAAACGGTGTTGAGTTGCGGTCTATCCGTGAGGCCGGTTCCCTGACTCTCGTCAGAACGGACCGTGGATTAATATTTTCTTTCCTCAATATTAGACGTAAGAATACGTCGATCCAGTCTAACTAAGCAACGATTCCCCGCAAGCGTGTAGCTCGTGTGTCGTACATATGCAGATAGGCGTGCTTACAACACGTCGGTGGAATGTCGGACGATGCAGGTAATCCTTGTACATCATTGCTCCGCGTTGTTCCCGCATATTATATGCATAGGTTCGTACATCGGTGATACGGGAAGCGCTAGTTTGGTGTGGGAATGCGCAGGCTTTACGGCATCGAATAACTCGTTTGATTCCTCGGCGATGTGAGATTATCTCGTTATTTATTGGAAAGTCGAATCAGCCGGCCGTTCGGATGCCTTATTGATATACCGGTGCGCGTGCATCCAGGCGTACAAAAATTACCAAGGAAATCACGCTTGACGAGCCTCGATGGTTACGCGTGGTGCACGGCAGGACCCATAAGGCGACATGGTCACCATTCCTCCCAGTCGTCCGAACGTATCGCGTTCCAATTTTTAAACCGCAATACACGCTAAGCGGGACCGCGAACCGATCACTGACAATGAGTGGCAGCGGTAGAACGGTGAAAGTCTCGCGGCTGCCGCGTGGCGATGTAACACCGGCGATACAATGATAATTGGAATTATCGGTGAACGATGCAGCGGCGCAGCGATCACTTTTATCCGCGATAATGGTTAACGGATTTCTGAAACCAATGCAGAGAGATTGTCACCGCGCGTTTCGCGTGGATCCGGATGACTGCGAGGCCATTGGCGTCTGGCTGTGGCTGATAACGTGGTGTAATAACGAGGATTCACGTTACGGGTGCGAAGCGTCGTCGGTGGCCCGCGGTGTGCAGCTCGCGTTAATTCTCATAACCCGAACTTTGTAAGCGCAAGTTACGCGAATAGCCTCACCGTCCGCTGCGAAGATGTGCGAGAGAGAGAGAGAGAGAGAGAGAGAGAGAGAGAGAGAGAGAGAGAGGTGTGTGTTGGCTGCGGCACAACTTGATATAATAATAAACTGAAAAAGAAGAGAAGGTGAACGAGGACGAAGGGGGTGGAAGAAGAACGAAGAAAGATGAAGAAGAAAAAAAAAATATGAGCAAAAGGCGTTTATTTTAAAAGGGAAATGCAGCGCCGCATTTTTATGTCTTGGCCAGAACTTTTCATCTCCGCGCGCTAACGGGGGTGGCAAAGGCGACGGTGGTGGTGTGTTGGCGGTGGTGGCGGTCGTGGAGTTCAGGGTGAGCGCCGCACCGAGACCGAGAGAGAGAGAGAGAGAGAGAGAGAGGGAGGGAGTAAGGAGAAACGGTGGGTGGACGGGGTTAAAACGGGGAATGAAACGGCAGACTGCTGCTGATGAAATTCATAATTCAGATCCAATGCGCCCTCTGTACCTCGTTCAGAATATACCTCGTTGCTATTTGTAGGCAATTTTTTTCTGATTTCTTTCTCTCCCTGGCCGTTTCTCCGGCTTCCATCTTCCTCCTCCCGCCCCCCTCTTCTTCGCTCTTCGCTCTTCGCGCTTCGCCCCCTGCGACGACTTTTTCGCATTATTGTATTATGCACCTCAAGGATAATTACGCACCAAACGGAACGGGATTAGGGACCAAAGCTGTTCGAACGAAACGCGGTTATCCAGCTCTCGCGGTTCGTATAACCGAACATCCCCCTTGCACATTCGTCGAGGGGGGTGGGGGCGGAGTTGCACCCTGGAGGTCGGGGCGGAAGGACGGCGGGCGGCGTCCATCGGGTCGAGCCGGAGTGACGGTTTGGTGGCACGCATCCTGAAGAACTGCCCCTTCCGTTTATCGTTCGCTGTCGCGTTTTATCCGGCAGTTATACCATCCCTAATAGGATGTAATATTATACGAACAGTCACGTCCACTTGAATTCGCAGCGCTTAACGGTGACTGGACACGAAACTCGGAGAACACCGTGGCTCCTCGACGCCGCTGCCTCCGTGGCGTTTTCGTCTTTGCCTTTATTTTTTTCTTTTTTTTTTTCTTTTATCTTCATATGACTGCCGCTGGATGTTCCAGGTGAAACCCGGGTCCACGACCATTGGCCATGTCCATGTACCCAGCGGAATACACTCGTCTGGGTTACAGCACGACCGGCCGTTTCCACCCCCTCGGTTCGCGACCCCAGAGGAAGAATAAACAGCCGGAATGTTACCGAAGAGTGAAGAGTCCGGGGTCGCTACTCTGAATCATGACCTCCAAATGTCCTCTGGGATCGAGTCCTGCCTAAGCTGCAGATGGACGCGGAACATGAACATTTTTATCGACGTGGAATTACGCCTACAGCTTTTATTTTAGGTTGAACGATTATTGTAAGACGAGGTGGAGGATGAATTTCCTTATACTCTCGCTTACACACTTTCGTACAGAGAACTTGAAATTTATGGAGAATCGTTGCAGAGAGGCGGCAAGGAACAAACACGTCGAATATGCGGAATTATACGGAGGATAATGATTTACACTTACTGTGAGAACAGAGTTGATATCGATTACCGAGGGTGAATCTAGGGGTGAAGTTTGCTCGTCGGCTACCATATACTTGTTTTTCACGGTACCGATAATATATACTCGTATTATGGTATTGACGGGGGGATGGAAGAGGTCTGGGAGAGCAACGAAACGTACGTCAGAGTCACGAACAATTCCTCTTCGGAGGCGGGTTGAAGCGAGTCGAATTGTATCGCTTGAACATCTTTGTTCGTTAAACATTTGTAAAATTAGAGAACTGTACTGTTGGACACTGCGAGTGTGCAGCGCATCGTGCAATGTCGAGACCTTTTGTCGTTGATGATACAAGGAGTGTGGGTGGATGGGCATGTTCAATGTGCGGCTATTATCTACCTTATTAGTTATATGTACATACATAGGTACCTTGTGAAACAGATTGGAGTTGTTATACCGCGGGCGTATAAAAGATAGACGTGTAGTGAAAAAGTGAAGTGACGTTTTTGCGGAGCGGGATTGAAGTTCAAAATTTGAAAAGTTCCGAAAGCGCCTAATTCCGAAGTATTTCGTGGCGAAACTTGCAGCAAAGAAATAAAACTTTTACGAAACAACAAAGTTTCGAAAAGTAATGCTAAGCAACAGCAAAATTTGGAAACGTAAAGTTACGATAGAGTAAAATTCTGAAAATTAAAATATACTCGTATAGCGTAGTTTATTCAATGAGTGGGTGTAAAAAATCAGAATGACCAGGATGGTGAAATTTCACCAGGTCAGAAATTCACCGAATTGAAAATCTTCGATAATTCAGAATTTCGGTGCTTCAGATTTTTAAACTCTCCTTTTCGCACTACGGGGAACTTTGTGCGTCGGGTTTTGGACCATTCGAGACTTTGGTGCGTAATCAAAGTTTGATTTCTTTGCCTCAAGTTTCACCATGAAAAATTTGGAATTTCGCGTTTTCGGAACTTTTCAAATTTGGAATTTCCACCCCGTCCCGTATTTACGTTTGAACGCGAACTCGCGCAGTGCACACACAACGTCAGGCATAAACGCGTTACTTTGTGCAAAATTGGGATCGTTAATTATTACCAACTCACGGCTCGCCTCCCCCCGTACGCCGATGACAATTACACCCAGGATCCTCCCCGGTAAGTTGACAAGGTGACAGTAAACCGCGATGCAGAGGCGACGAGGGCGCAAACATATCGGTTCGATTGGCGAGCTCGGTTATATATTACGCGGTCGGAATCGATAGACGCGTTACAATTTCAATTCGAACGGACGTGTGCAGGCACTAAATTGAGAGTAATTGTGCTGACTGTTACGTGTGATGAATAGATCAAAGTCAATTGCGTCGAGTGACAGCTCCGCCGTACACCCGAAGCAGAGAAACGAAACCAATTGGTTTTGCGTCGGGTGAAACGTGGATGTAATATGAGCGGCAGCAACCGGAGATATCACGCCGGGCAACACACAACCAGCCACCCGAGGTGGAGGCGGAGGTGGAGGGGCGGGAGGAACTCGATGGACAGAGGACGAAACACGCACAATGGAGACTGAAAGCCGATTGCCGCTAGTCGCAATGTCCAGCACGGGGGACAGGCCATCGATGCAGGTGTATCGAGTATCGGTATACCGAAACTTTGTTCCTCTCTTCTTAGTCGGCGGGTATTTTAATCGGTCCGTGAAATTCCCGGCAAAATTTTGCACTTTCAAAGCCATCCGCGTAACGTTGACACGACGTTTTTGCCACAGGCGTATGCACGTTTAATCAACTCGCGGATTCATTCGGTGTTTTCAATCAATTTCACATCGCCAATAAATTCTATCCGGTTAAATCCCTCGATTCATGATCAATCTCCGTACTTCGACGATCGGCGAGTTACGCTGCAGCCGCGATGAAAACGGATCACTGGGCTAATCTGAGAGAAAAAACTTGGCAGGTTTAACGGGACGCGAATTAGGAGTGATCTACTTATATGACGCTGATTTTATACGAGTCGTGTTGTTTGCTCGCGATTTTTAAAAATAATTATCCACTTTCACGAAAGTGCTGTAATAATCGGCATTGTTAATGCAAAGCTCGATTATACTTAGCTAAAACCTGACCCCCAGTGTATTGATTCATTCAATGCTCTTATTTATAATCCAAATTACACTCGGAGGCGAACAATTAATGTCTGTTGCATTGGCGTTAATGCTGCAAGTATTACGATGAAGGTACCGTATTCTGTTGCAAGGATTTTACGTAAGGGGTAAAAATTGGATGGGCGTATCCGTTAGGAGTGTGAAATAGCCAGCGAATGGTTTACTTGTTTTAGCTGTTCGCGTATTCTATAAGATTTGAACGTTTCTTACGGCTTATTTTCCCCTTCGCATTCTTTTCTCCGGTACTAGTATTTTTCAACGTCGGTGAAACATTATCTACGATAGGTTAGAGGATTTCTGACCAAGCGTTTCGTACAATTAGAAATTGTGCGAACCGTGTAAAACGGCTTGGTTTATCTCTTAGTCGGTTTTCGGGTACCTGCAAAATCCCTGCGTGAATGATTAAATCGCGAGGCATCGGTATGGCGAGGGAGTAGATCGTATACATCCGCGATTCATTGCCCATTGTTATTTTCATCATTCAGGTTGGTTCGGAGAAGGATTTGTGTAAGGGGGAATTATGTGCGTGGCGAGGCAGGGCAGAGTAAAGCAGGGTAGGGCAAGGCAGGTAAGGCAGGTAGGCAGACTGGCGGGCAGTCAGGCAGGCAGGCAGGCAGGCAGGCGAGCATAAATAAGATTACGTTTTGCCAAACGATAAGATTCGTGCCTGAAGTATACGGAGGCGCAACTCGCTGACGAATAGAAAGGGTTGAGATGCCCGAACGAGATAAGAAAAGCTGGTCCATAATGAAACGCATTCATGCCGGTCGCGTACACACGAAAGTGAGCTCGAGGGTTCAGTTCGCGTTTCAGTTTGAGTTTGAGTTTGAGTTTGAGTTTGAGTGACGCCCCGGTAGACAGCTGCCCAAACCTGATCGGTCCATTCCCCGTACGTCCGCACTCTTGTGATTCCTTTTACGATATCGTATAACCGCAGCCGAACCAGAGCTAAGCTATCTGCGTCCGATTTAACCGAGGTGTAAGTGTAAGGTGCTGCACCAGCCAGCGACGCGTCTACCAGACGGCCAATTCCGTGTCCTCTTCAATCGCAATGTACATTCGATCGCAAAAGTGTCGCTGCAGAAATTAATCGTTTACTCTAACCGCGCGTTTTTTTTTTTTTTTTTAGGAAAATTAATCATCTCATCACCGCTCAATCGAAGAAACTTTCCAACGTTCGTTTCTTCTCGCTTCGTTCCATTTCCATTCATCTCTTGACGTCGCCTTACTCCAGCCCCGTGCGTATTGTATGCGTAATTGCTTGTAATATGATGGTAATTGGGGGTCTGTTTGGTAAAGGGAGTAATTACCGGTGCTCGATGGATACACAGCTGTTGGGTCGAACGTGTGTTTTCAGTTTCTGGCCGGGGCTTTTCTTGGCACATGAGATGGCGTCCTTTATCTCTTACTCTGAAAGGCTATAGAAATCACCCTCTTAATCAACCTTAACTAATTCGAACCCTTGCCTTGTGGGTTGTGTGCGTCTTCAAAACTCTTCGACGATACATGTACCTACGAGACTAACGCGAGGGCGTGTGATAACCTTCGGACCACGTGACGTCACTCCTTCACGTTTCACCCGAAACGTGACATACGAGCGAAATGTTAATTTTGCCCCACGGGTTCCAATAAACATTTTCTTTTCAAACCCATCCGCACGAGATGCCGAACGACGATATCTTAACGTGCGTTAGTTCCGAGTGGTGGAAACTTTTTTTCCGGCTGTTTCCACGCACGAAAATTTGGCGAAAGTTTCGTTCATACCAGAGCGACAAAGTTTGCCTCCGGATCTGCAGGGGAGGTCGGCAAGTCCCAGGGACGAGATCGCGAGGTGTTGAATCCCAGGACCCGATGCACGCCCACACGAGACTCGGACACGCCACTACCGGTTATACAGCTGCGAACCACCAACGCAACGAACACCTGGCTGCGTACCTAGTGCTCTGGTGCAGTGAACCCGTTCGCTGGGCGACCTCAACGACGGTGATGCGTCCAGATCGCGTAAATGGTCATCCGCCTCGTTCGGCCTGCGGTGATTGCAGCGTGGATACTTCGGGAAATGGTCCCGGGGACACGATGTGCGGTACGATGAAATTCGGTCGTTCAACGGATGGTTCCGCACCTCTGTCCCAGTGCCGCTTTTAGTTCGTCATCGATCATGCTCGTTCGAGAGTAACAGCAGCTGTGCTACGAAAGTTGGAAAAACGTTCTCCGAAAGTCGATTAGCTCGTAGGGTATGAAAGGGGAATAAACGAGCCGAGATAGTGACCGACGTGAAAATTACTCACCGAATACAGTGAACTTCGGAGTCGGTCTCGGGCTGCGTATGTCAGGAATCACCGTGGAATTACTTTTCGTCTATTCACACGATTGCGTAAACCCAAAGTCGCGGGACGCGGTGTGGCCCTCTAATGTGGGTTACCCCACATCCAGGATAATTTGAAACGTTTCAGTCGCCGCTGCGACTGAGAAAACTGACCACGTCGAATCACAATGACTCGGCAATCTCTCGAGATAAACTATATGGGGCAGATATAAATCGAGGATTGTGCAGCGAACCCGGACCGTGCGACGACGGAGCGTCTAATTGTCAGTTTTTCCGAATCTTCTTCCTCTTCGTCCTCATCTTCGACTTTGTAACGAACTAGCTGGCACTTATCGAGAATTTCCGAGATCCCCTCGTCAGTGAGCTCAAGTCTATAAGACGTGGTACGCGATGCTCGGTCACGTGTCGTTGAAACAGACACTTGGAGACAGTTTCGAGATACTTCGAGGAGGTCCGGGGGGCAAAGATTTATTGCTTTTCTCTTATAATAGGTATGTACGAAAGGAGGCAAACATCGTGGGTGGGTGTTCAGCGATCCCCGAAGAAGCCCGATAACGGACGAATGCCTCGGTCGTCTAGAATTCGTCGCCGTTGACGCGCCAGCAGCAGCACCACCACCATCATCCACCGCACAGTCTTCAAAGTCCCCATAATTTCTGCCCCTTGGCCTCTCCTCCCGCTTCGTCACTGATTTCCGGCGCGTATATATCTGTCTCTGAGAGTTTACCGCCACCTTATTCAACGGTTATCTTTCTCACTCGGCGCAGCTTCCGGAACACCAATACACGCGACATAAGAGCTCGCGACCCCGACCGAGGATGAGCTTCGGAGCGCGAAGCGGGAGTCCGCGGATCGTAAACGGCAGCAGGGTTCGTAAATTTCTGCCACGTGGCGTCGTCCTCGTTGTCGGCTCGCCAGTCAAACTGACAATAATCCCGACGGCTGGTCGTAGGTCGCATCGCTGCAGGTCTCGCGATGCGGATGCACTCCGTTAACCGAGAACCCTACCGGACTGGACTAGCTGGAAGAGTTTTTGGTTCCAGGGATCACCCAGCAGCGCCATTCGCCAGATCCGCGTAACTTGGCCCGCTCGAACGACGCTGACAGAGTTACAGGCGGCTGCCGTGTGGCCCTCTTCTCATCCAGGAGACGCGTCGAACCCCTCGGTTTTAAGGCTGCAGTCATAAATATCGGGGTTGACACTTGGGGGAAAGAACTAGCTGCGCCTCCTCGCACTGAGCAATCCTGTCCAGAAGCCTGCTGCCTCGCAGAATCTACGCCAGCAGAATTGGAAGGCCTTGACGATTACCTTCGAATCTCATCGTATGTCCTGATCAGCGCCGCCCGATCGATTCGCAGAAGGAGGGGCATTCTTTTCTGGATTTCATCCAGTTGCAGCTGGGAAATTATCCGTCCTTGACAATCGCTCGTGATTGCAAGGCAGGCTTAAATCTGGGTGAGAAATAGCCGAACGTGAGCGAGAGCGAGGATCGTGGATGCGGGATTCGGGCGCTAAGGATACGAGAGGAGCCCGCTGCAGCCGGCAAGTAGACCCTGGGCACCGGCGAGAGTGATTTATGCGAAGTTGCTGACGTTGCCAGACCGCGTTTGTTCCTGATCGCCAGCCATCTTGGGAGCCGGTAGGTCCCCGCCGACTGATGGACCGTGGTCACTCATATTTAAGACCTTGGCTTTCGGCTCTCGCCTCCGGCCATCCGGCCTCCGTCTCTCCGGTCGCTCCTTCCTAGATTTACGACGGGGATCTCTTCGGCGGCGGGTCTACTCACCGGACGCAACAATGCAGGTTGCCCATTTGTCACCGAGGTATACGACGTCCGCGCACACACTTCCTATTTCTAATAACCAACCGATCCAGTATTGTGCAGTCATGTTCCCGCCACTTGGTCACAGTCCTTTCGCACACAGCATCTCACCAACGACCCGCGGTGAGGTCGTGCGGACCGAAAGAGAAAGAGAAAGAGAGAGAGAGAGAGAGAGAGAGAGAGAGAGAGAGAGAGAGAGAGAGAGAAAGAGAGAGAAGGAAACTGAGATACGGTGTGCGCTTTCTAGATTCCAGAGCACAGAGTTGCAAGGCATAACAAATACTCCCGCTGCGCACCGTGCGCACTCCCCATGCTCCGCAACTCCGTTGTGCCAATCGTTGTACAAATTGTCACGTAGCATGCCCACGGTCCTTTCATACGGAACTAGGATATGCAGTCCTGAACGATGTCGTCGTTTGTCAGGACCAACTGGTTCTTCGACAGCTCCAAACTCTGTTCGATCATTCCGAGTGTCATTCCTTGGAGATGTTGCAGCTTTGAGGAGAGTGTTTCAGGCTGTACGAAATTCGTATTGTTAATTGGTGTAGTGAGGGTGATGAAGGCTGTGATGCGGAGAGGAGAGAAGACGGGATGACGGTGCTCTTGTACAAGCGGCATCGTGGATGCGCTGAATGCAGCCGTTTAATGGTTCACGGAACCAGCGTGACGCGGCTCGCGTCAACATCTTTGGTAGACTTTATTCATCGAGAGCGTCACCGGGCCCAACTGGACGACTCCTGGAGCTCTTCGTTTTCCTTGTACGGGGATCGAAACCGATAGTATTCTTTTGTGCGCGATGCCACGTCCTCGCCTAGACACTAGACAATCCGAGCTCGGCTCGAGTGTCCCGGCAGTTTGGAATACCGGGAACCATCGACTCCTGGATGAACGTGCACGCATTCGGTTCTATGGGAATCTCTTCAACTTGATGTACGTCCGACTTTATTCTATCTTGAGACAGCCTGACACGGTCCGACCCCTCTCGAGTCATTGGAAGGTCCCCCAACGGCCGGGAGCGACTGTCTTACAGACCCGTGATTCAAAGTTGGCTGCATCTGCATTCTTACGGAAAATTGAACTCCTCTAAAATCAGATTGGATCAGCGTGAAGACTGGCCACACGTTGAATCAGACTCCCTGGGTTGTATCAACTTTGTGTAACCTGAAGTCGCGGTTCAGATACCGATCGACCATTTTCCACGAACGGGTTTAGCTCGTGACGAAAACAATGCCGGGTTAACGAGGCAGAACACCACTCGGTGTTAAAATACCAGCCAAAGCTGAAGACTGGAAGCCCGCGGAGTATCTCCTGGAGTTTCTCCTCGGGGAATTGGATAACCGATAAGGCGTTTAATCTACCGCTGTTGTCGAACTATCTACCGGCTTCTTAAACCCCGGCCGAGTCTGTTGGGGCTCCTTTGCATACGTGTAATAACATATCGTCTGTCGATATATACCAGATTTGTCCAGATTAGATCCTATAGCCTTGGGCCCAGGCGGGTGTCCCGGCTCCAGGGACGTGGGATTTGTAAGCTTATTACCGGCACCTACCTATAACTATTCCTTTTCCCCTCGCGACGTCCATCAGATAGCAGAATTAGTAGCACCAGTCTAACCATCTAACGTTGGCAACCTGACACACCGTTACCTACCAGCCTACGCGCTACGTGCGTGTGTCTATCGCCCCGTCGAATCTACAATCACGGCGTCACTTATTCATAGATGCGGAGTGTAGAACGGCTACTCCGAAAGTGTATCTAGATACGAGTATCAATGAATACTCTTAAAAGTATCTCGATGTTTCGTTAGATGGGTAAATAAGATTGGATATTGGCCACATTGATATTTCAGATGCAATCAGGTTCAGATTTCTGATATCGGAATACGTGAAATGTTTTGTAATTTTTATAATGTCGTACTCGTTGTAATATCTCGCCACCTTCGCGATCAGGCTGTTACAAAAAATCACTCGTGCATCTGCTCACACAACTTGGTCTAGGAATGACATAACCACGTTTAGAAAATAATCGGTGACGATAATTTGAAGTGTAGAATTATTTAATTATACTGCCGGTTTTTGGTACCGTTACATTCCAAGGACCGTACGCTGAGAAATGGGAAGAAATACCGATGGCATTCGTAATGAGATGTGAAAATATTTGTGAGATTGTCCAGCGAAGCAGCGAACTCTAGCCAGACAGCAATTCAAGCTACAAAGTGGGTGGGGGAAAATCATGATTTGATCAACCGACGACAAGGTACCTTGAAAGCCAATTACGAAGAAGGAAAAACGCTCTTATCCGTTACCGTTCTGGAAAATCGTCGAGCGTCGGGGTCGGGTGAGGCGAGGGTGCAGAGGGTGTGTATAAGCTGCGTCGACTTCTCGGTGAGAGGCAGTCTTCGGGAAGATGCGGAAAAGTTCGATTCGGAATCGAAGGAGCGCAAGGGGTTGGCGACGTCCAACAGACGGAGCGGACAGCGCGCTTATTTATGGCGACCATACCTCAGATATATGAACTGGTTCCATCCAAAGTTTCGGATGCATCTTTCCAGTTCAAATGTATAGAGAGGTGTCCCGCCGGTTGCTTTCAAGGGAAAGATTTGTGAGGGGTCACCTTAATGTAATATTGAATGAGCTTCATTTTTTGCCGAATGGAGGACCGATATAAACTGAGCACTCGCCAATCCGACACTCCTCCGCTCGGAGTCTTTCCTATTTCTCATCTTGCCAGATCTTTTTAGATGGATTCGGCTGACGTGCTGTTCCCATTTTCTTTTTCATATTTCTCTTCCCCCTTTTCTCTTCTCACTTCTCTGTCCATCTCTCTCACTCTCGCTTCTGGGTTTCCGTGCAAAAGGGTTGACAGATTTGTGATGCGGTTTAAAAACAGAAACGAGAATCCGAAACGTTCGGGAAAAAATCACGCCGTTCGTCACTCGTGTGTAAGAATAAATTAGCGAATCGATGACACGTTTATACACTAAACGCGTATAATTCAGCAACGGGAATAATAGACCGAAACTGCTCGTACCTAAATCTAAACCCTGTAGCTTTGTCTACGGCAGACCAGTCTGATTTTTTCTACCTTAGCCCAGAGTCGCACGTTCGTCAAAATAAGGACAAAGAAGTGAGTGTGACGTAATTTTTGATGGCGGTCGGACGGTGATGCAGCATGAGGACCCCGAGCGGGGAAGGAGGTGGAAGGAGGTCGGTGTCGTAGACAACGAATTGGCAGCCTCGGGACATTTAAGTCCGTGGCGATAAATCCTGGGCCAATGTATATAGCCAATCCCGTACCATTCCGTTGGCGCACGAAAAACAGCACAGTTTGTCCATTGATGGCTCGCTCCGAACAACCTAATTTATATTTATTCTCTCTCCTCTCCTCAGCTCAGCTCAGCTTAGCTCAGCTCTCCTCCGCATACAGGGATGCGGATGGGCGGTTCGGGGCCGCGAAAAGAGGCTCCGGGACTCCGGTAGGATGGATCTTTGGGTATATCTCACCGCGCGCGCTTCCGATATATTCGGGGCAGAAGAAGAGAAAAGGAGAAGAGAGGAGAGGAGAGGAGAGGAGAGGAGAGGAGAGGAGAGTAGGCGGCCGATAGAGGAGCCGGGCAAATAGATAGATGGGCCATATTATAACTCACTGGCTGTCATCCCATTCGGTGGAGTCCGGCTGCTAATCAGAGACCCCGGACTCTCGTCCCCCGATCTCCCGCCTCTCCGGCTCACGGCCCGCTCCTCGTTCCATCGACGAAAAATGGATTTATTGCCATTTGCCTTGGCTTCGGCACGCTATCGAGTCTCCGATCCGTAGAATTCAACCGACAACCTTCAACCTTCGTCCTCGCTGCTCCAACTGAATTCCTTTTCGACCGACTCGTTCCCCGACTCGTCGCGTTGTCGTCTCGCCGCGTCCACCGTCAACCTCGCCTCCGTCGTTCGTCGGACGGAAAAAATAACCTTCGAAGCCTTATCCCTTTACGAAAATTAAACCGTACAAAACCAGCTCCGTCTATCCGGCGTAACTCGTGAAGGCATATTTTCAGCGACGACGCGACGTTCACGTTTTCTATTATATACGTTATCGGTTCGGGGAAGACAATGGTAATTTACGGTCAGCACGTTGGCAGCACTAGATGGTCGTTCGCGTCGTGATCGTATATTCGAAATTAGTGTTTCTCTGAACAATAGTTCAGCTCGTTGAATACCAATTGATACGACTGTGTCAGCTTGGCCACTCGGCGTCCTCTCTCCCAGTATCTTCCTCTCACTCGCTCTTAGTCACACTGAAACGGCGCATCGAATCGAGCGTACTCAGGCAACGGCTGATTCGAGTTCCCCGATTGTACTTTTGGCTGATTAGAGTACCAGCGTCCAAGTTGACGACGCAACGCGCGAATTCGGATACAGCTCGGTGTCTCCGGTCCATGGAGTCGGAATGTCGTGACGCAACGCGTCCTTCTCGCGAACGGTAACGACAATTAATACCTTGCCGACTCACTTTTCTACATTCTCCACCGAAATTGTCAACGTCGCCGCGTAATTGTCCGCCTCTGAACGACGTGCCGCGGGTAGGCGGGCGTTGCAGCGTTGGTCGAGGTGCGGCGGAGGTTTGCGCAACGCCATTATGCCTCTGCACATAACACACGTACGTCGTACACAAGTCTTAAGGGAATTCGTTGACTCAGGTGGCTACGGCACCTGCGTCCGATAGACTCGGTAATGCGCGGTACGGATACGTACGCGTGTGAACACATGCCGGGGTAATTCTAAAAACGGTTTAATTCACCCATTGCTGGTCGACAGCTATGGGCGCTCAACGTTTCGGACAAGAATCCGTCTCCTTCTCTCGTTCAATTACCAGACAGTGTCGCTCTCTCCTCCCGTGTGTTTGTATTTCGGCTTGAAAGGTGTGTGCGGTGTACACGCCTCGCGTACCTACGTACGTGCGGGAATGAGTTATGGCTCCGGGTGTATCGATGACAGTTGAAACTTATCGTTGGACAGGTAAAGCAGGCAAACGAAAGTTAGGCAAGCGTCGTTACTCGAACAAAAAGTGTACGTGAGTGAGCGCTTTCGTGTTTGTGTGCACGGCAATGGGGGGAAATGGATCTGGAGGACGGAGAGGAGAAAAGCAAAGACTCGAACCGCCCGGAATCATTCCGTCTGGCATATCGTACCAGAGTGTAGGTACGCTTACGGATCTCGTATTACGACGGTTGCACGAAGGGATCATTTCAGCGCGCGCGGGTGACGGTCCAGTTTCGTTCAGCGTCGTCGACTTAGTTACACTTTCTTGTAGACCGCGAGCTGCTCCTGCGGTCTCGTTCCTCGATACACCCGGAAAGTATACCTGGTATAATACGGCGTACAAGAGCGAAGACGGAGAGAACGAAGAAGAGCGGCGGATTCGAAATGGTGAGAAGGAGACGGCGAATCGCTTCGCAGGCTTTCACCGCGATTCGAGTCGACCAAGGGTGAGACCCTCCTCCCCCTTCCTCTCTCGTCCCAATGCATCACGCACTTCGTGACACCCGCTTCGGTCTGCATGGCGTGCATAGATCATGCTGACGTCCGGACTGCCAGCCCTGGCTGCCAGAAGGACTCCTACCACTGCTCCGAGGGGAACGAGGAGGGAAGAGGGAGGCAGTGGCCTAGCCAATCTAAGGCCATGCCGGGATCGAGGGAGGTGGGGGGAGGGAATAGCGGGGGTTTGCTTCTTTGCGCTCTCAGTCACAAACCTATATACGGAGGAGGAGAAGGTGGCGGAGGAGGAGAGGACGAAATACGGAGGTGAAGCGAAATGGAAGAACGCAGCAGTTGCTTCCTTTGCCCCCTCCGTTCTTTCCTCTTCCCTCATCCGTGCGAGTGTGTGTTTTTTCAACGAGATTTATTACCGAACTCCTAATGCTGCTGCCGGAGGAGGAAAGTGGATGGAATGGTGACGCTTCAAGAGCGAAGAACCCGAGTGAGGGACGTGGTTCAGGGGCAGAAGATTTCAGGTCGGGAGAAGCCAGCGACACATTCCTTTTCCTTCGATCACGAGTTACTTTCACGTTGCTATTTCACCTTGTATAACTGTAGGGTAATCATTACATCGGGTATAAAATAACTTTGAAGTTGCGAATTTTGTTAATGTTGGAATGTTGAGGAAAATCACGTTCGAGTAACGAAGTCACGACGTTTGAAGGGGAGTATCATTTGTTGCCAACACGTTGTCAGTGCTTGATGAACCGTTGACGGGTCTGAGCAATTTTTTCCGCTTCGTAGCGGCGTCGGAGTGTCGAAGGAATTCAAACCGGTTGGAGTGAGAAAAATTCACTTCCGTCATCGACACTTTAGCCTCGTTGAAATGGTATGCGTACGTCAAATCATGATTCACAAAGTGGAAAAAAACTGAAAAACAAGCAGACATGCGGCGAGAAACTTGGCATTGAATCTAATGTGATTTATATTTTTCAAAGGTAAACGCGAATTGGTTAAAGAAAATGAACAGTATCCTTTGTCAAATTTGCTTCTATAAGCAAACAGTTTTATACATCCCGTGATACATCACAGGTAACTGACCTCGGAAGAATCTGAGTATACATATATATATTCACAGGTCCAAAAGTTGTCGTTACGAACGACGTTAGTATTTGTCCGAGAAACAAGTATCACGAGAATAACAAAATAGCGTATATAAAATTTGACAAGATGTCAACGGTCGACGGGATCGAAACGAGTCCAAACGATTGTTCAGTCAACGAAATCGTCTTGGTCATAATTATGGACGGTCATTCATCAGACTAGGCACCTAATATATTCCGATCACATGGAAGTGACCTTTGATACGGTAAATCGTTAAAAAGTGGCCATGGTACCGGACGGTTCGGCATGACCGGTAGACCGTTGACTGTTGCACTCGTCACGTACATCGATACAAGCGTCCGCAACGTAATCGGCGAAAGAGAGAGAGAAAGAGAGAGAAGAGAGTTTACCCTCCGGCGAAGGGACGCACGGAAATACGGAACTAGAATCGGGGGGTCCAAAAAGTTGTCCAGAAGTTGAATCCTCCTTCCTCGGATTCGTCGCGTAATGTTTTACCGCTTTTCCTCGCTCTGCGCGTAGCGAACAGCCGCCCGCCGTCCGAGTGGATATGTCTAACACACAACGAAGGCGAAGGCGAAGGCAAAAAGCAGTGCCTGGTTATATGGGGGGGGGGGGGGGGGGCACCTGTGTGCGATAGCGAGATAAAAGAAGAAGCGAGAGGGCAGAGTGGAGAGAGAGAGAGAGAAACGTCGGAGCGATACACACCGACACTATCGTGCGACGGATTCGCGGTGTTGGTGCCGGTGGCACGGGGGCGTGGGTGGAACGGCCGCGGGGGTGGGGGGTACGCGACCCCAGCCCCCCTAACCCCTCACCCCGCCCCCGGTCGTTCTTCCACTCTTCCTTCTCGACGTCCATCCATCCACTCCTCCCTCCCCTCCCACCTCCTCCTCCTCCTCCTCAGCCTCTCCTTCCCTTTCCTCCCCTCCCCTACCCTCCCCGCCCCACCCCTCGCCTAGCCGCGACGCCGACGCCGACGTCGGCCGGGGGTGGGGATGGAGGGACGAGGGGGACGCAGTGAGGGGAGGGAACGCCAGCGGAGGAGCCGTCAGTGCGCCACGTGCTGTCGACGCGGGAGGGTGCGTGTCCTTATCGTGTGTTTAGTGAGATAGCGGTGCAGTTGTTTTGTTGTCACAGCATCCTCGGCGGTCTTGTAACGCGGTGTCGAAATTATTACCGATTGATCGAGGTAGAATCGTTGCTGCAAATCTCTCGGCTCGCGTTCGCTTCAATTTTATAGTAACTATGTTTCTTTAACGTTGTACGCAGGATTGTAGGCTTTTACTACTGGACTCCGCGATGACGTGAGAGGAACGTACAGAAGAGAGTTGAGGTGTTTGGTTACACATGGTACTACTACTAGACGCGATGTCAACGGATTGATGGTGATCTATTCGAGAGTATAAATGTAGTTTGACTGCTGGATTTTGGAGTGCGAAAGAGGATCATGACTAAGAGCCATCGCGTGGCTCTGAACAGGCTGTTGCCGCAGGTGATACACGCTGAAGAGGGATAGGCGTGACGACGGAGGCTTGAGTGAACGAACGTCCACCGCTTGAAAAGAAAAACACACACACACACACACACGCACACACGCAGAAAATAAATTCATCAATTCGAATGAAGTACAAAATGGTGATTGTTGTAATTCGGTTTGATCTCTGGTTCGACGAAAAATACGTGACGTCAAATAAAAAGGCTGACGATGAAGCGGTTTGTGCTGCAGGGATAATGATCGGTGTTAAACCATGCACCGTTATCCTTACCGGACGTGATTACTCCAGTTTCAAGTGTCACTGAAGGATTATCCCTCGGGAACCACTACTGCGGTGAGTCAGACTGTCCGCATTTTTTAACAGCGTTCCATGTCTTCGCCAAATTAAACGCGCCGCGTCAATGAACTCCAAAAACACGCGCTCGACGCCACGCCACGCGACTCTGTCGTCAGACCCTCAATGGACACCTCGATTTCGGCACTGCGGGTTGAAACAACCGCGAAACATCAGAGAGAGTAGGGTAGAAGCGAAAAGTCTGTATTACATGTATACCGCACACTGGCAGGACCGTTGAAACGGTGACAAAAAGCTGCTGCGAAACAATCAAGGCGATCGATCCCTGTCCCTGGGTGTCGTATCGACAATGCGAATCATTGAACCCAACGAGTCACGTCGCCTGATCGTTTCACAGAACTCGGGAACGATATGATCTCACTCGGTTATACTCTCGGCTGTCGGTTATTCGTCTTGTTCACAGTTCTTTCCCGTGACCGGAATTGCAACCAATTTTAAACCGCGCACCGAGTACCTGCAGCATTCCTTGGTCGATCGGACAAACTGGACCAAAGTTGTAGGCGATCGTTTTATAGTATCGATACCGAGAGCTAGAGTGACTGACAGTTCTCGATGTCAAATAAGGTATATACCTAACCATTGGATTCCTCAACGCGTTTCACAGTCGTGAGATCGAAACGACGATTTTCCTGACTTTCCGATTGGGAGACGTTGTTCTCGACGCTTGGATGGAAATTTGGCGATAAATAGGATTAATCGCCACGCACCCCGATCATTTTACTTTCTCCTCGTAGGCTAGAAATCACAACAGTATCCACATGGCGTCCTGGTATCGCAATTAAGTAAATGCTACACAAGAACAGATTCCTCAAGACAAAGTTGTAGGTGTACTCGCAACGCTTCTTACAAGCTCGGTGTACGATACGCGAATCGCCAGAGCGTGGAAGCGTGGCCATATCGCAGGCCTTCTCGCTCCAGCGTGTGTGACGAATCGGTGAGAGAGCGAGAGAGACCGGATCCAGCGAGATGAGTGAACGCGCAGAGGGAGACGGAGAGACGGAGAGAGGAGAGGAGCGAGGCCAATGAATCCTCGGTCAGAGTCGTAGAGTCCAGTCAGTCGGTCTATTTATGCCGGTGTTAATTGTACGAAATTAATGCGACAGTCGTCGTGTATTTGGAACGGGGCTGTCAAGGTTGAATCAAGAGCCCGCTATCTGTATCGAGAGACCGTGTTCCTATCCGAGACCAAGGCGCTCGGACCACCTCGCGACGATGACGATCTCCTCTCGCTGGAATCTCCCTCTCCTGGGGGGAGAATCAGGCCAGTGGAGCACGTTACTTGTGCCCACTGACGTGCCCGATACTTGCTCTTGCCGACCGTCCGTCAACGCCGCGCCCTTATACACAACACACTGTCTTTCGGGTCATGATCCCACGTGCGAATTTTGGAAATCGATCAGCTCGCCCCTTCTGCTCTCGTTTTCATCACACTTGTCGCGTGGACCGGGAAAAAACCTTGATTCATCAATTATCGGTACGGTGAGTTAACTCTGTTCGCCATTTGACCTATCGCAACTGCCGAAAATTTTTGACTGTATAAAAGTTCTGTAAGTAATATTACAGTTTCAAATCATGTGTTTATACGTACTTGTGGTTAAAAATATGAAGCAATGGCGACTAAAAAAAATTCTCTGATGAAATATATTTTTTAACGCATAATTTATAATTAGGAAATGATTTAAGATTAATCATGATGACTCACAGAATCTGACCTCGAAGGATTCTAGACATGGTAACTAAAGCGTTGAAGGGTTATCTCGGTTTGTATAATTTGGTGAGAGTTACATCTGCTTGCATTAGGGATTTGAAAAAAAATATTGGATTCAATAGCTTCCAAAATCCAACGTCATATACACGTCAGGTTAGCGCCAGTGTGAATCTGGAAACGACGGAGAGCTTTTAATTGATCACTGGAATATTTTGCTTCCAAATATTTACTTGATTCAGAAACTCCTTCGTAAAGTCTCACAACAGTAACGTGAAAGTTTTCTTTTTCTTGTGTCATTCGATGGAAACCAAATTCATTGATGTTTTATTCAAAAAATAATTTAGAGTACACGTTCGGTAATATAATTTTGCATCATTCTGCAGCTATAATGCAACGGTACGCAATTTGCCGAAAATTTCTGGAAATCCACGAGATAACTGAAATAAATTCACGACTCTGTCAGTTGTGACACCAGAAGGAAAAATTACTCCCATCGTTCAAACAGCGACAAGATTGACAAACTTTTTTCCTCGCCTTCCTCCTCTCTGTAACTAAAGATTAGAAAGATTGACATGGGTACGCCGATACCTCGGATTGATTCGTCAGGTTAGCTCCTCAAATTAACTGTATATACAACCCTTAAACCTCGCTGCAAAGCGCATTTTCTTCATCTCGTCAGTGAAGACACGGAGAATAATACGCTAATTCTGGCCCGGTTATTAATTAATAAGGGAACAATGAGACTTCTTTATCATCGAATGTAGACTAATCGAAGTTTCTTTATTCACGGCAAAGCAACACTTGTTGATGTGTGAATTTTGCTCGTGATTTTCGAAATCTTTTCACCGAGATGCACTCACAAATTCCGAGGACGTTACGCGTTATCAAATAAAATTGTATTAGCATTCTGAGGGGGTAAATTAGAAACAATTATTCTTCCGCGAGTATGTGCACACGAGATATTTGACTATGTTGGAACACAGATATTTCCAATACGTTATCTCTCGATAAATATCGTTATTAATGTAGCACAAAATTTCGCTCCAAGAGCCGAAGCGAAGCTCTTTCCGTCTAAACCGAAATTATCGATATTAGCGTGGAAATAGAAATTAAATGTTCATCTTCACACCAGTTGTCGTGATAACATTTAACAGATACAATTAATCAGCCTCTAATTACCCACATTTCTCTGACATTTGCCGATAGTTAGTGAATAATAAATAACGAAATAATGCCGCGATTGCAGTGCTAATTCCATCTACTTATCGGTAATGGTTGTAAGCTATTCGGCGTAAACATTATATTCGGTACGAGATCGTTACTCGTGTCTGACAAGTGAGGAAGTCGAATTTGATCATCGCGGAGATAAACGCGTTGTACGTAAAAATAAATTTATTTTTGCAAAGTAATAACGATCCAAATAATCGCGGGTTACGCGTTGGCTACTTGTTTGGATTAGAAAACCCGGGAAGAGGTGATCCTCGACGCCTGATCGTAAACGGAGCTTTATTGTCGCGTCGCGTATTCGACTTTGGAAAATACGATAACGCCTCCGGTGAAACGAGCGAGGTTTTGGCCGAGTGGGTTCGTTAGGCAGCCGGATAATGCGGAATAGAAAAGCTCATGTGGCTCTCGCTGCTGCCGCAGGTGTGTGGAGAGGATTCGCGAAAAGGGGGCGAGACGAGGCGCATCCCCTGTTCCACCCCGTTCCATCCCCCCCCATCATCGCCGTGATCTCGAGCAGAAGTGGTGTGCGTGCAACACGTACAGGAGGCTATTGAAGTCTCTGATGACGGAGCCCGTCTGTCAGCAGATCAAAGCAGAAGTAAGCTCTCTTTGTAATGCCTTGCTCCGCTCGGCTGGTATTTAATTATGTATGAGATCGATATTGGGGCCTCGGGGTCCGCTCGCGTTTCCTATCGCAAATATAAGCTCCGGGCATTCCCCAACCCCAGCGCCACCCCCGCCTGGTCCCATGCCCACCTTCCCCGAACCGGAATCACTCGAAAAGTAAAAGAGCCCACTGCTAATATCCGCGGAGCCGTCTACACGTGTTTACAGCCTCGTACTGTCGGCTTTTTACACCGTACGTTTTTTTTCTTGTTTGTTTTTGTTTTATTATTCGTCGCTGTACGTGCGACAAGTCATTGATCATACAGGTGCGAAAGCTGGGCTCCGGTTTTAATCCCCGGTTCTGACGTCTTCCATTTTTGGCGATGCATTCCATTGCGGACCGTTGCACGGTTCCTTCTTACCGTGATTGAGAAAAATTCTGTGCAAGTATGTTTCGTCGTTTGCTTATTCCATTTTTTATTATTATTGAAAAAATTTTAATTTTCTCATGATTTTGTCGTACGAATTTCTTCTTCGAAAACAATTTCAGACCAGTTGTTTTCGACATTCTGCATGACTAATTAAATTCAGCGATCGATACGTCGCACTTGATCCTTCGAGTTGTACACAAGATACAAGTGTATAATATAACAGTTATACATACAATATGCACGTGACGCGTACCTGTAGACGTATTATGATAACCCGATCCGACAGCCGTACACAAAAGTGAAACGCGAATTACCTCGCCGCGGTTTGTGACGTGATCAAACTTGAAGTACGCGTATCACGAAGCCTGGTGTACGCACACACACACACACACACACACACAAAAATACAGACGCGATTATAATACAGTCGACCTCGCGCACCGTGGACAAGGGGGTTTGTTAAAACGTTAACTGGCAGCAGGGCGGCACCGATCGCATCCAACCCCAACCGCTTCGTATGATAAAAAATGCCCGCGAGGCTTTCGCCTTCGATTTCGAAAAGTCTGAACAGTGTCTCTCCTTTTTCAAATATTTTTCTAATACCCCTTCAGCGTCACTCTTACACAATTACTTGAAGACGATCGTCGAAAATTAATCGTAGCAATATCGCGTACCACTATCGTAATTCACCAGATTGAAATTAGCAGGATTCGCATGTAACGCAGCGGCAACCCCGTTGCGTCAGGGTGATTACGGCTGGGCGAGCGATTTCGGAGGATAGCGTCGGCGGATTGGGTTGTTCGGTGCACCGGACACGGGATTGGAGCTAGCGATGTGAGATGAGCGAAATCGCGATCCTGCGGGGAAGTGCATCGGCCGGGTTTCCACCGGCGGGGGATCGAGAAACGACAACAACCGCCATCGGCACGACGCACAGAGGGTTGAGCGCGGTTTGATCACTGGTACAGAAAATTGTATTTTCGAAATCAATTAATATCCGGTGAGCAATAATAAACTGGCTATAATGACCGCGAGCTATCCACCACCACCACCACCAACACCAGCTCGATGGTTAGCCCAGGGCGTTTGCAATTAGCTATACGCCTGCGTTTATCCGCCATGTTGCGGAATAACTGACGCTGGATTAGAACGTGCATCGGACTTTGACAAATTTAGCGAAATTGACGAATGTCGCTTAGCTACGCGCGACTCGGTCGCACCTTACGGGTGTAGTAAGGACGTCGTTTGAAACGAGCCGCTGTTGCACCTTGTATGACCCCTGCAGCTCGAGATCTGCACAACGATTATGCGTGGCGTGTATTCCACAGTGCTGTGAACGCGTGCGTTGCTCATCTATACACGGGAAATGAACAGCTGGCTTCACTGAACAGAATAAATTGTGGCAATCAATTAACTTTAATTAGTTGGATAATTAATTGAGCTTGAGTTAGCACTCGATCTATGCTGTATTGGTATCCGTATCCAACTGCTTTTGCTTGTTATATATCGTCTTCCACGTCTGCACACGTGTCTATACCATACGTACCTACCTGTTAAACACTCGCCGCGGCAGCTCAACTTTTCATACTCACGTTAGTTGCCTTTTCTCGACCAACGCTTTTGTTTGACAGCTCATTCCGCATTCACTTGCCGATATACCTGCTGGATATTATACGTTGCACTTGCCGTGCGGTGTGTTTCGTTTTGTTATAAATAAAGAATTAATTATACTGAAAGAAATTGTATTACACGTACCGAATAAATATCACACTGAGAATTTTTTTTTTATACATTACACAAAATGTGAGTAACTAAGAAAAAAATAATGTACGCATTAACTGATATTACAGATTCGACACGTTTGTTTCTGCGACTCTTTTGACGATTTATTATGTAATTAAGTTGTACCGATCAGTAATTTGTGAAGTTGGGTTTTATAGAATTGATTTTATGGTTTTTTCGGACTCCTTGGAAGAATCCATCTCGTGCGCCGAGCAAGTGAGACGAATGTTTAATTTATGCCTCTGGTTTACACTTTACACGTTGTCGGTGACCGTCTGATGTTTCTAAAAGCGATTAATTATTTTAAAGGGCTGTTAAACGAATCTCGGCTGGGATAACATCATTGCAAAATATTTCCCATAAATCGATATACGAAAGATATGTATAATTCATGCTGATGTATACATACCTGGTTATAAATTCACAAGTTTGTATAGCGTGTCCGCGTTTCAAAATGTCAACTTATCTACGACTTCGTTTGATCGTTCAACGTGCGATTCGCGATGTGCGAGTCGATTTCATCGATCGCCGATGAAATTTGAACGGTATAATACGGCTTCGATAAAAAAACGTCTCAACCGCCAGTGCCGCCGATGAATCGATATTTAACCGTACATCGGATCGTTTATCTCGAAAAAAGAAAGCAAAATATCAACGAGTTTATTATGTCGTCTACAGGCTGCCCGAACCGTGGGACAAACTGACAATACCATTAAACTGGGATAATTGGCCGCATCTAAATCACTCGATGACCTTTCGAAACTCGTCGATCTCGCTTCTTGTTGACGATATTAAATTTGCTGGATCTTCGCGCTCGTATTTGCACGTATACGCATGATTGTGTGCGCGATGACAGAATTAAATGAGAACCGCTAGACATCTGCTCCGAGATAAGTATCCCACTTGTTACGCGGCGTTCAAAACTGTGCAAAAAAAAAGAAAGAAAAAGAATTACATTCGCGCCTTTGGACCCACAAAAATGGCAATTCGATCCTTGGTTTTCCGAAAATACGCGGTCGCTTGAATTATTCCGGTTCTTCGAAACCGTGATGGGTCCGATCGTGACGTAAAACTTTGTAAACAGGTATTTGCCAGGGCATTAAATCACCTCCAAGGTAATCGCCGTGCTGGCAGGCAAAGGCAGCTTCGTCGATACCGAAACTCGTAAATATCGAACCCGGAGGTACTTCGGAGACGAAATCTTCTCCTCTTACCTCTTATTCGACTTCGGTTTCAGCCTGGAGAGACGAGGCCGTTGTCTTAGGATGAAATCATTCGCATTCGCGATGAATTTTGAAAATTCTTTCGGCTCTATGATCCGCGTAACCGATCGCACCGTTACGGTACGCGAAAGCTCGCTGCATGCAACGAAGCTCGCGCGATACGTACACGCATGCTAAACGCGATAAGGTTGGTCGACTAATAATAATTACACTCGTTACGTCACCGCCGGATTGGCACGTTCTCGACAAACTTACAAGCTGGATGATACACGTCGTTGCGTAGGTGTGCGTAGGTCGGCGAAGACGCATCTGCATGCACACCGTGCCCACTTTTCCCGCCAAACTTCGCAGAGTGATGAAATTATCGGAATTGCATCGGAATTGTTGAACGATCCTTCTTATAATCGAACGCAGCATCGGACACATCGCGTGGATTGAAAAGTAATTTCCACATCAAAATACGCCCACGTCTGTAAATTTCGCGCTGATTGCCGGACGTTGAATAATTTACCGGCTCCTCGATTCGAACCTCTTAATTACACACCGCGTACCGTTCGCGATTCGGCGGAAGCTGGGTAACCGCGTGAATAATCATACGAATTGAAAGGCTGCACCGCGCGTAGCATTTTATCGGGATACAGTGTAGCCGGCGGTGTGGCATACACGGTACGTGTCTCGGAAGACACGTGACCGAGTGGCCAGTTGATTGATTGGTAGGTTCAGTGTTTGCACTGGATCCGAGCGCGAACGCTTCAACTGAAATTGTCACGTCCATCGATTATTTCTGACATCGTTGATTGATGGCGGCATGAGCGACCGATTGATGACTCCGGAGGTGCCGCGACACAGTTTCGAGTTACATATCGTGCATGCACTGTAGTCCGACGTCGACGCCGGTCAATTTCCTATCTCTCTATGATTATTTTTCATATTTATAATCTCCGCATCGTTTCACCGCCAGTCATACTTACGTACTAAGTTAGCTGTACGAAAACACCTCGGAATCCTTTCTATTTTTCTCACACACCTTGTAATATTATATATTATATATATATATGGAGGTGAATATTTGTGCACACTGTATACGAAGTGCGCGCCAACAAGAGATACCTCGCTGCTGGTGCTGCTGCTGCTGCTGCTATCTGCTGGTGTATCGGTATCCGACGACGTCGGGCAGGTAGCGAAACGCATTTTTTTTCTTTTTGGTTTTTGTCTCACTTGTTCATGACTCACCGGTCTGGCCTGCGTCGATATAAGGTACGGACAACGCGTCGCATCGCGTTAGGCACCTATCAGCGACACTTTACACGGTCAAAGTTCTCGAACCAAGAAAGTACGAGGACGTATCGCCTCCAACAGTCGTTTGCAAGAAGATTATCTTCGGGAATTCCTCTGTTTTTGTCTAGCCTGATTCCAGACGGTCCGATATATCTGCATACTGCAGGGCTTTCGATCGGTGGACGAAAAATTAACGGTTCGTATTTTCACTCCCAAGTTTGGGCAGTCGATGTTGTTTGTAGATCGACGTCGCTCGCACGGTCCAAGTTTATACCGAGGGACAGGTGTCGGCATTGATTACGATGGATACCGAATCCAAATGCTTACCAATCGAATGGTTATAAACGCAGATGGTCGACAAATGATTCGATTGTATTTGCAGAAATACTAGGAATGTAGAATTGGCGAAAATTTTAATACAATGACTACCGATGCCACAATCCGTTCCATTATAACTACTTCACGTGAGATTGTCTTGAGTCTTTGATAACGAGGCTGCTTTTAATTGAAATTATAGTCTCCGACGATGTTTTTAATGGTTATTAATGGTGTATGAATTTCGTATTTTACGGTAATTTAGTTTTCTTACTTTAATTCGCCTCGCTAATTTGAGCTGATCTCATCCTGATTGATTCGAGGCAATCATTCACGCTCTAGGAAATTCATTAAGAACGTGTCTCTCGTGTATTTGCGGTGCACGCGCTGCACGTTGCGTTGTGCAAACCAGAATCATCCGCGATAACGGTAAACCGACGATGCGTCAGATTCACTCGGCGATGCTCGCCTCGTTGGCACATTCGTCATCGACGTGTGACGAAGTAAACTTGAGCAATTAGTCGTTGCCTTTTACCGTCGATGAACACGTATGTTCGTAACATTCTGCTTATATTTGTACACGGTACAAGTAGAATGAGACGTATAAGAAGCAGAATATTGTGAGCTTTCGCAGTACTAGTAAAAGCTGATTATAACGGCTGACACGGCGTATCCAGAATTTTCTCTACTTTTTAACGTAAGCTAACGCTGCAATTAGACGCAGCCTAATGTAAATAAACATTGTTATCCGTGTGGCTATAATTTCCCTGTTATAATTATTTCTCACATTATATCGGCGGATTGGAAATTGAAAAAGAAAAGTCAGAGTGAAAAGATGATTCTCCTCGCAATTATCGCAGCGTATAATCGATTGGGGTATATCAGGGTGTGAAAGAATGTGGTTAACGGCTGGTTAAAAGTTCCATAATTGGAAGGAGTCGCGAGGTTAACTTCGTTTACGAGGCATCCGAGAGGCTTCGCATTATCAACTTGAAACCTGCGAGCTTAAACCTCAGCTAAGGTGCAAATGAAACAGCAGGGACTAAAACAGACCGCATTATCGTCGCAAAAAGCACTTTTGTACGGTGTGCCTATTTTTCTGAGGACGCAAACCGCGTTGTTATTTGTCACTTTGACCGCAGCCTCTTTAACATGATTTCGAGTTTTGTACAACGCATTGCGTATATGTGTGCGCAATTTCATCCAGCAAAAAATACGACGCTCAGTCTTTCTCTCCCGCATCCGTCACCTGCGCTTCAAGCCACGGCGATGATTCTTATGGTGTAACGATGGTCCCCGTGCATTTTCGACGCGTGCCGCGTTTCATGGTGGAGAAAAATACACGGTGCAGGTCTAGGCGCGTATAGAACTACCGTAGAGTACGTGCCTCCGGAAAGGCAAGCCGGTGTTGCTGGTTCACGTGAATGGCTCAGCGGGCTCGCCGCCGCCGTCTAACCCGACCTACCTCAAATACTCGAATCCTAGCCCACTCCTAGTATACCGCGCCGGCACTTCCTCTCCAACCCGTGCCTCGAGAGAATCTTGAATTATAACGACCTCGCTCTTCTGCACAGCCGGCAAGATGTGCAGGTGCTCTTTCGAGTTCACACCAAATAACCGAAGCCCCATTTTCTCACTTTATTTTCTTCCATTTCGTTTCTTTTCCCGGAAGCTTTTTTCATCTTGGGACTTTTTACGACTTGCCGTTACCGAACCAGAAATGCGTCGTGGCTGTAACGGCCCGACGAGTCTTTTTCAAAGACTGAGCTCTAATAATTTGACGAAAAAAAAACCATTCTCCTCGCGTGTTGTACAGCAACTTTTTTTGCAAAATTTATCAATACGTGACTGTAGAGAAAATCGGGGATTGAATCTGCAACGATTTTTTGCCTCGTGGTGTAGAGCAAAGCAGAGGATTGACCGAGGTCCTTGCCGATTCGATCTTGGATCGATCGGGCTGAATTTTTCAAAGAATACCGCACTGCTCGTACGCAGCCTACACGCCTAGATAACTTTTTGCGCTACGGCTTACCGAACCACCCGGTTCGAACCTGTTCAGCTTTCCAAAAAATGTCTAAGCGGCTCGGGTGAGGCTATCCGCGTCCGGCTCAAGGATCAAGTTGCTCCGGTCCGTCTGATCTTCGGGGGGCCCGGAGCGAGTTCGTCCTGCGTGAAACGCCTATGCGCTTCTCGAATGCCCGAGAAACATTAACCGCTTAAGCCGGTGATTTTTCGACTTTTCTTTACACCGCGCGCTGCGTTTCGTTTCACCGTGCACGCACGGTTCCCCAAGTCCGGCGCGTTGCGAGAAATAATAAAAAATGGCGAGGCTGGACGAAAGGTTCGATGGAGCTTCAATTTGTTCCTCTTTTATTCGTCAACGTTTTTTCGATTATCGAGAGTAGCAAAATCGGCGTGCGATCGCGCCGCAGCAGCGCAACGTTTTTAGGTCCTCGTTCGCCAGCTCCTCCGATTCGGGATTAGCCGGTCTTCTCCAGGCACGGAGAAGCTGCCGCTTCTCTGCGGAGTGTAAGGCGAACCGTCGAAGGGAAACGGAACGCCGATGCCTCCGCGACGGATCGCTGAGCGATAACAGGTGATTGATACGGTATATGCCTACAGATACTCGCGGTCGTCGGCTCGGCAGGCCGAGGGTTCGTTTTGCTCCGTGAAAGAAAGGGAGACAGGGACAAGAGAGAGAGAGAAAGAGAGAGAGAGAGGTTCTTGGTCTCCGAGGGCCGGTTCATTTGCGAGCAACCGAGCCGCGAGTATTCGCCTAATCACCGGGTGTCCGCTCGGAGATATAATTACTAGCAGATTTATGACCGGAGTCATTCGCGCGCCCCCGACGCCGCCGTCCAGGCCTGCCTGTCTCTTCGTCGGCCGCGTTCGTCTCGGTGCTGCCGCTTCTGCTGCTCCTCTTGCTGCTGGGCACGAAATGAAATCCGGTTCGGCGTCACGACCAGGAATCCCGACGACTCGGACGCGTCGCCCACGACCGGCGACGACGTATCGACGAAATCGTATCTGGATGAATTTCATCTCCGCGCTGCTACGACTTGCAATGCAGTCTCGCCATTCGTCGGACTCTCTCATACTTGGTGGTCGGAGTTGTTATGCGAATTGAAGCGTAATTTGCGGAAGAAGCGATTCTTTCCCAACGAGAAAGTCTGACGAACACGGAACGGATATTTGTTTCGCTAGGCAGGGTTGTTACGAAAAAGGAGCTCTTATCGGACGTTAAAAGCTTAAAAGCTCGATCAAGTCAACATCCGAGATCAGGAATTCGAAATTCTTGAGACCAGGATGCAAACGCACGTAGAGAAGATGAAATTGAACGGCACAGGCTGGAGGCTGAGTTAGTCGAGTGTGTCTTGGGCTGTCGGGAGATGCTGTAGGACAGCGAAAATAATCCAACTCGGCTGCTTACACCGTCTAAATCTCATTAATTAACGATCCTGCTGTCCGTAGGTACGTTACGTATGTATAAATTAGAATTTTTGCAGAGGAGCAAAAGTCGCGTAGGCTTTGTTGCCGCAATGATGCTGAGGCAGCGCGTCGAGCGCTCCGAAGTCTCGGGTCGTTAATCAATCGGTTTCTAATGGGATCATCGAGATGGAGTGCGCGCCAAACGAGGACCGAAAGTGTCTTCGTTGTTTTCGGAGATTCTTATCTTCCGGGTTGCTCACCTCGAAATCCTGCCTGTCTCCCGAAGACAAGAGCTTGACGAGGTTATCCTCTCGTTAATTGAAGCTGACCTGCGGGTGATCCTTTTAATGACTAAAAACCCTCGCCTTTCTTCTCCTCCTTCTTCTTCTTCTTCGTCTCTCACGAATCCTATATCGTCATTCCTATCGTAAACTCTCGTTCCAGGAACGGCATCCACCCTGCAGCATTGTGCTCCTCGACGCGCACAAACCCAACCACATGTAGAGCCGAGCGATCGATTGTTAATATAGACTCTTACGGATCAAATCATGCCGTTGAACGCTGGATTAATTGAGTGTATCCCCCACGCTCGATTCACGAATTCATTCGGCCAAGAATGGTTATCTTCAATTAATGCAATTGACCGATCATTCCGAGTATCCTATGGTGCAAGCTTTTGCAATTGGTCGACTTTCTTGGGATGAAAACCACTTGGAGTATTAAGGGAGAGTTCGTTTCGTTCGAGGGGCAATTTTGTCCGTCCGACAAAAGTGTAAACCGACATTCGAAGCTGTCTGAAATGCCTTCGACGAGCATGGACGAGTGGTTCGTGGAGGACGAGGATCGAGGCGTCCTGCGGCACGTCCGGTGGATTGACGGACAGACGTTCATAGTCATCGTGAGGATCATCAGGCGGTTCGTCGTCACGATCATCATCATTATCATCATTGGTAGGATGATTGGCCGGCGTGCATTTGTTTCATGACGCAGCAAGGCGGCGCAGGACGCGGGGCCAATATCCAAGTCGCCTACCTGGGGTGTTGCTGCGTCACTGCCGGTGTACCCACAACAACGGGGCCCCGTATAACACATCCACGGGAAGAATAATAAATAATAAAGGAACGGGGAACGGCGACGCCGTAGAGTGGAGAGGAGAGACGAGAGACGGGAGATGGATAGCTCCGCTTGACTGACGGTCCATCAATCACCTGCGTACGCTCTCTTCTCCAAAATGAGCGAGTATTGGTAGCATACCTGTGCTCGCCGAACACGAACTCTGCACCACCAGAGAGAGAGGGAGAGAGTGAGCTCGGCTCGGCGCGCATCGTGACTCCTCCGTATTGTTACCATCCTTATTATTCGTTTGTCGTTGTTGTTATTATCACCATTATTGTATCCAGCTCGGTTATTATTACCTGCAGCGTACACACCGGGAACGATGAAACAGCCCTCGGCTACGGCACCAACCATGACCGTCTAGTCGTAGCTCGGAGTGCGGCCGCCTTTTTCTGCGTTACCTCTCTCGCCCGGGTCCCGATGACGTCGCGCATTTCACTCGCAGTCATTCCAGGCCCTTTCACTCCGTACCAGTTTTCTTCGCCGACCAAGGCTACCCGCTCTATTAGCCCTCTCTCACAAAAGGACGAAACCGCGCCGGAAAGTGTAAGGGAAGCAGCCGCCCGCTTCTGTACCACCGTCACTGGCCGATACCAAGGGTCGGTTTCCGCTACCACCGAACCTGCACCGAGTCTCGGTCGCGTGTCCCGAGAGCCGGAAAACGCTCGCCGGTTAAGACGGGCCGCGGAATGTCCTAAACACATACACCCAAGGCGCGCACCTGCGTTCGTTGACAGAGTCAACACTCCGTCGGCGTGCATTTTTAGGGCTCGGACGATTCGACCAAGTCGATAATGGTCAGCATGCGTGTCTCGCGACGGTATCGAATGACCGAAAACTGTTAGAACTTGTGCATATTATACTCGAGAAGTCGAGACGGGGCCGTGCCGAAGAGATCGGGGACGACTGCAGACGAACGGACGGATCAATCAGTCCGTGGATCAAGGATAGGATATAAGTTTCCCCGATGTGGTTTAGTCGAGGTCGGCTGTCGTGGTCAGTTTCGGATTGCGACGATGTCAGTGACAGCTGTGTGCGCGCGGAGAGAAGCGGGCGTGCAGGAAGAAGAGAGGGATACTCGACGATCAGAGACGCGGGGGAAGCGAGACGGGGCGGGTAAGCTCTCGCGTATTGAACTTGCACCGAGCCGTTCTCCTTTATACTCGCTCACTCACCTCGTCCCCCTTTCGCCCCCCTCTTCCTCCCTCTCTGATTGGTTCCCGTCTCGTGATCAGCGGACCGGTCAAATAACGACGTTAAACCGACGAGCCCGGAGCGGACGGGGAACGAAGGGGACGGGCGATGGTCCTTTGTGCAGTCCGCTGATTCTAATACTAAACCCAAACAAAGGTGAACCGATGACGTGGGTGTCGTCCCGCTGCTTGACGTTCGTTCGGCGGAGGGATAGGAGAACGACGCCGCCGTCACGACGGTTCCTCTTCCTCTTCCTCTTCCTCTTCCTCAAACCTAACCTGCCTACCTTGCGGGTCATTTCGATTTGGATCTTTGCCAATACCAAAGCTCGGCCCTCCCCTCACAAATTTGTCGATACATATCGTATATTATGTAGACGGAAATACTTTTTATCTCTTCCGCAAGTTGTGATTTTGATTAGGATTCTCTTCGTGGTTTTATCCTTATTCTGTTCTTTCTTTCTCATCATCAGTTTTCAATAAATGGTCAGGTAACTTGAGTATGGTTCGGTTGTTCCTCGTACAACACCTGTTCCGCGAAAGTACTTGAAATTGTTTATAAGATGGGTATTTATAATCCGATCGAAGACAATGGAAAAACATTTTTCCTAGTACCGCGCGAACTGAACTCACATATTCCAGACCATCTCTCCGCAAGTATCTCGACCTGATCTTTCTGATCGCATTTACGTCGAGCAGACGTTGGAAGTAAACTCTGTCCAGTGGTATCCTGACAAGCCACGAACGGAGTAAAATAACTCGCTCGGATTCAGATCCGGTCAGGATATCTCTCTCTTCTCTGTTTTTTCCTCACTCGTTCGTTCGGCTCTTCCGCACGCGCTCCGCTTTATCGAACTCGAGTGGTATGAGAAGTACGTGGACGCGGAGAATGACGGTGTGTAAGTGTGCTCAGGGAACAGGCAGTTTTACCTCCCAATTACTCGGGATGCGAGGTTCGGAGTATCGCGACTCGCACCCCGAGTATAGCCGGGCACCCGGGCGAGGTGGTCTAACGGTTTGAAGGAGGTTTCAGAGGGTTGAGTGCGCCATGGCGAGGCCGAAGGTAACGGCAAGGAGGGAAGAGGAGACTGGATGCTCCGCTCCGAGACGATCGTCGAGGGACGCTTCAACGCAACGACCGTCTTATCTCCGCCTCCGCCTTCGCCGCCGTAGTCACTGCCTATCTGGCGCTTCTCCGCCGCTCCTAAGGGGCGCGCGATTCCCCCGCAGTCGCATAAACCACGTGTGGAGGATCCCCACCCCCGACCAACCCCCCAGCCGACGTATACTGTATCTTAATTATTTCCCCGCTCAATTCCAGCAGCGGGGGGGGGAGGGGGTGGAAATCTCTGCGGTAAAATATTCCGACCGCGCCCTTCGTCCGTTTGTTTCGCCTATTCCGGCGTCGTTAGCACCGGAGTACGATTTTCTCATTGTCAGCGGATGATAATGCCGCGGATGAAACGCGGCACGCAACATCGGTGCGGATTCATATATTAGGTGCGTAGATGATCCCTGCCGCATCGGTTCTGCTGCTGATGCTGAACTCTCTGCCACGCTACAACCACCACCTTTATAAATGTCTCGGGGCAATAAAGACGAAGGATGGATTAGCCGGTGGCTCTGCATTCCTCGGCGCCGAATCTATTCTGGTGATTTGAAGCGAGACACGCGCGTCCTATGAATCAATCACGTGCCATCCGGCCGTCTGTCCTTTTCCTCCTCCTCTTTCTCTCCCTCTCGGTCCCGCTTTCCTCATCCTCTATTTGGACCTCCCTAATCCGCGCTCGGGTTTTTCGACGCTCTTCAGCCGGCTCGAGGAGCTGGGGAAGAACGGCAACGCGAGTGGAAAATAAATTTTCACAAGACCGAGTCGTAGCCGTGCGTATCGGCGTTTTGCGACATCCATTGGCGCACCCGTTCGTCTAAGGATACGCGATCGAATTCTGCGATGTTTAATTGGGTTACATTTCCGCGTTGTTTCCGGTCGGGTGAGCGACGATTCACCTGAGGGTTTCAATTCCACGGGCATTGTTCTTCGACGATCTCGGGTTTTGTCTTTTACGACGCTCGACTCTCCTTCGCTCAACCTTTTCAGACCTTGTAACGACCCTTTTTTTTCCCCGCTCCCCCGTGTCCTTTTCTCTCTATCTCATCGTCAGCTCTTCATTTTTACTCTGCGATTTCACTTTTTTCTTATCCCTTTTTTCGCGATGTCCTCCGCGGGCTCACAAGGTGTAACGACGGACTCCGCAGTTCTGTAAATCGAGCACCGTAACTCTTTCTTCATAATTTTTAAGTGCCGGTTTCTCAGGGCTGTAGAATGCAGTGATACCGCAGTGTTTTGATATTTTTTCACCACGAACTCGAACCCGGTCATATTCTCATGTCAGTCCTTCGATATTCTTCACTATCTACAAACTGTAGATTATTCGAAGTTGAGGGGGTAAAAGTGTATAAAGTATTGCGAAGATTCCTTTTTCGGATTCTGAAGCATTCGGTATTCTGAAAAACTTACTACAGTAGCAGTTTCTTAGCTTCATAGTTGTGGGCAAAAATTCTACACCTTTTTTCTTTTTTCTCTTCGCTCTCTTTTGCGGACGTACCGGCATTCACGTCTAAAGATCACGAGGCGCTATTAATATCGTTGAAAAATAGAGCGTTACCGAAAACGCCGCGATGTCACCAGTTGGCTAATTTCTTTAGGGATGACTGCCAAATTGTCAGCGATCATCAAGAAGAACAGTTCCTGGTATAACGCAGCACGTGTGTCGTGGATTTGGTAGCCAATCGAAACGGAGGATCGAATTTAGCGCCGAACTCGGAGCGCGGCTAATACGCCACATGCGAATGGTTCCGAATGACGTTGCTGAGGGAAGGAAACGTACGGCTTGGTGCTCGTAATTCACAGACCGAAGTCTTCGCTGCCTTCTCAGTTTCCCCGCGGTGCCTCTAAATGCCGAGTGACAGACGTGTGCCTCGCCTCGCGTTCCTGGATATCTCGGCGTCTTCTGCTCCCACCGATTCACGTACGACTCATAAATACTCGCCTCTACCCCTGCCACTGACATTTTCCAATATTCCGAACTGCACTGATTCCATCTGCGTCCCCCGTCGCACTCTTCCCATCGCCTGGCGAGACGCCTCTCATCTCACGGGTCCTACCCTACTGATTGTTTTATCAGCGAGTATACCCAGGTTCTCTCTCCAACTTTCCTCGTATATACCGAAATGATCTGGACCGAATGGTGACCCTCGAATTTACATACATGGCAAAGTTATCGTTATATCATCCCTTGAGGGGAATACTTTATTTAAGTTGGAAGTTCGTTTCCATTGACATTCTTGCGTTGTTACAAAAACGATGAATCGAACATACTGTGCCATATTTATATTTCGAGACTACAATAACTCTCCATTTCCTGATCAAACAGGATGCAGGTATCGAACATTGTCTCCTGACTTGTCTCATCACGGAGTGTGTTTCGTACAGTGAATCGCAGATGACAGACAAATGCAGAATTCGGGGCGTATATAAATCGTCATCCGTATTGTCAGTCTCGGGTGTAGAAATTTTCTGCCGCAGTCTGTAACGCTGCATGAGAGAGAGTATAAATTGTCGCCAATAAATAACAACGTCGGTGTAGAAACGGCACGAACAGGGGTTGCAGGAGGTTGGTTGTAATTTTAATTATACGCTGGGTTCTCCCGCGTCTCGTCACCCGGCTTACGCCTCGCGGAAAAGCCGCGAGTTTCAGTTTCGCCCTAGGAAGAGGTTAGGGGGTTGCGGGGGTCGGGTCGTTGGGTATCCCGCGAGGCAAACTTGGCCGAAACTAGTTGGCGCCAAACACAGGCTCTCCTCTCTCTCTCTCTCTCTCTCTCTCTCTCTCTCTCTCTCTCTTTCTCTCTTTCTCTCTCTCGACGCCGTCGCATCCTCTGCGCTTGCGCAGCGCGTGGCGCGCCGGAAAGCCAGGTTTCCTTGCGCCCTGTGCTGCGTTGTTGCAGGCTCAGCGGCTGAGGCCACGAAAATACGCTCTCGTGGTGCAGAGGGTCTGGGGTCGGACGCTCGGCTCTTCGCCCGCCGACCTTTACCCACCGCCACCGACCCTCCCTGCCGACCGTCAACCCTGACCTGATTTATGGGACTCCAGAATCGTCGCTCCCGGTGTAGCAGCGCATGCAGTGGCAGACAGCTGGCTGCGCGTCGACTCCGAGAGCGCATCGCGCGCACACCCCGCATTTTATGGTCACGACGGACTCTTCGTCGACTGTTGTGTTGTAGGATATTCGGGAAAACCTGGAAGAATGAGCGGGTTTTTTGCTTACCGTCCTTTTCCCGCATTATGCTCCGTGGAGGAATTGTTCAACTTTGGAAATAACCCCCTCGGCAATATTGCGGTACGGTCAGAGTCAAGTGCGAATCGAACGTGTTGGACAAGTTTCGTCGGGTCACGGGTTGTACCTGCTGGAAGCGGGCGGATTGACGGGTATTACAAGCTTGTCGACGAAGCATGGGGAGGAGAAAAAAAAGTAGAAAGCGCAGAAAATAAAGGAAGTAACCTACCACCCGTCACTTCGGAGAGAAATCAAGAGGCAAAGGGACGGGAGCAGACAGAGACAGAGAGAGAGAGAGAGAGAGAGAGAGAGAGAGAGAGAGAGAGAGAGAGAAAGAGCTAAGCGCCTCTCTGGGTGATTTGTGACGTGTGTCATTCTTTTGACCGTGCGACTGAGACTCCCGGCAGCCCGCATAGTGAAAGAGCGAAAGAGAGAGAGAGAGAGAATCATCGTAGGCTGCAGCACTGCCGTACCGCGGCATGGAAGGGACGTGGGATCAGACGGGGGTTGAGGGGCGGCGAGGAAGCGGTGGGGGTGGTAACGTGCACCGTAGATATGCCTGGATAATATACGAGCCTTGCATCTGTTCCCCGAATGACGCAACGGCCCGCCATAGATCACACCCAGAGCTTTTAGAGAGCGAAGGCGACTGAAGGCTGTTAAGGAGAGCCGACTCGAGCCAGGCACGCCGGGTTTGGGGGGGTGGACGAGGGGCGAAATGCCCTCGCCGGAACCGGGGAACGGGAGTACGTGGCGGCTAGAGGGAGACGGACCGATGACGTACTGTTACCGTTCCCGTCGCTCAGGAGCCGCGGCGTGTGTGTCCCTCTTTCCATCCGATTATCGCGCCTGAGTTGGACAAGGAACGAGCGGTGCAGGCATGCTCTGTGGTAACTTTCAGCAAAAGGAGAGGGGGTGGTGTGGGTGCACGTATTACGGACACGGTGGTAACGAGAGGTCCGCGTCTCATTGCGGGGGTGGGGTGGGTTTTACCGTATCCCGCAAGGGGGTGGTGGGGGCAGGTAAAGCGGCGAGTCGCGCACCCCTGGCGGCGAACGACGTTATATAGTAGAGCCGCGCGACCATTGAGAAGAGATATACGAGCGCGAGTTTGTTTGCGCTTATGGCCCACGTCTGGGGACGGCGGGGGTTATCGGGGCACCCTTATCCCCATTATTCCCCCGCCGCCCCTCCCTCGGCAGAACCCCTGCAACGGGTGACGCACCACGCGAATTAAAACGGCTCATAAATATCTGAAACAAAGGCAGCCGCTTTCGAGGGCGTACGCGGCTTGAGAGATATACGACTGTTACAACTGCCTCTCTGTATATACCGACGCAATGCCGGGGGTGGTGGGGGGAGAAGGAGAAGGCGAAATTCACCCGATGAGGGAAGACCGAGGGTTGAACCGCTGCTCCGCCTTCGCGAAAAATTCAGTAAATTCTCCTTCCCCCCCCAACTCACCCTAACCGTGTTACTGCAGGTTTCTACCGTGACAGGATTTTTTCACCCTCGGAGCTTCACCCCCGTCGGTGAAATATATAGAAAGAGATAGAGGAGAGAAGTCGTGGAGTTACCGATTGTCTTCCACTCAGTTTTTCACCCTTTGCTTGAGCCTGGCGCACTTTTATCTCATGTACACGTTGTCGCCCGTTGTTATTATACCTGCTGTATTACAGGAAGGTGTCGCAGGCGTATTGATAGAAAGAGATGCGAGGTTGAGGGGATTTACTCTCGGGGGGGAGGGGATTGAATAATTAACATGACTTCTACAATGTTGTTTTTCTTTTCTATATGTTGCAGGTAAGTAGTGGTCTCTCCGATCGTTTGAAAAGCGAAGTGTCGAGTCCTCGAGGCGTCGAGTCCCCGGGCCCTACAGACCGGAAACATGCGAAGCAAACAACAGCCGAGGCCCTCCTTCCGGTGGCCCCAGCAACGCGGTGGCGATAACCTCACCGGTAAATACACTCACACACACACACACACACACACACAGAGAAACACATTCACCTCTGACACCGACACACCAACCCAGAGAACGACTCCGCACACAAAATTTTTATGAGAAAACCCGCGGTGGTTGTAACGCCACGTTAAAAAATCGTTGCGCGCGGATCGCGGCTCCTCGCGATTATCCCTAATTCGCCGATTCTCCCCAGCTTCCATAAGTATAAGATAATTATCATCTCGCGCTCTATGCCTTCTCTCGAGCTAATCGGTTATTTATCGAGCGTACAGAGAAAGAGAGAGATGGAGAGAGAGAGCCGGTCACAGCTTTCAAATCAGCGCTCGCGACGTTCCGGACGCCGATCCTCGTCCCCCGTGCCTCCGGCTCTTTTACACTCTGATTGTGAGCCGCGTTCCCTCAAAGTGATTTACCGTCACTCCCCGTTCCAGCTGGCGCAAGAATCGCCTAATCAGTACCGAGTGCCCTGCATCTCTGCACGTCTACCTGCCCTTGCGTGTTGTACGTTCCAACAGTGAACGGTGCTGCAAGTGTGAGAGAAAGAGCCAGCGTCGTAACGCGCCGCGAAACGAGATTCGCACGCGGTCCTTTTCATCCCCACTACGCTGACATCCCGCGAGCTCGAATACCATGTACGTCGGTTTAGTCTTTGCATCGTCGTAATCCACACGTGAAACTTTCTTTTTCTTTTTCTTTTTTTTTTTTGCCCAATAGACAATGATTTTCCGGCTCAGTTTTCACTCCCGTTAATGGACTGGTGCAAGGGCTTGTTTAACAAGATTAATCGGCGCATTATACGCATTATACGCTAGCTGATATCCTCCAACAGAGAAACATTTCAGTGGGACAATGCAGAAGGTGCGACATTTTATTATCGATCGTTCACCTAACTCTTTTTTCATCCTGGAATAAACTTAAATTATCCATATCTCATTACATGTTTACGGATTCTTTTAAGCGTGGGAATTTTACGAGAATCGTTGCTGAATATCCTACGTGGCGCGATTTAATTTTGATGTATTTCATTTATACGGTGAAGCGAGTCAGTGTACAGTGTAAGATTCGTTCGGATGACGGAGCGATGGACAAAGGCAGTTTCATCCCGGCTGTCTGGTACCTGCTCATTCCCGTAGGAGTGACAGGATTACAATGAAGAGTCTCTGCGTCTTAGAATCTAGCGTAGAACATCTATATCCGCGTCCGTAACTCAGCGTATAAGATACTGATTCTGCACGTGTCGCAATTTTTACGAGTTCTAACAAAAAAAGAACAAACAGTAAAAAATAACCAGAAATCCAATGCGAACCGTGTCGATTTTATCAGTCGTAGACCGCTTCTGGTCTTCGCGGTTTTATGCGTTTTCTAATTGTCCCTGGTCGATGTAGTAGCAGGTTTGATGTGAAATTTCTAACGGTTTATCGGTAATTTGATCTTGCAGTCGATTCTTATTACCGTCGGAATTCTCTTAATCAGGAACAATTTATCTATCGGTCCTTTTATTACCACCAAATGTTGGTGTTGAACTTTTTTAAAAAACGCTGCAACATACTTGGTGCTAAAATATATACATGATCTGTTGAAGTTTTATTGATTGTTAATTCAGTTCGATTCGAACGTTGGATTGAAAAAATATGGAAATTCACCCGGATGTTACAGTCCTTGACGATGAACCCGAATAACGGCTGGATCGGACGTTGCCGTATCCTGGCTCGTTATGAGATCAGAGAGAAATCCTCCAATTCATACTTCTAACGCTGATTTAGCATGGAACACATTAATTCTCGGATAAAGTGCTCGATGCCCTCCTTGCCACAATACCTTACGTACATTTACCTTTTACTTCAAAGGGAGCCCTCTCACAACCGAGGTATATTCATTTAAATGCCTGTCAATACGCGAATCACGAAGTATGGTAAGGAGCTTTAATACCGACGCTCCCGCCTCAAGCAACTTCATCTGCGACTGCAGCTTTTAACTTTCGTCAATTTTTCTGTACGTCGAAAAATAATTCCCTGCAGCCAATCTGTGATCACTATTTTTTAACATTTCTTTTGAAGGTCAATCGAATATCGGCTTGTTGATTATTTATCTCTTGTTATTATTTCATATCAATTACCGTTAGGTCGTAATTTCTTGGTGGTGAAAATTCGATTATTAACGTAATCTACTAAGTTTTTACGCGCAATCGCGAGTGATTCGGACCAGAATTAATCAATTTTCAAGCAACTCTTCCCGCAGGAATTTCCGTATTACATTGCACACGCAGCTTAATTACTTGCCAAAAATGATTTACATAATGACAGTAGGCGAACAATTTTTTTATACCGAAATAACTTTTGCTGTAGGGATTTTTGGCCCCACTGTTAATCAAGCAAAAAATTGGCCAAAAACCGTTTCGTCTCGTTATTAAACAACCGCTCGGCGAACTCGGCGGACAAATGATGGACAAGGAGTGCCCGAGACTTGGCGAAGAGGCGACATATTTCAGTCGAACTCCACCCTCCTCATATCTCCTTCTCCTTTCTTCTACCCTGTTCTCTCACTTTTCCATTTTCTCTCTTCGTCGCGTCCAGCCACCCGTCAAGTCTCTCTCCCTGCAGCGAAGAAGCAAGTAAACGCACTTGAACCCGGTGAGATACCGCAGATCCTTCCACGTGGCAAATTGAAATTCAGATAAAGCAGAATCTTGAACGACGGTCACGAGTGCAGGCAGCGCCGCTACAGCCGGGATGGTAATGGATACCATCCATAATGGACTTGCTCGCGGACTTGGACCGGCCGGCTCGCGTTGCTCGATCAAAGAGAACCACTTCGTTTCAGAGAGCAGCCAACACGGTGGTGGTCTGCTTCCTGCTCCCTGCATGCCGTCCTTTTCGTCCTTATTTCATCGTCTAGTTTTCGTCCGTGGGATGATATTTGAATGCTAACCGGGATCTTTACGGCCGGTTAACGCGCTCCGTAAGCCGGCACGCTTCCGGTTTCATCGGTTTTTATGCGCTTTCTCGTCCGTGGAAAAAGAGATCAACCCTCCGATATTCCCCTCTCGTTGACCCCGACCCTGCAAGACGACGCGTGGCGTCGCGACTCGGACACGGGGTTGTTCATAAGATCCGACCCACAGGCTTACCGGCGCTCTCCTATCGCTCCCCGTCATCCGTCTATCCTCGAGGACAAACTTCTTTGCTTTAGTCCCTTTGGCGAGGAGTTTGACGGGCAGGAACTCCTTGAAGACGTTAAGCCCCAGTTGGGGGTTCCAGCTCTTTCTTTCCGACCAGGTACCTTCGAACTCTAGAAAAGTGGCAATGCACGCCCTTCGCTTCTTCCCTCGTCACATATTTTCCTTGTTTCCTACACGCTCATGAGTGTCTAATCGACGCTGAGTATCGTCGAGGCACAATCAGCCGAGCCTCGTCCATCTCGACGCTCTCTTCCTCTCCTCCGCTCTCTTCGAGCCGTTCGAAACACACAAAGAACCCGATTCGAAGATCGAACGTGATGATAACTCCAGCGCGTCACATGGAACGTCGTCGTTACGGATCAATTCCCGATGCAAAATCTGATCCTCTTTGACCCCTCCGAAAAGACTTCTCTCCAGGTCTGCGCCTCTTATTCACGATATTCGACGCCGATGCCTCGCAGTTTACAGAGGTCATAAAATTTGCCATTATGATTTTACCACCGGTCCAGGACCCGCTCTGATCGCTCCTGCGTCGTGCTGCCGGCATTGCTTACTTTACTCGGAAATTATACTTTAACGAAACTATCCCCCAGGGGAATCGAAATCTGGCATACAAGTGGAGAATCTGGTAACTTTTTCAAGAAAATTCCTAACATGTCAGCTGTTTGATTCGCTTATGTGATTCTCAAATTTTAACTTAACAAAACATTGGGCGAAAATCGCTAGGTTCCAAATATTGGGTGACTGAAATTACCAGGTTTACAGAACACGAGTATCCTTGTTACCGGATTTAAGAAACTCAAAGTTGCAGAATATCAAAAAAATGTTTCACAAAAATTCATCGTTACGCATTAACGCTGCAAAGTCCAAATTCATAATTAATTCTTACTGATCGTGATATGCGGTTTTATTTTTTACCAGCTGTAAAAAAGCGAGGTAAATAATCGCGTACAGCTTAAATTGGAAGTATAAAAAACCGTACTTCGGTATTAATAACACGAAGACAAGAAGTTGCGAAGTTTCCGTGTCAAAATTTCAGCATACACCGGGAGATGTTTGCACCCTTCAACGCGTAATCACCCCGCATTGCGGGATCGAGGAAGTTTGGGATATCGTGGTGAAATTGCTGCGTCGCGGAGGCGGAAGACGGAAGCGGAGTTGATGATGTCACCCTCCCCTCCCCTGATCCTCTCTGCGTCCCGAGTCCCGACCTGGACCAACTAATATTTCCTTCTTTTGTTGTGTTTCGCGGCAATTTGCAGCCTCGACTCGCAGCAAATTTCGGGGGCTGATTATTCGGGGCGGCGGCGGCGGCGAAGTGACGTCGTCGGGTGGATTAAAATGCTGCTGCGAAGAGTTGAGAGCTCGAGCCGAGCGCCCCGCGGTGGGTGAATCGGAATAGAAACGGGGGTTGGGGGCGGAAGAGGCCGCCGCCCCGGGGCAAGAGCATCAGCAGCGCACACTTTGCTCTCGGTGGTGAGCGCGGTTTCGCTCTCGGGTGCACGTGATATTTCCGCTACACCGCGAATTACCCGCGTGCGTGAAAAGACGGAAACGCATCAGCTCGCGGCGCGCCGAGGGAAACGCGACGTTAGCGATATCTTTTTATAACGTTTTCGCTAGGCTTCTATAAAAACATCCGATTCGGTAATTCGTCGTGGAATTTCCGGATTGCACGTATCTTAACGCGACAATTTCTAAACGGCTTGACCGCATCGAATCGCATCGCATGACATCGCCTTGGGTCAAATTAATTACGAAAGTCATGTCCTGACGAACGAGCGGCGGTTTTCTAGCTAGTTTCGTGCTGGTTTCAGAGGGAGGGATCAAAACTCGCGTACGAAGCACGTACAAGGTGTGCATTAAGTAACGGAGAAGTAAATTCATTACACATTGAAATTGCACGTTATTATACGAACTATGCGTGCGTGGGTAATTATCTTATCGTACAAAGTACTAATTTTGTAACGCATTAATAAAATCACTAAGACATTGCGATCATACGCATTACATGTATAATTTGAGATGAAATAAAATCAAGCTGCCGCTTGTAGCTCGAGGTAGGTACGGGCTGATTTTATACGCGCTGAAAAAGAAGAGGAAATAACAACCTGGAGAAACTTACGTATGTGTGTATGCATGTACGCACGTACGCCTGTATGTATACGGAGTAGGAATTAGCGACGGACGCTTGGCGCGCTGTCTGCACAGCTCGTTTTGCGACGTGTCTCCTGTCAGATGGACGACTGGTCCTCTCTCGTCCGTCCGTCTCCCTGTCCACCTTTTAAGTCTCTCGCACCGTAAGACCAACCCAGACGTATGGGTCCGGGCCGCCAGCGCGGATTCCGTCGGCTCCCAAGGCGAGGCCGAGCTGTCAGTCCTCGCCGATTGACCGACGCCTCCAGCGGCGAGGGACTGGAAGTTAAAGAGTTTAAACTGCGCGGCGAAGCCCCCGCGTTTCCTTCCTCGTAGCATTGTCGGGAAGCGGTATCGGAAACGAGATCACTCAAAGTGCCAAAAAAAAAAAGTGAAATCGTAACCAAGGGGTTGAAGTTAATTGGGAGGAGTTGCTACGGCAGCTACACCGTCAAGCTCCAAGAGTCGCGACTCCGGGGATGATCGCCGTCGAATAGAAGGCAGCGGCAGATTGTCCGTTTCTCTCTCCTCCACCTATATTTTTTCATCCCCTCTCCCACCGGTATTCTCGCTCTCTCACGGGAGCGACGTTGCCGGCCGATGAGTGATGCTGGCCCATTCTTGGAGACACCCTCTTGAGTAACGAGCCAAAAGAAGTATCCGTCATTCCTCTTGTCTAAGCGGACGGTTGTGTGTATAGGCGGTATACACCTGCGGGGTATTTATATCAACGTACAAAAGGATCCAGGAAGGGTTGAGGGGCGGGGGATGCAGGTCGAACAGTGACCGCTTGATCACGTGGCTACGGCGGTTTGCGTGTCGCGGAAGATTTATATCCGCCCGGGTGATAAGGACAGACCGAATATAATGCAGCCCAGCGGGGTATCCTTCTCGTTTTTGTCCTCCTCGTGGATGGTCAGTGTGGCGGGATACTCATTTTTAATTCCCGTCGGAGCAACTAATTCGATTAGATAAGATCGGCTCGGTCCGCCTTACGTACCGAACTTACCCCGTCCGTTCGCTGCCGCCCCTATCTTTCCCCGTCCTTTCTTCCCCGAAGATACTCGGCCCCGGGGTTTTATTTTGAATAAATAACGGAGAGGGTTATTTGTCGCCTACGAGGGAGATCCGCGGGGCTGTCAGGGCGCCGCGGGAGGCGAAGAGAGAGAGCTACCGGGGCTCGGGAGAGAATTTGATTAGCCCGACAGAGCTAACGGCTAAGCACGTTAGAAGGCTGATCGAACCGTTCGCTAATGGATTCGCAATTCGATGGTGAGCAGCGGCAACCGGTAGACGGACGTCGCCGCTCGCGCCACGCGTTGCATTAATAGCTTTGCGACGGTTTCCTTCACTCAACCTGTCTCGCCCCGCGAAAGCGCGCGAGAGCCCGCATCCCCGACCAATTGACGTTTTAAAAGGTTTTTATGCCGAATAAATGAACCTTTATTAAGATCGTCCACACCCCCTGAGACGACGAGAGTGTTTCGTTTTACTTTATTTTTATTATTATTATTTTTTTTTTTTCAATTGGCAGCCGCCAAAATTCGCCTGGACCGTTCCGGGCCTCGGGAAACGAAGTTAGGGAGAATTTCAAGCCGCGAAATATCAAGGACCAAGTCTTCGTCGCGGCTGTGAATCGAGGGAAAAACGAATATAGTGTCGAAAAGAAAGAAAAAAAAAAAAGAAAAAATGAAAACAACGATTTCTCTCACTCGATGCTCGGTCCTCTCAGCCCCCCCCCCCCCCCCCCCCCCCCGCCCACCGTAAGTACAGCTCTTGCCGTCCGCGCGCGGTTCTTGATTGCAACGGGACAGTGAAGCGCTCTCGACGTGAATTCGCCGTAGGGTGAGAGTCGGAGGATGAGGGAGGCTGCGCAGGACCAGAAGGGAAGGAAAGTGGACTGTCTGTCTGTCCTGTCCGTCACATTGCCGCCGTCAGATTATCGCTCTGACACTTTTCGAGTTATTCCGGACGTCGTAGTCTCCGCTCGAGATCCGCGACTGGCAGCCTGTGTTGGTACCGTCACACCGACGACCCACACGACGTCGAGTCCGCGAGTGCAGACGACGACGCGTGTGCCGCAGACGCTCTCACGACGCACTCCCTCATACGTGTATACGCGTGTAGTCGAGTACCAACTCCCGCGGGCACAGACGTTGGAACCGTCCGAGCCGAGGCCGGATGTTGAACCACCCGGTTGAACGGTTTGATACTTTGGGTGTCAGCGTCGATGAAATTTCATACGAAGGTGATCGACCAAGGCCACGGACAAAGGCTCCTTCGCGAGATGGGTGAGATTCTTTCGCTCATTCTCGCCTGCTCGTGCTTCTCCGGTCGAAGAGAGGGAGCTGGCGATGTGCCGAGCGAAAAAGAGGCAGGGAGGAGGAAGGAGGCCGCCGGCACTCGGCTCGCCCGGTATCAATCATCGCTCACCTGGTGGAACGCCGAGGTACTAATTGCCTGGCAACGAACCTGTATGTAAGAAGGATGCGGACGCGAGCGATTCTCGCGGACGACCGTTCTCGTCGACTTCCGCGATGATCGACCGCTCCGGAAAGCTACGATGAGGTCGTCTTTTCAATCGGCTCTGTCGATGAGCAGGACCCTTCAACCTCCGATACTACCTGCTTATGTACAATCGTTCGACGAGGTGGATTAAAAGACAGTCGATGAACATTTTCTCATCGTCATCGGTAATCGGAATGTCGTACACTAATGCATCAAAATTACTTCCGTTTTTGTTTTTCACATCCTATACACAGTTCTAAAGAGTTGCTTTTCCCGCTGAGTAGAAAAATAAAAAAAAAAAAAAAACAGTGGCGGAAAAAGTCGTAGACAAGCTGCGTGACAAGTGATGAGAGTAGACAAAGGCAGAGGTGCCGATTAGCTTACGAACGGGGCACCTTTTTGAGAAGGAGGGAAGAGCCTCGCAATGGTTTAGGTTCAGAACAACGTTTGATGTCATCAGTGGTTTCGACGAAGAGGGGGACAAAGACGTGGAGGGCGCGGGGTTACCTTGGGCGTGGAATTACGAGTGCAAGTCCAGCGACGCGCGTCATTCAATTAACAATACAATCATTGAATGTGATTGGATTATTTTCGTTGAAACAAGAAGAGGGAAAATGAAATAAAAATTTGAAAATTTGAAAATAATGACAAAGGAGTAAAAAAAAAAAAAAATAAATAACAACGAAAAACACAACTACATACATTATTAGCGACGTGGTAATTGAATAATTTCAATTTTGTATCGCGCTTTTGATCTGGAAATGACGGCTTGATATTTTGTATTCGCTCGGTGGCGTTTCGGCCGCCCACACAGCTATGCCAATAATTATCACTCGTCCCCTCCTGTCTGCTCGCTTCCTCACTCACTCGCTCGCGAAGAACGTTACACTGCTAATCGACCTTGCGAGCTTTCACTTACACCGTCTCACCGCTTTTGCCTACTAACGACGTCCCTGTGACCCTTATCCATATCAATTCTCATCGAATATATATGGGAGCCGAAACGTGTTCAAGGATTTATCAATGCCCTGTTCAATCACTTGTCAGAGCTTCGAATCGCGGGACTATCGTTACTTGCCTTACAAAAATCTTGACAGATAGTTTTAATTAGGAAGTCCAGTGACAGGGGTCATCGAATCTCTACTCGCACTGTGTGCAACAAATTTTAAAGCTGGTTCACCTACTCTAACGATAAACTCAGACAAACGAACCATGTTCACGGAATCCTTGTACTTAATACGCAAATTTCTTTTGTTTCAGGTAAGTGGTTCGATACTACCGTATTGGCTTGGAGATTGAAGGCAGTGAGTAGAAAGGCTGTTAATTTGTATAGACAGTATTGTTCATTTTCGGGTTGGCGCAGGCGACGAAGGTTGCCGTCAATTTGTCAAAATCTAGAAAGCATCTGTACGTTAAATCGAGCCACGAATAACTCCGACAAAAACTGCGTCAGACAGTATAAATGCCGGCCTATCGGCAGCGGGTGCAAAGGGCTCGACACCCTTCCGATGAATTAATATTCCCAAGCGCATCTCCCCGCGGAGCATGGGCCGTCATATTCCGCGGTGCTTCTCATCGCGACGGTTGGTCGGTTGTTCCTTCGGTAGGCAAAAGGCCGGCGCGTTGGCTGGGTGCGTGCGACGTCACCTCGTGATGAAGTTGACCCGACGTCCAGGACGGCGTAATAAGGGACGTAGCTGGACGGAAGAACGAACGAGCGGCCAACGGACAGGCGGACAGGAGGACAGGAGGACAGGGGTGAACGTTGACACGTGGGAGTCGGGGAGAACGTGACGCGTCCGTCTTGCGAGCCACCCCTTCCACCCCCGGCGCTACCCCTGCATCGTCGCGACGCCGGCGACCGCTATTGTTGTTATTATTAAGGGGTGGAGACCGGGGGTGGAGGACGTTGACGGAAAGGAAAGGCGGCGTCTGCAGGTGACAGATGAAACAGCGCCTTCCCTTGCATCCCCCCTCCAGATCTCCGGTCGTCAGTGCGGGTCACGCTGCCCCTCAACCCTCGCCCCGATCCTCCACCTACTACGTACACGTCCCACCCGCTCGGTACACTCAACTCTCTACGTTTCTCCACCTCCTGCAGGGACTCTCGCCATTTAACTGCACACGACGTTTCTACCCAACGCCCTGCCGTGAGGATACTGTCAAACTCCCGACGCGACTCCGTTCGACTGACCATCGACCAATCCCGCTCTCTCGGCTCCGCTCTAATCCAAGCTTTTTCTACCTGCCCCCACCACCCCTCAAGCTGCTCACCGATTGTTACTCCTTTGCTCCGCCAGCTCCGCGTCCGAATTTCAAAGTGACGTTTCTCATTTACGCGGATTGCCTCTGACCACCACTGCAGCTCACCTTGGACTTTTCATCCTTCTGCAACTGGAAAATCTTTGAAGCCAGCTTGCGAACTGCGAGCTTTTTCGCTCTTCGCAGTTCGTTGTGTGTTTAAATATACCTTTCGCATTTTTCTTTCTTCTCGTTGACGAACCCGCGTTCGGGAGAGCATATATTACCGTCCGAGAGGCCGAGAGGATCGGTCGAGGACGTCAGTGGTGGCGGGAGAAAGTCGAGGACGACGAGATAGGAATGCCTAGGAGAGGCGTCTCGGTCGTCGGGTCAGCCAGCAGGAGCAGCGCGACGTCTCGGCTTGAATAACTCGGCGTCACCCACCCACCCACCCTTCCCGGGGTTTTCCGCTAACTAAACGTACTACGTGGACTCGTACGGGGGTCGGATTTGCGTGCGTCGTGGGGCAACCGGAAACCAATAAACCTCCGGGTGATATCCAGGAGTCAGAAGTCACGGGACCCGGTTCGGAGTGAGTGGCTGGCTGGCTGGCTGGATGCCGGGATGAGGAGGAAGCGCGGAAGGCCCGCGGCTCGTGGCTCGCCGCTTCTCGCTTCCCTCGGGATGAAACTCCCTGCAGGAGTTTAAGACGAAATCCTCTCCTCGCCGGTCGCTGAATATTCAATGAACCCGAACCGACGCGCGTCCGAGCGACTGAGAACCGCGAGTCGTCCGCGGAACGGAACGGGAACGGCTCGCGTTACCCCGACTTCATCTCCCTTCCCTGAATGGAACATATATTGCGACGCGTCAATCTCACCGCTTGTCTCATCTAATTTGTTCCGTCCCCGTCTCTTCGCCGTTCACCCACAATCCTTTTATACCTACTACGTCCGGTTGCTTCCAACGCACTCCTACGTGGAAATCATTTCACACGCAACGAAGGGTAGAACGCTTTATTTCCATTCAAGGAATTATCGCTGTACCGCTTTGTCCCTTACAGACATCCAAAATTTATACGATATCTTATCGTTCGTGAATTTCATAGTACGATAAATCACGTCGTATGCATATGACAGACTTTTTCACCATCCGCAAGGAATCCGCAAACCTCTTTCTAATGCCCTGTTAACGAAAGAAACTTTTTTCGAAATGAAATGAATTAAATTTTGGTTTTGATAGCCGACGATTCAAATTTTTCATTAATTTTTCCATTCTTGATTAAAAGCAGTGGTTGTAAAGTGATAAAAATATCTGCAACGAATCACCGCGTACCAGAATAAAACAAAAATATATAAAAACCGATTCGACCCTGGGAAACTGCTGCAGCGATAATAGCTTGGAATTATCTGCTACGCATCGTTACAAAAGCGAAAGACCGATGTTCACGGGTAGTTGTTTAAGGAACAAATTTTCTTGATGGATATGATCAGATGCGAAGGCTGTCGATTCTCGTCAATTCCTTCCCCTACGGGAGAAGTCGGCGGCCGCTCAGGCGTCGCCCCTGACGGCATTGATCTGTCGGACGCGGGAGTCTTGATATCGCGACGGAAGGGGTAGTCGGAGGTGGGGGACGGTGAAGGGGGGTGGGGGTGGGGGGTGGGTGCCACTAACGTGCGGAGAACACGGCGCGCCCGGTCCAGCGGCCTCGTCACTCCGGCTGGAGACGGCTCGTCACGCCGCGCGACTCCTCCTCGACTCATTACAAGTCTTGCAGCAGTTCTCCCGGACTACCACCCCCTCTGCGTTCACGCCGGGTCTGGGCAGACGGAGAACCCCTTCGTGCGGCTATCGTCGCCCTCCCTGCAGCCCCTTCCTTCAATCTGCCCCTTGGCGCCCGAACGACTACCCCTACTCTCGATTCTCGGCCTTACTCCCCCGCCCCTCCCCCCCCCCCCCTCCATTGCCGAGATGCTGTTGACCGTTTCCCCCATCGTCTGCATCCTCGCTGTACGAAAATTTTCCCTTTGCGCAGGCAAAAACCCGGAACCCCAATTACTCGTTTGAATGAATCGCGTGAAATGGACGTTTTCGAACGGTTTAAAAGAGTCGAAAAAATTGTTCCTAATTGGCTTCTCGCATTATATAGTACGACCTCGCGGTCTCTGATCTGGCGTAAAGGGTTTTCGAATCCTTCGGGTCGATGTCTCAGTTTTTAAATCTGCAGTTCCACCCTCTTTCTCTCTTTCTCACTCACACGCATCTTTCTTGACGGGTGTCCCTGTAATCGACGGTTGACGAGACATTCTATTATACGGAATAAGCGACTTCGGAACAGGACTTGGGTGCTCAGGGGAAGACGCAGAAAGGGGCGAGCGACGGCGAAGCCGGGGGGTGACGGGGGTCGGAACTAGCTACGGTGGTGGGGGCGGTTCGGTCGTCGGATGGCTGACCTGGTTGACAATCGATTGACGGCTGTCGCCCAGACCTCCTGTCCGCTCCCCTCGCCTGCAACACCCCCGGCCCCGCTCCCTCTGCCCCTCGCCGACGTCGCCGTCGTCGTCGCCCCCACCTCCGTCAGCCTCGCTCCTTCGTCGCTCGTCGCCCGTCGCGGGCTGTCCGTCAGGGTGCGTCGCGTCGTCTTATATATGTATACGCTTGTACACCTACGCCCTGATCGTTGCTATTATTGTGCGACCCCTTCTCCCTCGTTGATTTCTTTCCCCCTGCTGCTCACGCCGATCGCTTCCAATCTACGGGACGAACGACATCGCATCGCGTTAATTAAAGACACGGGTACGTGACGAGTTTAGAATTTTAACGATTAATAATTGTTTTTACATTGTTGGGGATATCCGTGATCGATGAAAGATTATGCGAGAGACTGGAAAACTGGATGGAAACAACACCAATAATTATTTACCGAGAGTCATGTTGTAGCGATCAGATGGTGAACCTAAAATTTATCTACCATCAATCGATCTCTCGCTTCGAAAGAGAAACGAAGAATAAAGAGACGGGATGTGCGGGATAATACCGGGATGGGAATTTGCTTTACGACCCTTCGGCCAGTTTCGTTGAACCGATGCTAACTAGACTCTTCAAGCGGCGTGTGTCAGGGAGCCGCTTTTACGACCCCGTATTGGTCTCCCAATTTCATTTTTTATTTCATTTTTCGTTCTCGTCTTATTTGTCTCGTACATATTATTCTTTCCCAATCAATTTTTAGAAACATTTTTCAAACCTCGGGATGTTCATTTTCGCTCAACGAAGCGCGCACCTCGCGGAAAAGTAATAGTTTTCCGGACGTGCGATATAAAGCGGCGTGCAGCGGGTTCCAGTAGCTGGTTCCGTTCGTCGTTCCGGGACGTCAGTGGCGGTCCGGAAGGTGTGCATGCACCAGGATGTCGGATATACGTCAGGCGGAGGTGGAGGAGGATATTATTTGCCGAGGACAGTGACAAACGCTCGTCAACGTCAGCTCGGTGCCGTACCCAGAGGCCGTCGGCACCGCGCCGCGTCTCGACGGAGACGTGACGAACATATCTAGGCCCTGGACCGACTCGTCATCTCTGTCTCCCGTCAAAAGCGACTGCCAGTACGGTCGCTGATGGTGCAGGAGGCAGCGGAGTGACGTATCGCGGCGTCGTATCATCCCGTCTTAGTCAACGGCGTCCGTCACGAGCCGCCATTCGTCACTGCTCGGCTTGGCCGACGCTGCCACCCCTCCTCTCCTCTCCTCTCCTCTCCTCTTTGCCCTCTACTTTTTGCTCCTCTCAATACCGTCGACGTTGACGTTTGCGATTCTTTCGCGTGAATTATCGCCACTCGAAGACGCTCTACGTGCGCGTATAAATGCAGCCTGCATATCTGGCGCGAGATCTGGTTACGCGTAAAGGGGCAGCACCGTCCCTCTAATTAATTATTTTGTCGCGTGTGTAGATGCGTAACGGTTCCACCGACGAAGAGGCGGTTTAACTCTACCCGAGATCCGGATGGGCGATAACAATTGAAACAGACACTTGCGTACTAACGTTATAATATCCGCACTAATCGTAGGCGCAATCCTGCAATGCGTCCCGCATTTCGTTTCATTATTCTACGGTTAAATCCGCTTGTTCACATGCTGTCTACTCTCTTAACGCGGTGACGAACGTTCCACTAATTTAAACGCCGGAAAATCTCTGCTGCAACTGATTTGTAGTCGGTGAAGCAAAAATTTGTCTTTTCAAAATCAGGTGAAAATTGAAAGCTGAATATTTTAATTTCTCTACCGCAGTTTTCACAATTCATATAAATTTTCACGTGCAATTGTCGGAAAAAATATTGTACAGATGACCGTATTATACGTGTTGAAAAAGTTGAAAAAATGGTGGAAGGCTTGAATTCCAAATCCCAACGTTTACACGCCGTCATCGTATCCTTGTTGTTGTTTATCATTTCTCGGCTTTCCGCGTTTCGCGGCTAGTTTCGCGTATAACATAACGCAACATTATGCATACATACAAAGCAAGCAGCAGGCTGCGAGTCTCCACCTCCATATATCGCGTGCGAAAGGAACGAGAATGGCATTCGCGTTTTCTCATCGTCGATTAGCTCTCGGCGTATAGTATCGGCCAGTCAAGCATCGTCGTTACTCAGTTATCCGTACTTTATACAAACCCGGGGGGAGGGGGGAGATTTATTACTTCCGTTTGCCACTGTGTTTTGTTTTCACGCGCGGTACGTTAGTCAGCACTGCTCGATCAGCATACCTCCGCCCCCGCCCCCGCCTCCTTTTAAAAATCCGTCAAAACTGAGTCACCGCCCCCGCCCCCGCCTAGATCCAACACACCTGTACGATACGCATTAAACGCGCACGGAGTGCTGCACTGTAACTTGTCGAGGCACACGATAGCCCGTGTCTGACATGTAACGTATATCAGCTTGTCCAATGACGGTTGATAACTCGGTTGTAACGGTCGCGGCCAATCCCGCGAAATGAATAATATAATACACAACATTTATACACGATGCGACGCCAGCCGCGGGTCCTCGTCGCGACGTTGAGGTGCGGCAGCGGTGGCGGCGGGGACGTCGGGTATAATACGAGGTGGAGGAAAGGGAATAGAGAGGAGAGAGCGAGAGAGAAAGAGAGTGGGAGAATCGAGGGATACGTAGGTAGTCATTACATGGGGGGGTTGGAGGAGGTGACGTCACTGACGGTGACGGATGGCCTCGCGTCAGGCAAGTATAAACCCCATGGTAGCCAATAAATTATTGCAACTATAAATTACTTCTGTGCTCACAATATAATACTACCACCGCCATTGCTGCCGCAGCGGGTGGGGAAAGGGAGAGAAGAGAGAGATGAGGAATACGGGGGAGGGCAACAAAAGGTGGTCTGCTCTGTTGGTAAGTACGTTTACAGAGAGAAAGAGAGAGAGAGAGAGAGAGAAAGACTAGACGCATTCATACTCACGCTTCTCGATTTTTATATCTTTCTCACAGTATACGCACACGCCTTATTCCCTCGATCGGAACACGAGGCTAGGGGCGATTCAACCTCGCGGTCTTTCTGCAGTTTATAATCTGGCCTACGCCTAAATCGACATGACCTTTGGAAAGGGATGCATCCCCGCCCCGAATTTAACGGGTCGATCGATAACCAGGGATCATTATCGCCCCGTCACATACTCTATGCACTATTCGTAAATCCAAATTGTCAATTTTTCTGTGAGACTGTTTTTCGAAGGCGCTGCCTGGGTTCTGTGGTGTTGATTTTACACTGTTGAGCGTGCTTAGATTCAACGTTATTTTGCAGCTATCAACGAAGTCCAGATACGGGGACTCTCGATGGTCGAAGAAACATCGGATCTATCTTACCCGCAGACATTGTTGAATCTATAAACGCTGAACCGAGTTCACCAGAACAGAATTCGTGTAGTATAACTGAATCAATTAATGGTTCGGTAAATAAGTAAGTCATATGAGATCAGAGTCGAAACCAGAGTGTCGTCTTTGGCTTTCGTGTTCCAAATGTATCCGGAGATGATATATGGATGCAGGTATTCCTGGAATACAACAAAATGTGGGAGATAGCGAAAGGGTGCGTGTATGCCAGCGAACTTCATACGTGCATCACAGACACCAATCAGGTCCTATGCACGGGCGATTCTCGGAGTCGTGTGGCACGTTTCTCATGTACACGGTACACGCTAGGCGTTTCATTTTTTGTAGCTGAAATTTGTTGATATTACCAAAGGGGCTTTGTTTTATCGACCGATTTATGGAACCGATAAGAACCACGAGCGTGCGGTGTATATACGCCGGTCAACGCGAGCCTGGGAACGGGAACTTTAAACCGCTCCAACTGGAAACTGGGAACTGGGAATTGGGAATTGGGACGTCCGCCACGGAACTCACCGTACAGCATAATGTGTCTGTTATTTACAAGCGTTCGTGTCGTACATGGTTATGTAACTTTGGGAAGTGGAGATGAATGGGGATCGATACTTGAGGACGTGATATGTTGACCGGAAGTATGAATTGTGCATTTTCTCACTGCTTTCGGACTTGACCCGATGTGCAAAAACTCGCATATCCACATCGAAGAAGGGAACGAGAAGAACAATTATGATGTTTGAGGAACGTGAGAAAAGTATACCGTTAAATTCTTTTTCACTGTCGATCAAGCGCTCGTCGTTTTTCAGTGAAAAATCCCCGTTGCTCGATATTGCTGCTCTCTGTTATCATCACGTTCTTAAATTTCGTTCACGCATCATCAATCAACTTCGACTTATGGTTTAAGACTAATTTTCTTCAACGCGTATTAAAAATCGTGTGTCAAACATGTCAATGCACAGCTACGAGGTTGCTGTGAATCAGCGTTGTTGTTAAGCCTCGTTATCTTTTTGATCGAACAAGACGAAAGTTACGATATGTGTAGAAACCGAAGAAAACCGTGTATAAAAATACTCCGGAACATATTCATCGTTTCGATAATCTGTCGCACACAGTTCTGACAGATATAAAAGCAGCCGTTGAACGTCGATTAACTCAACGCAGCTTTGCGCATGCCGGAATGGGATTGAAAGTTCCATTGACCGACCGAGTTCATTCGCCTCGGGTGATTAACAATCCTCGGACCGAGTGCGCTTCGGATTTCGCATTACCTCGACTATGACGAGGGGAGACAGTCTCTCATCTCCCGGTCCGGGTCTAACGCCGCGGTAGATTTGGCCTCGAGAGAGGCAGAGAGGACGGAACGTTAGCGCGAGTGAGTTACACGGCTTGCCGCATGTGCGTCGCATAAATCTGTTCGGTCTAGGCTCACCCAGCCTCCACATCATGGACCCGGTCGCTGATATCTCATCCTCTCTTTGCCTCGATTGCTTCTTTCGCTCGGCCGATTAGACCGCTCATGACACGGCTTCCTGCTCCGTCCAATTACCAGATCTCAGTCCGGATTATAAATCGAGTCTATCGGATTTATACACGTGGTGGGGGATCCGCGGCCGCCCAGCTATGAATAGCTGCTTGTTTTTGTAATATTCGAATCTCGCTAGTATCATATACGCTCGTATTTTATAGGTCCTTAGCGCCGTTATTTACGGCTTGTTGACCGTCGAGTTTCAAGACGCTTCGTCCGATCTCCGGGAATCATTCTCTGCATCCTCTGATCCCGTTGGCGTTCCGCAAGAATCGCCCGAAGATCGGGCTTGTTTGCGAATGCAGACGAAAATGGAAACGAATGAAAACTTTGCGCGAATATTATATCCGGGATAAGAAAGAAACGATGGGTTTAATGGCAAAGGGAGGTCGCCTTTGCGATTCGACAAGAATTTACCCAGCGGCTGAACAGTGATCGATGGATGTAGTAGCCGCACGACATAAACCGTAAACCGTATTCGTGTAACATATTAGTAATTCTATTCCTGGCCCGCAAGCTAACGGCGGATTTTCTCCGCGTTGTGGGACCGCTTCTGCCGCAGGGGTTGCGGGGGACGTCGGGACGCCCGCCCTTCCTCCGTCGGGGCGCACCTGTCCTCCGGTCCATCACCAGTCCGTCACAAAGCTGGCGGACTCTTCGACTGTCGCTTTAGCCGGGGCCACGACGCATCACACTTATTTATGTTGACACAGAATATTTATTAGAACGGATCGAGCGTCTCGAGAAGCCCGCGCCTATTTTCGGGCTCACGCGTCGTCGCGACGACGAGCGTCGTTCGTTCACCGCAATCGCATCTCCATCCACGGACACCGGGAAGCCGTTTCGGGGTCGGATGCTTCTCACTTTCCAAACTTTTGGTAATAAACCCAACGACAGGAACGATTTATCGACCATGTCGGAATTTCTGAATCGTTTTAATTATTAGATTTCAGCTACGAGCTGATTGACATTTGTCGGAAAGCCGTTCGCCGTCAAACGACAATTTTTATTCCCGGTTTCTACTTAGTTAGTCATTCATTCATTCATTCGTTAATTCAATCATTTGGCTTCTTCTTCACTGGTTACCGTACAATTTAAAGACCGTCACAGCTATAGCATACTTACACCGAGTCGTTAAACTGTCACGTTCTCCGCGTGACGAGTGTGCTCGGCTAATTCATACGCGTGTTCGTGCAGGCAGACCTGCCCCTGTACGTACGGACGTTTACCTACATGTACAGGTAACTTCGCGTCCTGTGCAGTGTGTATTCCACTCCACCGTTTTGTTATCGAGAATCAATATTTACGAGTAGTAGCAGCCTAGCTGAATATTGCGTAGACGGTATGCCTATAACTTTGGCAGTTATGTTACTTGGCGCTGTTGCCCAAGATCGCGCGCTCCTAGACAGCCAGTCAAACCAGTGGTGAAAATTTTATTCCGGACATGACGCTGTCACCTTTTTATCCTCACATCTCACCAAGCGCGAATCGTAATTGTAACCACTCGTAATTATACCCACTCGAATTTCACTATCAAAAATCGCCTCCCCTTGCTTCACGAATATGATAGAAGTCGCATTCGTCACAGAGTTATCGTTTGTTTTGCCACGCACAAAAACATTGAAGAGACCTACACGGTCAACGAATCGATTAATTGATAAACAGTGGTTTGCCTTGTTCTTCTTCAGTTTGATAAAACCACCTTTTGGGAATCCTCGTATTCTAAAGCCAGTGTTCAGCTGTCGATTTACGATTTACATGTGCGTAAAAGGCAAACAGGGGGAAAACAATTTCTACCAGATTTCAGCAGCCTGCAAATATTTCAGATATTTTTAGAAATCAGCTTGTTCGATAGAGATGAAAAAAAAAATTGGTAAAAAAAAATTGTAGAATTCTGGATGAAAAAAGTCACGCAAAGTACGTGAGAACGTCGTTGTATAAACACTTTCAAGATCCCCTGCGGCATTGGACACTAAATATAGTGCAGACAGAAAAACAAATAACGGCAGAGACATAATACATAAAAACAAAAGAATTTTGCACGGAGTGGAGGGGGAATTAATTTTATAAAGAAAAGCTCCACGAAGAGGTAAATTGCGAGAGAGAGAGAGAGAGAGAGACAGAGAGCACTTGAGATGTAATGACAACCGGTGGTACACTTAGCTAGCCTTAGCGCGGTGTATCTGTATTTATGGTAAAGTATAAATAGGGATATGGCCGTGTCTCATGTCGCTACTTCGCTGACAATTATTGTTGTCACGGAGGTGCTGACATTCGTCCTGAACTGACACGCCGACAGATAGGTAGCTGCTTGATGGGAAAGCGTGTGTGTGAGAGAGGGAAAGAGAGAGAGTGAGAGTCGAGAGAAGGAGGACTGGCGTGGCGTCGAGTGACGGACGTCGCGCGGTGATCACCCCGTCGCGTCACGACGCCCTCGTGCCCTAAGTGTTTCGATCGTGTTTGGCTACCTTCTGCCGACGCCGCTGTCACGTCTGCCAAGACGGCCATTGATATCTTCGCTCTTCTGCCTCTCCGGTTTCTCAAACAGTTCCCAATTAACCGTCTCCCCCCCCCCCCCCCCTTGCCGCTCTCTCACCATGAAATAAAGAAGCAAGCCGTGAGCTCTCGTTATACCTGCACACACACACACACACACACACACACACACACACACACACACACACACACACACACACACACACACGCGCACACACACACACACACACACACACACACACACACACACACACACACACACTAATAATTGCTTCAGCGAGACCTTCGAATTTGATCAGACGCGTCGGCCGCCTGCGTTATTGAGTATAGAATTGTTGAAACAGGTGCTGCTTGCAACGAATGAAATTTCTGAATGGATCGTTATGAGTCTAAATAGCAATTGACTTCATTACCGTCGCCTAATTTAATCAAGAACAACGTGTCGTCATCTCGCCACGTTCATCATTCTTGATCTGGTTTTATCAGGTTATTGATGGATTGTTCTGACTGAAAGTTCTCAACTGAATGCTAATGCGAAAATAAATCAGTCCGCGATTATCTTGACCAAACTGATATAGTTAACAGAGACTTGGATCTGAATGCATCACGGTATTTTCGGTGGTTTCTCTTATAACGTTGACGGAAATTCAGCTGTACTCAATCTGTTCTACATATCTATAATTATATAATTCTCTTCCAGCTGTGAATTTCATCTCTCGTACCTGATACATTTTTCTGGAAACGATAACTCCACCCTACCTAATTGAGTGTAATTCGGGTGGTTTTTCCATTGGAACTGTGTTCCGTGTGTGAGTCCGGCGCGGCGATCGGTGCCCAAAAGGTTTCGAGGTGCATGGGTAAGCACAGGAACGGGATCGGAGCTATCGGACTTTTTAGATACTCGAGCAGAGCGCATCGATCACGAGCGTCGCCTGTTGCGCGACAGATGGACTGACGGGAGCCGACATTCATCCATCATGCAGTCGCCATACCCGCCAGGACTCGGTCAGCCGTGCATGTCCAAGTATATGCCTACCTGAGCTGCCGTAGCGAGCTGAGAAAAAGGCGTCCACGATCGGCTGATTAGCGGGCAGTTCGAGAAGGTGACTCGACTCGCATTCTGTCCGTTGCTCGTTTTTTTCACGCGCAGTTATGCTTTCGCATTCGATCCGATCCCCGTCATCCAGTTTATTTTCGCCTCGGTATGCGCGTCACGGGATAGAAAAGACATATCAAAGATTGTCAGAGAATCAAGAGCTTTCGAAGCATATCTGCTTGGCTGGTGTAACCTGCGAGCAGGTGAGTGGAGAGGAATTTGTGCGAGGCGCCTGCGGCGCGAAGAAGAAGCAATCGCTATATTCACTCGGAAGTCTGCGATCAGGTCGTAGCTTTGAAACGGACGGGCGTTGGGTACATGCTAGTAGTATTCAAAGAGAATCGAGCGAGTGACTTTTCCGCGGTTCAAAAGCCCCCAGCAAATTACAATTCTTTTTTTCCCCGCCAACCGCGACTCTCTCACACGGTTTTCAAATCTCGCAGCAAGAGAGCGAAGAGAGATAGCGGCGAGAGGGATTACCTTATCTGGCCTGTATCCGTTCGTAGAAAGTACCAACACTCCACCATCCGGGGCCGGTGCAGCGTGCACGCGGCGTCGTGTTTAATTGAGTATATCTATCCATTTACCTCAACTCGGAAAGCTCGATCCATCCGCAGGAGCTCTCTCCCTCGGTGAGAGAGTGGTACCGCGGTGCCTGAAATTTCTCTCGTCAATCTGGCCAGTGCGCAGCGTCGCCAGAGACGAGGCCTTTCGTTCTTGACGTCGATAAGACTGGACAGGGACACTTAAATCTGTGCGTCGGACAACGGAAGATTGGTGATGGAGCCAGGTGGAGCATAAGAGGAGAAGAGAGAGGACAAGGGAATGGAAGTCAAGGTGAGGAAGGAGGGGGGAGTATGCAGGCAGTTGATGGAGCGAGTGTTGACTTAGGATAGCCGCTGCCTCATCAGTCAATCGGTCAGGTAGACTTAAGGAGGCGGGTGCGTGTGGCGGCAGTTTAAGTCCAGCGTTCGACGCGACGCGACTCGGCTCAAATCCATTCGAGGTCCCCGTTTTGTCCCGACGAACGTTCGTCGAGAGGGTAACGTCGTAGTTTTACGGCGGCGAATTTCACACGCACGCGTTTTACCTGTTGCTTGAATCCACGACGTGAACCCGGTGCTCGATCCATCAGCAGCCACTTCTTCGGCGGTGAGCAGCACCATCTGTCCAGAAGGTGAGTGTCCATGGACCGCGGCGTCGTCGCGCCTGTACTCTTTACTCTTAGCAAAGAGGTCAACGGCACCTAGACCGGGGAGTAGGTTTGTTTTGAACCGTCATCTCCGTCTCCCTTATTCTCGGATTGCATTAGACGCACGTCCTTCGAGAGATGTGCATTCGTTCCGAGAAACTCGTCCTCTGTGACTTTTCCGTCTTGCCGTTCGAGCGCCAACGTCTCGGAACCTCTACCGATGCTCGTTTCCATTAGCCAGTGTTTGCTCAGCTCGAACGGCAGTGTCTAGGTACTTTGCGGGGACAACATCATCAGGTATATCTTCAGGCTGTTCCTGGATACGCCAGAACAAAAATCGGGTCATCGCGACAAGGGCGAAGAGTCAGGAGACAAGCCCTTTCGGCCCGGATGGTTGGAGTTACAATTACCTTACAGTGATGCGTTGAACCGCTCGCGGGTTCGAGGGCCGCGGTACTGGCCGTCCTGAGAGATGAGCGAAGGAGAATGGATTCAGCCGTCAGTCACTCACTCGCAGACCGCAAGAGAATCACAATGCAGACTTCTCCTGCCCCCATCCCTATTCCCCCCGTTTCGCCTCCGTCCGCCCGTCCATCCGTCCGTCCATCCGTCTATCCATCCATCCGTCCGTCTACCGCTAGGTACCGTCAGTCTCTTCGTCTGCCTCCTGTCACGCTTCCCTTCCAACAATCTCCCATCAGAAATTCATCACGCCTTCCCTCTCGTCTTTTATCACTCTCTCACTCACACTTGTTCACCGATCACTCTCCGTCTCTCGCCGCCGCCCTCAACGCCTCTCTTTTGTTCCTCGTCACCCATCCGTCCCTCGCAGTTATTATACAGTATTTTTTTTCCTCGTCTTATGGCCGCTGGTGGATGGGCCAGACGACAAATCGTCCAGCGTATCAGCGTCAGGTCCAATGGAAAAAAGAAACTCCATGCTGTATTGGCACAAATTTACACATTGTGAGGACGCGGCAGGTGGATATACGACAACGGATAGGCGGCGCGTGATTTTAGCATGGTCGACAGAGGCTGGAACACAGGGAGACGATGGGGACACAAAGCGTGACTGGGACTGTGAGAGACACGGGGGAGGCGATGAGGAGGCGGCGTAGTTAGAGATATCGGACAGCATTCGTGCATGCAGCGTCTTGACAGGGAAAGAATCAGACTGCTAGTCACTACAAGGTACCCACAGCACGAAGAAACATCGTGCATGTGTGGCGCAGTAGAAGAGACTGTAAAGACAGAAAAGGTTAGCGATAAGACTAATTATTGTTGTGCGAGCAAAGCTGGTACGAGACGGGCGTACACCCCGCATGTAGAGAGGGGTCCGTGCTAATATACCATGTACTGGCGAAGAGGGAAAGGAAGAAGAAGAGAGACGAAGAGCGGTGAGAGAGAAGCCGAGTGAGTCCGAGGACAGAAGGTACGCGTATCGCGGTAGCGCATCTCCCGGAGTGTCAGGACGCCTTGTGCGCCCCGGTACACCACGGGATCTTATTCCTGCTTAAATATATCCTCGAAGAAGAAGAAGGGCCTTGTTAGTGGCCACCAATAGAGGTCTTCGGTGGTACGCGGCCAAAGTGTGCGAGTGAGAGAGAGAGAGAGAGAAGTAGAGATGGAGAGGAGCAGTAGCCGCTTTTGCATCTGCACCGGTGGTGGAGGCGGGTTTAACCGCGAGATAAAGGGTCGAGAGGATGACGCGGTCCGGAGCAAGCTTCTCCTCGGCGTAATTAAACAGGAAACTGACCCCGGAACGGTGACCAGGATGTCTTGACGGAGAGCTTTTCCAATTACCCGGATGATCAGCGTCCCCCGATGAATAATTGGCACTCCGGTGTATTTGTCGGAGGGGCCAGTGTCACCGGCTGACTGGCTGGCTGGCCCAGCGCACCCTTCAACCGAGAATCTCTTTTCAATTTCAGGAGCTTGGCTTCCAGGCACTACCGAGAACCGAGAGGTACGTGGTCTGCAGTCACCATCCTCCGATGAAACCCGCGGACGTCGATACGGCCGGTTCTCCTGTTCGTCGCAGCCGTGTTCCTACGCGTACGCGCCAACTGACCAACCTAACCTGAGGATGGCAGCGGGCGGGGCTGCCTCCCGGTGGTCCGCCCTGGATCGCTTGCACTTCTTGCTATCGTTCCCTCGCACCCCGACCAGCCGGGCGAATGCTCGGTAGGAGACAATGGACAATGGGGACATAAATCTGCGTAATTAGTTGCCGATGCTGGAACGGATCAATGTGCGATCTCCTAGTCTCCCTCCCTTCATCTTACCAGGGAACAAACGATTCTTGGTTGGTCGGATCGTCGGCCAGAGGACGGTGCAGCCCCCACTCGCTCGGTCAATGCCGAAGACGACACTCCCTGTCCTCGGAGGGAATCGCTGGACCAAGATGGCGGATCGAACGATGGCTGTGTCCTCCGTGTCCGGGAGCAGGTCGCCGGTACTATTCGCTGATTATTTACATCCCGCACCTGTCTGCGACCTCTTTCTTTCTTGGTCTCTTTCTTGCTCGGAGACCGTATCTCCATGTTCCATAACCTGGTTGAGTCGCACCATTCGCGTTGATCCTGATCTTAGCCGAGCTCCCACATGTGAAAATATGCTAATCTGAAAAGAAGCAGCGATAATGATGTTTACCTGCATTTGATAGATTTTCACGATGGATGTATAAGAGTCAATGATCTTGTTGTCAATAACTACTCATGACTTGATTAGGCTGATATTGTACTAGTTTCCATCTGGATAATCTTCGGACACTCCAATTTTTTTCACAGCAACGTGATCAGTATCAATATGGACAGTTTCACTATACGTACAGCAGAAGTGAGGAATCGAAACAGTAAGGTTATCGGTGCTAGGTTTGTTGACGCAGTGCGATTCGCGCCTATTTCCGTCAGATGCATCGTGGAATGTCAGTTTTGCAGGATCCTCCTGAGAAGCATCCCAAGTCTACATGTATACCGTTAGTCCACAAAGAGATAATAGCGTTACTCACAAAGACAGAATATTGAATGTGAATGTTCAATTATACAGCGATAACATCCCGCCTGAAACGGCAATGATTTGATTAAAATTCATAATGTCGATGACGGAAGAGTCCTGGCGGCCACAATGGTTTTGTTTTCGATCCTTCCCCTCGACTCCACGCTCAATCCTTGGTCTAACTTGCTCCCCGACCGCCACACCACTTTACAACGTCGAGCGTCGACAGTCGCGGGGAGCCAGACGTCGTTCGCTGCCTCTCCGCGAAAGCTGATAAATGAACCGATAGCAGACATTGTACCACCTGGACCTTTATATCATTCTCATTCCTTCCCGGCTGTATACTACTTGCGTCGTTCTACGCCTCGTCATCTTGTTACTTGGTTCGAGAAGAAGGTAGACGGTGGAGAGGAGCCGCCGTTTCACCAACCACCCGCACTCTCCAGTCTCCAGACCCCAGAATCGACTGGCTGATAAACCCATCCCACCATGAGACCATGATGCAGAGTCCTATTTCTTGATGTGTAGTGAGCTAGCCTGAACAGCGTCGACTCACCTTGGAAGTCGTCTCTGCGAGCGTCGCTTGTCGCGAGTAATTAGCGCGATACCCGGAGGGTTCTAATTACCTACCCACCGTTGCGCTTCTTCAGCCCTTTAGCTGGAAGCGAAGCCCTGAATATCTAAAACTGCGAATTATGCTAATAGTGCCGAAAGCAGCCTGCTGAGCCGGGGCCAAACGGGGGCGAGTGCCGAGGCCACGTCAAAGAAAGCCCAAGAGACAGCCGGGTATTCAATCTCCTCATCAGTCACCTGGCTTGTCAGGCCGCAAGAAGCTTGCGCCCTCTCTTTAACCGCGATAGAGTTTTCCCACCCTTCGCTTACGAGCTCAAGGACGTGTACCGAACCGCGTAGAACCGCAGGGTCGACGAGTGACGTGCTATAATCTGTGTCTTCGCCGCGTTTGTTGCATCATTCCACCGACCTGCCAACCCCGAAAGCTTTGGTCTACACCGCACTATTTGTCTGACTAATCTTCAGCCAATCTAGTCTTTAGGTGTAGTTGGTTTATTAACCATATCATAGCTGCTGCTGCTGTTGCACGGTTAACCTTTCACCAGATAAGGCAACGCTGCGGTGGCAGATCTTAATCCGCGTCTTATTGCGCCAACAAATCAGATAACCTTAGATAAAGTTTTACGAATCAACAAATCGTGTGCAATTTGAAAACACTCCCCTCTCTCCGTCGCTAACAAGAATGAGAGTTCCCGAATTAAATCTTGATTGATTTTCGTCCGGTACCGTTGACGTCCGCTTACGCAACCTGTTTGATTCGTCGTTGACGTATACATATAATGTAGTGATACCCACACCAATGTGAAGAACATGCTTTGGATCGATTTCACCGCGGAATTTCGAGCTGGTGTAATTAACATCGTTACAGCTAATTAGACACGGCTCGTATACCGGTAACCACCTACGTATCTTGTTGGTGGATAATTAAACGCGTGCTAACGTTGTAATATAACAACTTGCGCCGAGTTCTACTTCAGACTCCGTTCCGATTGCTTGTAATCTTTCGCGAGGTCTGTAGCCAGTCAACCAGCCGGCACGGATGGCTGAACGCAATTGAAGGGTATGATCCAGCATAAATGTATAATAATGCCAGAGTCGGTGTCGTGCTGCGTTGATGATTCGACGTACCCTCGACCTCGACAGTCAGTCTGACAATGAGTGCCGACAGTGCTCGTAAAACGACGTGTGTTTCACCGGAACTGTATCTCTTGTTTCAGGGGGGGACGGCGTGGAGGGATCTGGTCCAGGAACGGACCTCCAGGGCGAGGAGGGCGACTGCGCCGATGAAGACGGCCCCGTGAGTCCCAGCGACCGGGGCTGCGGTGTTCCAGCCAACAAAGAAGACGAAGAAGGATCGCCTTCGGAGGAAGACGACGAAGACGAACCACCGACTTCCACTCCACCTCCAGCTGCGTCCCCCTTAACGTCCACGCGGCTTAATCCCGCAGGACTGAGAGACACCGGACCCCCCGACAGGTCAGCAAACCGTTATTCTTATACTCAAATTTCATTTGGTATCGTTAAATGGAGGTTGATGTAGGGGTCAAACTCCAAAAGAGTGCCTAAAGAACGAAAAAAACTCTTGCTAGTATAGCTCCTGTTTCCGAAAATCTAGTTCCTCCGCGAATCTTCAACGACTATAATTGTTGGGGATAGTTTTCTCCATCTTTCTCCATCTTTCTGGGTCTGAATCTCGGCATCTGAAATTCGAACTTGCATATCGATGCTAGTTCACAGTCGAATCCCATGAGCGATCCTGGATGACATTTGATCGGGCGAGAGAGGAAAAAACTTCATTTTTCCTGCAACTTATAATCCTGTATACCTAATCTCAGTGACTCGAAAATTGCCCAGCTGTAAAGTAGCCTGTACTGCAGGGGTTTACACAAGGAGCTAGATTGAAGTTTGCGCATTTAGGCGCGGTTAATCGCAGAGGAGCAAATTCTCGTCGGTCGATAACGACCGCGATATCAAAGGACGCGGGTGGGTCTTTGAAGTCGGTCGGCTTGCGTCGCGTTACTTTATTGTACTCCCGACAACAAATTAGGCCCTAAGACGCGAGCACACACCGCCGTCCGTTAACGTTGGTGGTGCCTTGAGAGAGAAAGAGAGAGAGTGACGCCGCGTGGCCGCCGCGTTGTTGATACGACGCAAAGTCACGCGCGCGTGGGGCGGTGGGGGCGGGGGACCGGCGGGCCGGGGGCTGCGGTTGTTCGTCGTTCCTCGTTTCTCGCTCGGCGCTCGGCGGTGGCGTCGCGACGGTACCACCGCGGCGCACGGCGTCGGTGCTTCAATAGAGATACCGACGCGTGTTGCAGTTCACCATCCCCACCCCCGTCCCCGTCGCCCTCGCCCTCGTTCTCGCTCTCGCCCTCGCCTCTTCCCCACTCGAAAGCTTCCCCTGCTTGCGTACGCCGGGAGCCCCTTTCATCAGGCCGCACGCATTCGGCAATTTAGTCAGGACGCAGTTCCGACTCGGCTGTCGACAGGCGTGCGTCGTCGCCCATCCTACGCCCTGCAGCTCACGTATCGTGGCCTGGCCCTTGACCCTCGTCTCTTTCGACCAACCACCTTGTGCGTATCGGCTGTGCTACTTCTACTATATCCTAACGTACGAAGATTTTTCTCCTCGCTCACAATCAGAGCCGGTCAGAGTCTGTTATGCGTAGCTGAGGCGTATCAAGGTATCTATACGGACACTCCGACACGTGCTCTTCTTTTCAATAAAATTGTATTGTAACATTGTACATGTTTGCATGTATACGTGTACAGCATACGCTGATTGTCGGTTCTTTCAACAAATTTCGTAGGAGCTCGAACCTTAATTTCTTCAATGTTGACAAGTTCGCCACCAATAATCTTTTTTAGACATCCATTTAACTGATTAATTGAAAAAAGTTTACCTTACTAGATGGTTACAACAGGGTGTACCAGGATATGTACTCGAAAACATTTCGGAAATGATTTCCGTTGTAAAATAATTACAGAAGAGAGCAAGTCGCAATTTGAAGCGAAAAAATTTACGCCGCTTTAGGTAGCTCAGAAATGCAATTCTACTCTCGTGAAATCACATCGCTGGCTCTTATGCCATTCGTATTCCGCGATACGATATCAGATGATGTATTAACTTTTATCGGACATTAATCGTCGTTTCAAATTACGTTGAGTAACGAAAGCTTTGATATTTGGGGTGTTTCTCGATCGGATCGAACACCTTGTGCATAGTTCTGTCATCGCAGTCCTGCTCGCTCAACCTGTCCATAGTGGACTAGGCAACTGATCTTCACGATTCTTCTTCTTACATTCAATTTTCTCTCCAAGTACAAGTGATTTATAAAAACCGAATCTTGGAATCAGGAAGCACCGAATCCTTGAATTCGTAAAAGATCACGATAACTCGATTTTGGACACTTCTCTTGGTTCCCGTTGAGTTTGAGGAATGAAAAGACTTGCGAACTCGATCGAACGCGCGTCAATATAGTCAATTTTCTGTTTCAGGGATCCAATGAGTCCCCGCTGCCCGTCGAGAGAATCGCGGGAATCGTCCGGTCCAACAGCCGGAAGTCCTCCCCTCCCGCCGCGAAGCAGCGCAAGCCCGGTCAGTCCTACCGGCATAGTTCCGCTACCACTGGGCGCGCATCCCCTGTTGCCTCCGCATTCGGCAGCGGTGATGGCGGCCTACATCCAGCAGACCCATCAGCGGCTCCTCCTGGGACACTCGCCGCTGTCCCGAGGTTCAGTCTCGCCTTTGGTCTCGTCGTCCTGTTCCCCACCAGCGGCAACCCCGGGTCTCCTAGTGTCGCCGAACAGCGGAGGCGACTTGTCTCCAGGTGCGACAACGCTGCCAGCAGTGCTGGATTTCAGCACAAGAAAAGCGTCCTCGACGGAGGAAGAGGAGGACGACACCGCCCTGAACCTCAGCAAACCGCCAACCCCGTCTTCCTCCTCGGAGACAAATAACGGACCCCTGGATCTCTCGGTTCCGAGTCGGAAGCGACCGGGTCCGGAAGACTCGCCGCCACCACCGCCGCGGAAGTCCTCAAGGTTGGCGTCAACGACGAGTCACCAAGAGTCGTACGGACGCCCCGTGGTCTCTCCGTGGACGTCGCCGGTGGTGGCGTCCCACTTTCCGTACTTTGCTGCCGCCGTGGCAGCGGCAACTAGTCAGCAACAGCTATCGCCGAAGGCCTCGGGGGGCGTGGATCACCAGCTTTGGAACGGCAAGATGAAGCCGCCCGCGGCACTCGAGAAGCCGTACCAACCGAGCGACGCGACCAAAGCGCTCGAGAAAATGAGCGAGCTAAGCAAGATCGGCGGCGACGACCTCTACCGGCCCGGAAGCGGGAATTCCGGGTCCGGAAACGCTGTGACCGGCTCAAGCAGCCGACACAGCGCGTGGCAGTCCCACTGGCTGAACAAGGGCGCCGAGCAGGCCAAGGACGTCCTCAAGTGCGTTTGGTGCAAGCAGAGCTTTCCCACCCTCGCGGCGATGTCGACGCACATGAAGGAGGCCAAGCACTGCGGCGTCAACATGCCGGTACCTCCGCCGCCCTCGGCTCTCCACCAGCAGCAGCAGCCTCCCCAAATGCCGAGCATTCAGGCCCCCCAACACCAGCCTCAAACATCGACCAGCGCGAGCAGCGGCGGGACGCCGAGCAGCAAGCAGAGCCCCTCGGAATTGAACCTCTTGATAAAGGAGACGATGCCGTTGCCGAGGAAGCTGGTCAGAGGCCAGGACGTGTGGCTCGGGAAGGGAGCCGAGCAAACGCGGCAGATATTGAAGTGCATGTGGTGCGGTCAGAGCTTCCGTTCCCTTGCCGAAATGACCTCGCACATGCAGCAGACCCAGCACTACACCAACATCATATCTCAGGAGCAGATAATCTCGTGGAAATCATCGGACGAGAACAAGGGTAGCGGTACCGGAGGCGGAGGCGGGGGTGGAGCCGGGGGTGGCCCACCGACGGGCGGAAGCAGCGGTCACCCCGGCGGCGGGGGGCCGGGTTCCGGGGCGACGAGCAGCCACGTGAGCGCCGTGCTTACCTGCAAGGTTTGCGATCAGGCGTTCAGTTCTCTGAAAGAGCTGAGCAATCACATGGTGAAGAACTCCCACTACAAGGAGCACATTATGCGCTCGATTACGGAGAGCGGAGGCCGGCGTCGGCAGACGAGGGAGAAGCGAAAAAAGTCACTTCCGGTCAGGAAGCTACTTGAGCTCGAGCGGGCGCAGAACGAATTCAAGAACGGGGACGCGTCGGGGGGGCTCGGTCACACGCTTGGAAAACACGCGGGGCGAATAACGTGCGAAAAGTGCGGGGACAAGATAGAGACGACGATATTCGTTGACCATATACGCCAGTGTATCGGGGCTGGGGTCGTCGGCATGAGCCAGAGGAACTTCCTGAAGAACGCCCTGATGTCGAACCACGCTCCGCCCCCCAGCGGGCCCCCCGAAAGCGGCAGGAAGAGCGTTAGCGAGGACGCGTCCTCCGTCTCTTCGAGGCATCACCGTTCACCGTCTTCGGCGAGCGACGCGACTACCCCCGGCAAGGAGACCCCGACCCCGACACCGACGGAAACCCCGAACTCCTCACCCTCCGTCCTCAACGCGATCGAGAAGCTGATCGAGAAGAGTTTCGACTCCCGGGCGCGGCACGGCGCTTCCGGTCTTCACCATTCCCAGGCCGGTGCCCCGATGGGATCGAGCATCCTGAAGCGCCTCGGCATCGACGAGTCCGTCGACTACATGAAACCCTTGGTCGACCCCCAGTCCATGAACCTGTTGCGGTCCTACCAGCAGCAGCACTACAACGCAGCGGTCGCCGCGAGGCGGGAGCGAAGCGGAAGCGAATCGAGCTCGATATCGGAGCGGGGCAGCGGGCGAACGGACGTGATGACGCCGGAGCGTAGATCGATGGATCTTTCCGGAGGCCACGAGCGACTCTCCCACCCCCAGCACCACCACCGAGTAACACCGGACAAGCAGCCGGCGCTTCCGGCGCGGCTTCCGCACCCCGAAGAGTCCGGTGACGAGGAGCAGCAACCGGTGATAAAGAAAGAGCCTCGGGAGGAAGAGGGCGACGCGACGCCCGAGGAGAACCTCGAACAGCGTCGGGATCGCGACGTCGTCGTGAAGAAGGAGGTCCTCGAGGATCGCGAGGAGGAGGATCACCAACCGGCCTACAACCACCAGCAGCGGGGCAGCCACCACGACGCGACGACGACCGCAACCTCCGCCGAGGACGATCGCGCGGCCATGTCACCCCCGGTGAACCCGCCAACCCCGAGACCTAGTTCCGGAGTCGAACAGGTCGCCAGGAGTCCCTGCAGAAACAGCACCAGCAGTCCGACCAGCAGCGATCGCTCCGTCACTCCGCGCGGAACACCGGACACCAAGACCTCCAGTAGTCTTGGCGCGCTCTCGTCGATGTTCGACAGCCTCTCCGGCGGCGGAGGCGGCGGTCCTGGGGGCGGGGGGTCGGACGCTCAGGGTAGAAAGACGAGCAGTCACCCGCTAGCAGCGCTCCAGAAACTCTGCGACAAGACTGAGACTCGCGGCTCGAGTTCCGGGGGCTCGAGGAGCGGCGCCGGTACCTCGTCGAGTCACGGTCAGACCGGAAGCGGCGGGGGCGGCGGCGGCGGCGGGGGAAGTTCGGGGGGCGGAGGGGGCGGTAATTCGGGGGGTGGAAGTGGCCTGGGACAGGCGCCGGGCTCGACGCCTGGCGCGATTCTCGCCTTCAGCTGGGCCTGCAACGACGCCGTCGTAACCGCCGATTCGATAATGAAGTGCGCCTTCTGCGACACGCCGTTCATATCGAAGGGCGCCTACAGGCATCACCTTTCCAAGATGCACTTCGTCAAGGACGGCGTCATCCCCGACCCTATGACCGTAGGCCGGTCACCGTCTCAGGCCCAGTCCTCCTCCGGGGGCCCAGGGCATTCCGCCCCCTCGCCGCCCTCGCAAAGGAACAAGTCTCCCCCGATCGCCCAGCCCAACGGAAGCCCCTCGCAGCCGGCCCCCTCGCCCCTCGAGGAAAGCCCACACTCCAAGTTCCTCAAGTATACGGAGCTCGCGAAGCAGCTTTCGAGCAAGTATGTATAGTCCGGGTCGTCCTCCCTCACATCAGGGCTAGAAGAAGAAAAAACAGAACGAAACAATTTCCCCTGTACATAGTAGTGTATTTATATGTTATTATAGATATTGCGATATCATGGTAAATCGTCGTCCGATATTTGTGTTTTTTTTTTTCTTTCTTTGTTTCCTCATTTCACGGTTATTACACTACGCGACAGGTACTCTGGTACCGTGCTGTAATTGTGTTATAATAAGCTGCTGCCTATGCTGAACAGGCGATGAAAGTGAGAGTTTTTTTCCTCTTCAACGCCTCGCAAGATCCTTTTGTTGTTATACCTATACCGTCATTATTACGATTACGATTTTCGTTTTTTCTCGTCGGCAATCGCACAGCCATGCAGCCAATTAAACACACGCTGCATACACAACACACACACATACACACACACACACAAGCACGCTAATCACTATACATATATTTATGTATATATAACGCTGTGCAAAACTGTAAATTTGTATAATTTTACCATCGGTGCTTCGTGTGCTCCGCACGTCCTCCTCCGTGTTCGCTCCTAGCTTTCCCGAATTTTTTCCCGATCGGCCGAGAGACTGTAACTTGCCATTTTCATTTTTATACGTTAAATTATTTCGTTTTTCCATCGTCACTAAAGTCTTGTGTAAAGGGACGGAGGACGGCGCGGAAATCGCGGCGCCTCATACTGTCATTCCTAAAAGACCGCCGCGGCCGTTAAAAACTTGCGGCCGCGGTTTTGGGCCGAAAAATTTATAACGCGCGCACGTGAATCCGAGTCTCGTACTTTAGTATATATATAAAAAGAGTATAAGTATAGGTACCTCGACGTATTTGATATATGCATACGTATATCGTATATGATACGTATGGAGAAAGAGAGAAAGAGAGAAACAGTTATAGCTGGAAGTGAGTACGACAGGAGAGACAAATAGTTGCGGATGATGTTAAGGAAGATAAGGTTAATTAATTATTGTGATGCCACCATATCTCGCGGCACTGCCGAGTCCGGGGACTCGGCACGCCAAGTTTGTGATTTTATAATAATTCTTAAGAAGGTTAATGATAAAGTAATTAATTAATTGAATAAATAATTAAATGAATAAATCGACAAGTAGTCGCTTGCCGATCGTCGGTCTCTCGGGCGGCGATCGGTCGTCGCATGTATACCCCTTCCCCCCTCCCCCCCCCCCCCCTTGCCCAATATTATTATTGATATAAGATTACGATTATCAAGTTAAGGCGTAGTTTCTATAGGATAGGCTAGGGTAGAGTCTCTTGTAAAGGAATCTCTTTGTTGATACTTATATATATTAAATATACTAAAATATAACAGCGCTATCATCGAGTAAATAACCATTTACTGCAGGACGCCCGTGTGTACTGTGTATACATACATATATAATATACATACATATACATATACGTGCATCACATACTGGACACAAATAGGCATACATACGTAACCTTGCGCGTTGCGCGTACGCGTTTAAGATGTTGTGTAATAACGTAAAGCGTTCTATATTATGATAAAAATCGGTTACGACGAAACTGCACGAGAGGTAGAGTGAAAAGGGGAGAGAAAGATACTTGAACAAAAAGCCACTGAAGAAAAATCAAAACAAACTACAGCACACATTGAGTAAAAGTAAAAGATATAATAAAACGGGAATGCACGCGAGAGTGCAATATTGAAATTTATTATTGCAATTATTATATATATATATGCAAATATATATATATATATATATATATATAAATATAGTATTAAAATAATTAAGCGAGATGGAAAGGAAGAAAAATTGAAGAAAAAAACAAAAACGAAAAAAATTCTGTAGACAACATTGTAAATTTTTATTTGTTTAAAATATTTATTGCGCAAAAAGAAGGAAGGTGTGAGGAGAAAGACGAAAAAAAAAAATTTAAGCCATGCGTCATTAAATGTAAAATATTGTCATTATTATCATTCGAGTTATATTATATAATATTGTGTACATTATGAATTATTATATAATATGAAAAAAATTGAAATTGAAAACGAAAAAAAATTAAGAAAATAATAATAATAATAATAATGCAGTGATATCGAAAACGGGACGCCGAAGCGAATGGATGAATGAACGAAGGAATGAATGAACTAGTTACTAGAGCAACGTGGCAGGGGAGAAACACACCCCAAGAGTGAACCGGTGAAAGAGCGAGAGAGAGAGAGAGAGAGAGAGAGAGAGAAAGGGAAGAAGACAAGAGAGAAGGATGGTGGGAGAGAATGAGAGTGAGAATGAGTGACGCGCTAACCCCGAGAAACACTTGTATACGTATATATCTTGTAAACTCTAATTCTTCCATCGCGGACTTTAAAAAGTATTTATCAAACATAATAATAATATTATTATTGTAATTATATACGACTGCTGAAGAGTGTGATGAGCGAACACGAATCGACACACATATACACACGCACACACGAACACGCACACATGTATACACAATTAAGACGAGAAAGAGACACACGATGTGAAAATTAATAAACAATACGAACTATCCAAGCAAAACAATGTAAGAACAGAATAAACGATTAATGATTAAAAAGTAAAAGAAGCAAACAAACAAACAAACAGACAAAACACATGAAGAAAAAAATGAATAAAAATAAAAGTAAAATAATGCATCATGTATACGCGACTCTTGAAACCATTTTACCAGATTTGTCATTATTTAATTATTTCGGTTGTATTTTAAAATGCAATTAAAGCTCAAATAAATATATATGTTATAAACTAAACGTAGCGAAATTTCAATCGACCCATACACTCCCGATGTCTCCAGCTCCCTCATATCTTTTCGATCGAGTATTTCCATAACAGCCGCAAAATCCCGTAAATTACGATTCGCTGTGTACAGGATGCGGTTAGCTTCATATATTTATGCCGCACTGATGGAGTTTCGAAAGTAAGAAAAATAAATAGAAATAGACGGCGAGAGTCTCCTGCGGCGGCAACGACGCGACACATTCACGTGCATTGAATAGGTGAGGATCAGGCAGTGCTATTCGCGCAAAGTCGTATCACATTCCAAAGTTCAACCCGCGACGACGACTATTTATATGCAAAGTAAATTAGGTATCACAGATGCAAGTCTCGCCTTTTTACGTTATTCCTGCATATTATACGCATACACGCTTCGCAGCCTACACGATCCTCAAAGTTATTTCACTATCCCGTACGTGGATCCCGCACCTCCTTACGCAATATGGTCGGTCGTCTGCTGCTTCCTCCGACGCCTTACGGCGCTGCATCTAATCGCGTAGACGTTTACGTTTAAGTCTTTAATCGAAACAATTATCGGCTCACCGTGAAAATTGATCGGCAGAGAGGAGGAACGAGGAAGAGGACCGGTACCAACGTTCAAAGGTAAAAGGTTCTGCCCTCGAAGCCGTCGGGCGACCGGTACCAGCAAATCACGCTGAAGGACGATCTACGGCTCGACTTCCTTCGGTGGAGGAAACCGGTCCACTATCTTTTCGCTCCTCTGATCGACAAAGAGAAGAAAAGAAACGAGTAAAAAGTACTTCTCGCATGCCGCAGGCATCTTTGCTCCTGGATCCGTAATGCGCTAATGAATTGGACCCGAGATCTGCACATATACACGGCTCCCAGTTAGACCGACATTGCATTTCTGTGTCCTGCGAACGGTGCGTCCTTTGGTCAAGAAGTTTCTTACCATTATCGAAACTATCCTGATTAATTCAACGACAGTCGAATGCCAAGGATCGAGGATGAGTGCTGGGACGTATCGCACGATGGATATTGGCCTAGATTTTTCTAGCTACCTCTGCGTATCTATTATGTCGATATACTCGAGGACAGCGATATCCAAAAAGGCACGAAGCAATATGATTAAATGGACTTCTATCATTGCTAAACTACGTTGATTTACAGTTTATTTTATCGTTTTCATCTTTTAAGAGTCTTATGCAATTTCCTTAGGAAAGATATAATGTTACTCACTTTGATAGAATAATAATTATAGACATCTTTGACTACATTTCTCATTCTTATCAATAAAAATCTAGGCAAATCAATTAAAACCAATAGAATTTTTGCGAAATTTGAGCAATAACTGTAATTTTCAATAGCCTGATGATTTAAAATCCCCGCGCGTGTCTGCAATTTACATACATCAGTAGTTCGCTACTCTCGAATATTTGGTGACTTTTTAAAATAGACACGTTTTATAACGATCTATGATGCGCGACAAGACTTCATCAAAGTTTAGAATGATGGCAGTTATAGCGCTGGACATTTTTCGAACGCAAGGACTAAGATCCTTGACTTGAAATATCAGCACGTGTCTCCGACTAACACAAATTATCTATTAATTTTTTCCAACATCAAACATCTCTTTCAAATCGACACGTTTTATGTCCATCCATGACTGGGCGAATATTTTGTCAAACACCGGAATGGAAACGAAAGTTGAAAGTTGAAAGTTGAAACACTGAACTCTTTTCAAACGCGCAAACAATTTCTCAAAGACGCAGTAACGTCTCATGTACACTAATCCTAAGTATTCGTGTCAACAAGCAGGCGTATCCATCTCTGCTGCTGAATTCACAACAGTAAATCGATTCTCGAAGTACACAAACATACCCACCCACACCCAACTTTTGTGTACGCTCCGCCTCATTGCTCGAAGTTCAGTATCGAAATTGATCGCGTGATGAACGGGCGTCGCAAAATTCTCGTACATGTTGTGAGAAGTGATTAATGCATCCAGACGCAACCTTAAAGTGCGGTGATGTGATTATGTGAATAATCATTTGTTTCCGAAAAGTTTACCACACTGTATGCAACAAAGCGTCGTTCACTCGGACGATTTAATGGTATTCTTGTGACGCTGAGCGTGTCTGTTAGTTCTTTTGTGTAAATCATGTGTTGTTCTTGCGTAGTGCTTGCTTTAGTGACTCTGAACTCCACCTCTGGGAGGATCGACGATGGAAATAGGAAATCCTGATCACCATGGCCCTCAAGGTAATCAATTTCTATTCGATAAGTCTCATTTATCACCTTCTGAAGATAGTTAATCTATACGAACAGTTTCGTATTGGTGCAAATTGTCTAGACGCGAGTTATCTTCCAGCGAGAAATTAAAACAGTTTGAAAGGCAGGTTCGATCCTTTCAATGATTCTCCGATTTTCTGCAATGTGGCTAATTAGCGTTTATATGAATTTTTCAATCTGAAGGAGACCTTTTTCTTTGACGATTTCACGCAATACGATTCTTATTGTTTACGGTTACTCGTACTATATTTTCCTGTAAGTACTACGATAATTTGACGTTAGTCTTATACAGGAATACATTTTTTTCAAGGCCTTACACAAACGAAAAATTTAGTTAACTGAACGATCATATTTAATGTCGTAGTACTTGCATAAAATGTAGCCCTAACAAATGTAACCACACTAAATAGTCACTGAAACCACATTTTCTTATAATTCCGGCAAAATTTAAACTAGCGGCTTACAATAAGTTACTGGAATAAATGAAGTTTTTCTCCGTGTATAAATCAGCTACATTATACGTAGTATTTACGTCGTTGCATATTAGGAGAGGGGACTAAAAAATGTGGTGTAGCTGCAACCGAAAATTTAAAGAACAAAAACGGAGAAAAATCGTGTTTTCTTTGTCGTTTGAATTCGTCTTTTGAAACAAAAACGACCCAACCTTTTCGATGATACTCTTAATTTATAATCGGGTTTTCCCGAGTTCATGCGCACATTCACGTGACCGGCGTCGCGTCTAGTAAGCGTCTGGCATAAACGCGGTGCTTCAAAGCGTATAGCAGTGCCGTTAACTTTTTCTATTTTATCTAAATTGACGCTCACTAGCCGGTATAATACCCTCGTAAATGGCGACGATACATTTCGGAGGAACACGTATAATTGACTATTTGAATAATCACGGAAACGGTCATCGACGCGCCGCTGGCTGCCCGGGGGAAGCCGAAACTTCCAACCGAGGCGAGTAATGAATTCGTCTAATGGGTCGTAAGGAATGTGATCTTATGGGGCGGATGGGATAAAATAAAATACCGAAAGAAGGACTACCGCCGGCTTCCTTCTGTTTCAGAGTCGAAACTGACGCGCGTGACACTCTAGCTTGAGTAATAAAAAAAAGAAGAAATTTAAAATTGAAACGAACATTTCCTCCGCGGTTCGACTGACATTGTTTCCCGCTCCCATCACAGCTATAGATTGGCTTTATTACTCTGCATATTCATACCCAACTTTTCACAGCAGGGTTGACTTTAATGAATTTCTTAAACGAACTTGGAATCAAACTCGAAACCGAGTCGAAGTTTTAGGGCTCGTTCGGTTTTACTAGATTATAAATGTTATCCGCATGCTTTCACTTTTGAAATTTTTTACATTCATGATGTATTGTTTCGTTTGCGATTGATGATTATCTCGCAATCAGCTTACCGAGAGAGGATAAGAATTTAGAAAACGCGATCAAGTCTCGGTAAAGAAAAGTGTTCCAAAAATCAATTCAAAGAAAAAATACTCGCCGAGATTAATGGTCAGATCTTGAGGTCGAATGATTTCGTCGGTGTTCTACGACCATCTTGAAATTCAGCTACAGAGAAGATAAAATCTGTAAAACATAACCAAATGCGTGTAAAACAGGATTTACAAAAAACAAATGAAGAAGAAGCCACAAGAAATATTCATAGAGATTCTCACGATAAAATCGTGGGTCGGATCACATTTACTACAAAATTATACCGAATAGTTAGATGAAATTTTTTCACGCGTGCGTCAGTTACATGATTTGAGACCAAAGTTAAAAATCGCAGCGCGATGTCGGTGCGTCGTCGTCGAGAGGGTTGTAGGGGGTAAAAATAAAAGGACGCGGTGAAAAATAGGGCGAGGTGAGGGGGCGGGGCCTGAGTTTGGCGGACGTGAAAGTCTTTGGAGAACGTTGTAAATTCTCCGGCAATACGGGCGCGGGACGAGAACTCGAGGAACACAAATCTCTGGACGCGTCGCTCGACTCGCGCGAGTTGCGAGTTGTGCCCCACGCCCCGTCCCCCCTTCACCCCCGTAAGCGCCGTCCGTCTCGGACACGTCCGGGCGTTCCTGTTCTTTATGTGCCCAGGAAGAGGTATGGGGTCTCCTCTGGTACTATCTGCACCGGCAGCTCGTCCCTCGCTTCGCCGTCCTCGGACCCCTTCGTTTTCGGTACGTAGGAGCTGCCGGGACGAGCGTCCACCACCACCACCGGGAGCCCCGGTCCAGATCCCGGCTGCAGAGGCATTAGAGCGGCCAAAAACCCGCGGAGATCTCGAGATAGCCGAGATTTGTGGTCCTCGTCCAGGTCACCTTCCTCTTTCTTCTTCTTCTTCTTCTTCTTCTGCTTCTTCTGCTTCTTCGCGACTGTCGAGTCCCCTGGAAAACCGGGACCTGAAACCTGGCCTATTTTACTCGAGGAGGGATTTCTACCCTCGATGAGACGGGGGATCTCTTTAAGATCGACTCGATCCTGCCGAATTTTCGAACCGATATCGGACGGTGGTCGGTATCCACGGAGCAAGTGTGCGGGGGCTACCAGATGTTGGTTATATGATTAAGACGTCGTTGCTGAATGCGTGGGAGAGGCAGATGGTGCCCCGGTGTGCCGCGAAATGTTCGTGGGTGTTCCCTGTTTGCACCTTCGTGTTCAACCGCCGCCGTCACCGTCAGGCTTCCTGCAGCTTACCTACACGTAAGATCCGCGAATCAAGATGCTAGCACCGCTCTGACTGGACCCGAGTGTGGGATGTTCTGCGGGAAGCGGCTCCTGGGAGGATGGAAATACGTCGAGGCATTGTGCGGAGAAGCGTGGCAAAGGGAAACCTTTGGGCTTGCAGGTCACCGGGAACTCATTTCTTACATCAGGTTATTCTTTACCGTAGATCTTTGTATCGCTTTTGAGTACCTACCGCGTGACGCGTTGCGAGACGATTACCCCAGAAATTGTGACAAGTTAGAAACTTGGTCAATTGATGTTTCTTTCCAGCAACGACGTTCGGTTTAGCGGTTAATTTCAACTTTAATTAAACGAAATGTCAGAAAGTCTGATGTGTGATTTCACTTGAAAACAGTTGCGCGGCTCTTCTTGCCGTTTGAAAAAATCGGATCACTGCAGCTGTCATTCTCTACTGATGCTCGCTGAGTCCTGGATGCGGGGGCACGAGGGCTTACGATACAAATATGACGTACGAATGTTGGGTAAACGAGGTGTAGGTGTACATGCACGTAGATAAACGTTGGGGGTCTTGCCCGAGTGGAGAGTGACTAACAAAGTACTTTTTCTATCGGCAGCGTTCCTCGTCCGATATTCGGGTTAGGATAACATCGTAAAGTTGCCGGATATAAGCAATGCGCGTGTAGATCGAATGCCCCGCGCCTTCCCCGCGCCTTCCCCGCTCGGCCGTTATTACTGTATCAATCGAAACTGGCCAAGATTTGTAAATAAATGAGGGGAAAAAATACCTGCGCCAACGCGGCAACGGCCAACCATCGTTAATTATTTCCCTATTAAATATTTGCCTTGGCATTATCGCATTAATTTATTGTACAAATATGCCTAAATCTCTCAAGGATCTGTGTGTATAAAGATGAACGAAAAAAACACCGCCTGCAGAAGCGCTCCGATATCTCATAACGCTGCCATGCTTTCAACCCCCGAACCACGTGACCGGCGCTTTTCTACATCATCTCTTTTCCAGATCTCGACGATCCGGCGGCCATTGATTTCGTTCCCAATTTATGTCGTATAGCTCGGAATTATTCTATTCCTTCCGCTTTTACCGCAAACTATTTCATACGGAAAAGACAGCGGCGAGTTCAGTTGCGATACTCGATTTACGAAAAATCGGTTATCCGTTTCGGAAAGGAATAAAATGAAAAATGAAACTGAAGTAAGTCGAAATGAAAAAAAGGGACAGAAAACAGAATCGTCGAGATAAATGTATAGTTATAGAAAAATTATGAAATTTTAACTGTTACATTTTGACTTTTCTGTCTTTCGAGTCGTCATTCCCGCCCAATTCTCATTTCTTAAATCTCGCAGCGCAGTTTTACGCTCAATATTACGACGCCTCGATTAAGTCTAGTCCGTACAGAACGGAAACGAGGTAAGGAAAGGTAAAAACGGCGTGAAAATTGTGTAAATTTTATTTTGCCCGGCGAGTCGGAGGGTACCTGGGTATGTAAAAACTAAGGAACGGAGTAAAAATGTTGAGAACGTTTCCGGCAGACGAAGAAGTCCTGATATATCGCCGCGGGAGAGACTCTCTCGGATCTCACCGTGACGTATAGCTCCGGCGCCACGCGGCGCTGCACTGACGGCTCACTCACCCCGTGATCTACATCCGTTTGGTACAACTTTCCGCCACACGGACGTGGGGACGACGACGCACACACGAGGTGGTTCTCGACGTCGAGCGTCGCGTCGTGACGGAGTTACGAGACATGCGCACACAAACCTGAGGCCGTCGGGCTCCGATCCCCCGGCATCTTCTCTATTTGGGCAGTCGTCTCGGTAGGAAACGCGGGCCGACCGACCCGGTTTATCCTCCGCCACGTCGTAATTTCTCTCTTTTCTACTCCGTAGAATACGGCGGACCACCTTGCGCGCCTAATACTATCCCGGACGTGAAATAGGATAGGAACCAGTCTCCGCGCGATGCGCGATGGGTTCAACTTCACACGACTCTTCTTTATATCCACGCTCGTCATTGACACTTGCGTCAATTATACAGCAGCTGTTTCGATTGTTTAACAAGTTGGAAAAATTCAACTCAGGCACGTCCAAAGTCAAGTCTTGCGCATCGTTCTATTACGGATACATTAACGACGCAATTTTAGATTTTATTCTTGGGAGATTCGGATTACTTTTTAAAGTTTAATCGGTATACCAGAGGTTAAAAATATTTTCAATATAAAACGCAGGAGCAAATTATATTTAGGTCAAATATTTTTAATTCGGTTAATTTTTTTTTTTTTTTCTCAGGTAATCACAGATTTCAAAATTCATCTCGTTATATCCTCTAATTACGTCAGATTCTACGTGAGAGTACACGTGTACACAATATACCTACGGGATTCAGGTTTATTAAAATTGATTCGAGAATTGAATATTGTCAAGGAGATTAAAAAGCCGCGTTTGAATAATTCGTTACGAGGGATTTTCTTCGACACGATGCACGACAAGGATCCGTGAAATCGTCATGCCCTGCCTACAAATCGAACCCGCACGAAGCGCTTTTTGACTATAGCTGTTCTCGTTTAGGCAGTAATAAACACGAAGCGCGGGACTTTGTGCCAACAAAGTTACAGAGAATTTCTCCCCCCGGATCCAGGGACATTTTACGACCCGATCACCCCTGTTTCCGATGAATATTACAGCTGTATTAAAAGGATTTTTAATTACGCGAATCGCGCCTCGCGATCTATGCAAGCTGGCAGCCTCGTTACACCGTTTTTCTCCTTCTCTCTCTTTCTCTCACGCGAAGGTGGCGGGATTCGACTGTCGTATCGAGGGGGGCGGAAGGGGGGCGAGGATCTGTCAGGGCTGCCGCACTCCTGCAGGGATTTACAGGGCGGCCGGTTACTTTACGACACCACAAAGTACCGCGCGCCTTCTTCGCGCCGCGCCCCCCCCCCCCCCTCTCCTTGTCCTGGGCCCCGTTCCCTTCACTCGGTTATAGACACGTCACGGGCCCCGTTCTCGCCCCTCCACACCGCCCGAACGAACCGCGTTAATAAAAACCTCGCAATGCTCTTGCGCACTGGGATAATTATCAAGATGACAAGGACAATCGGGACCTGGGCCACAAATTAGAGACGTCACTCAGGCAACTTTGCCGCAGCAGCTGCGTAGATTTTTGCCATTGTCAATCAATCTGTATCCATGCCTTGTGAGAATATAAAAAAAAAGTGTAATTTCGATATTACATTTATTGTGATGAATATATGGACAACACTTTATTGGAATCAAATCTATATTACTTGTAGATCTACCCAAGCATATTGTAACTCTTAACATATTATTGATTTTGTCACTCTTATTATCCGAATTGTATTGCTGTATATTTAACTCGAAAAAAGTGTTATCCATATCTTAACAACAGGAGATGTAAGATATTAAATATTTTTCTTTCCATGTACCTTTTCCAGTCGTCTGCGCAAAAATACCGCTCCAATGCCCGTCGGTTTTTAAAACGCCCGGAGACGGTAATAAATGCTACGAGACTGGAACTCGAGGAGTAAGAAACCGGACGTCGCGTCGGCAGGATCTTGCAACGTCTTTGCGAATTTATAGTCACTCGATAGCGAGAGTAAACTGGATGTTGATTTTAAATTGTTATACCGATAGTTAAATCGCTTGGTTTTTTTTCCCCGCCAACCGTGATGTTTATTATTAGACGATACGTTGATTATCCGAGAGATGCGAGGCCTCTCCTCGCGTATGTCGAGGGCAAACAACAAACACACAAAGTTAGGCACGCATGCACCGAGTATGTTACACATGTATGTACGTAGCCACGTTGCGGCACGCACCTTTGTAGTCTGCAGGCGCATTAACGTCTGGCCGACAATTCAATGCCATTTACACTCCGCGCCGTGAAACTGCTACCGAGGTTTCTTTTTTTTATCACCTATAATATAAAACTGGGATGTAATTTGACTCCTCGAGTTGCTCGTTTATAATTCCCCGAGATCTTATCCGTGGAGATAAACAGGTGAATATTGGACAAATAGCGGTTTGATTTACATACCGCGGTATTAAGATCTACTATATATACTCCCGGATTACACGTTCACGTAGGATGTATGTAATACATATATTTTATATGATTAGAATCACGATATAGACATTAACGACCCAATTTTATTGCGCTTTTGCTAATAAAGAAAGAGAGATGAGCGCAAATCGTTGACGCTTTATTGCTGAATTGATGAATCTTTTTTTTTTCTTGTACGTCATCCAGAGACTTCTCAGAGTCCCCTTGCAAGAACATGAGAAAAAGAAATTACGCGTGAGCCGACACAGTCTCTTTGCTACTAAGAGAGGTCTACGACCTATACGGCGATATTATCGCTTAATTGGTTCTCCCCTTTCACGATTAACTGCGAAAGTCGAAAATTTCAATTAAAAATGTGGGTTCGAAGAGCCTTCGTTTAAACTATATCGCTATGCAATCCGTGAGCGGAGAGCTCAGATGTACAATTTACTATATTTCTGAGCTCGTCAGCTCTCTCAAGAATTTTCGTCTACGTCGTCTTCAGACCACTTTTTATTAAAAGTTATATGAGCATAAAGGTAACATGGAAATGTTATCAGAGATTGGTCGATGGTATAAGAAATTTGTATAACTATGAAAATAACATAGAAAGTTTGTCGACCCATACGAAACTTACATTAGAGCCACTGAATGTAAGAAATGATGATCTGCAATCATTGAATACCGTTCACACTGTAAAATACACGAACATTGCGACGCAGAAGTTGTAACGAGTAACTTCGCTTTCTTATACATGTCACAATGACTGCAATTTCAAAGTCATGAAAACTTAATTGCTAGAACAAGCGTGATAATCGAACGTGCGTGTGAAAAATTTATCAGATTCATCTTACGTGAGAGAAAATTTGCTGATCCCGTAAGTTTCGAAAATTCATTTCACCAACAAGTCTGACTGTCCGACGATTATTTTCAGTTTGACGTAAGAAAATGCGTATAACGCAGAACAGCGTGCGTTTTGAGATGTATTTTCATGTATCAATCACTAATAATCATTCAATGGGATTGTTGCTGATACTTATTTGTGCAAGTTGTCATTTTGGTGGTTTCTAAGTTGCAAAATAAATTTTTGTTCGTAGTTTCCACTTCAATGTATCTACTTGTGTAAGGTTTTACGCACGTAACGTGTACTTTGGGGTAAATCTCATCTGAGAAAATTTAGGCAATAAGTAATCTTTCTACGCAGAAAGATGGATATGAACCGCCTACATCGAAGTGGATTTTTATTAACCGACAGAGGGACGTCAGCGCTCTTGTTACTTACTTATTTTTCCCTTCTATTTTCGACCCATCAAAAAACACGTTTTGCGGTAGGAATTTCGTACAATTTGCACTGAATCGAGAAAAATGTAAGGTAATTATCTTTTCTTTGATTTTATTGATTGCGATCCGTTCTTTAAATACGATTCATTTCCACGTACCTCTTACAGTAGCTTATGTCATTTGAAGGAAGGGTCAAGTAAAAAGAGAATCAGTGTAAAAAAATTTTAAACTAGTACACAAGAACATTTTCGAAAATTAGAGACCTTGCTGATACCGCAGAAGAAAATTTCATACCTTTATCATTCCAGAGTGTAAATATTTTTGATTCAACTCCTCCAATGATCGAGGAATTAGATTTCGTAAGAAAGTGCGGCGTAAAAGAATTACGTATATCAGGTAACATCGTTAAAAAAAAATATCGTAAGTTAGCAGGCTGAAGAGCGTGTTTTGTAGGTACACGTTACAATGAGAAAGAGAAAGAGAGAGAGAGAGAGAGTGGGAGAGAGAAAAAGCGAGAAAAGGGGCGGAAGGGAGTGGGAGAGAGCGAGCGAAGCGTATACACAGTGACAGGAGAGTGCCTGTATCTGTTTTGGCGCATGTGACATCGTGTGTGGTCTGACGAACGTTTCCTGTCGGCGCTATCTAAGACCACTTCCGGCTTCTCTGCGGCATTGCGCTGCGCTAAATACTGCCGTGGCACCTGCGGCCTGACGAGGCCCGAGGTAAGGCCTCGAGTTAATTCTGATAACAGGCCCTCATGGTGCACAGGGCCGCCTTTATTCCGCGTCCGATCTTCCCCTCCATTGTTGACGCGGTGTTCTCACCTTCCAAATATGATTCGCAGGTGGATGTGGATCTAGACGGCGTGAGCGGAACCGGAAGTGCCGAGCAAATACCGTCTTCCAAAACTCGAGCTCTTAGATTATACGCTTCGGGGCTGCCGATGCAGCTGTGCAAAATATCCGCTACACAGGTGACGATTGGACGTTTTACGCGCTTTGCTTCGGGCTACTTGAATCACTAAAAGTAGACAACTTCTTCGGTTTCACTTTTTGCTCAATGCATCGTCTGCGACGTTTCCTGTATCGATTACACACCTAGACCTTGTACCTGCAGTATTCCATCACTTGTGTAATTCAGATCGCGGTGATTACGACGACTAAGCGGATACTTTGTATGCTTTGCTCTGCCCCAGGGGTCCAGTTTCTTTAGGGTGAAACGCGAATCAAAGCCTCTATTCGTATATCACTTGCATCCATTAGTCGGACAAACGTTGAAGAACCTGAGCGATCTTCCAGTGCGGAGGTTCAGTTTTTTTTCATTCACATTGCGTATTGTTTACACGCTGTAGGATAATTTCCCGGATAGAGGTAAAAACAGCAATTAGCAATTTTCGTTCTATCTTCATTTATTTCTACATCAGACGTAAATATACTAACGAATGTGCACGAGAAAAATAAAATCTACTGTGATTTCAGTTTGCGGGGGCGACTTTTTTTACAAGTAGAGAATTGACTTACCGGGTGTCAAGAGTTTAGGTTCAGATTTCAAATTCATACATACTTATATGGGACGGGGTTAAAGTTCCGAATTTGAAAAGTTCCGAAAGCGCTCAATTCTGAAGTATTTGGCGGTGAAACTTGAAGTAAAGAAATCAAACTTTTACGAAACACCAAAGTTTCGAATGGTCGGAAACCTAACGAACGACTCAAAGTTCCGAAAATTCAAGTTACGATAGAGTAAAATTACAAATATTAAAATATACCCACACAACATAGTTTACTCAACAAGTGGGTGTAAAAGATCAGAAAAACCGAAAATCAGAATGACCAGGATCCCGAATGTAAAAATATCAATAATCCAAAACAAAGGAAGATCAAAGTGTTGAAATTTCACCTAAAAATCAGAAATTCACAAAACAAAAAATCTTTAATTGTTCAGAATTTCGATGTTTCAGATTCTTAAATTCTCTCATTTTCGCACTTTCGGAACTCTGACTTGTCGGAGTTATGCCATTTCGGCATTTCGTCTTTTCGGAATTTTGCACTTTCGGAACTTTGAGCGTCGGGTTTCGGACCATTCGAAATTTTAATGTTTCGTCAAAGTTAGATTTCTTTACTTTAAGTTTCGCCACCAAAAATTAGAAATTTCAACCCCGCCCCACTTACATGTATTTTATAGAATGGAATTTATGATACGAATGCTCGCATAAATAAAATATAACTATCAAATTCAAAAATGGATTTGCAACTGATCAATATCAAGTCCAAATAATTTTTTGCTGTCCAGATTCAACCTGGCAATTAGAAAACTGAATTTACAAATGATCCAAGTGAGCAGATGCGCGCTTTTCAGGTCACTCACGGCTGGACAAATTTACCAATTTGGCGCCAGGTGAGTAGAACAATTTCTAATTAATTTTTTTCAAATCCAGGTTCATTGTCAGCTTTCGCGTGCGTTTGCCGGTCGTGTATATGCCCTGCGATAGACGCGCACACACACTCGGAGTGCGCAGGTATGCGTATACTTGGCGCCTGCACCTATCGGTCGATAATTGGACATTACCATTCTCCTGACGGCGTTGGCGCCCGCGTTGTGGAGTAACGGGCCCTAAATTCAAATCGCTGCTTAGGCGCTCGCTCCCTCGCTCTTCCCCCTTGCCTTCCCGTTCGACCTCCGCCACCTCCTCGGCGTCTTTCTCATCTCGTTTCTCCTCTTCCACGGCACGAAGTCCGTCCTTGATTCGTGGAAAAGCTGACGATACGTAGTTTGGATTTTCGCAACGCCGCTGCACCACGCAACTTTCGCAAGTCAATCGTGCATCGCCCGTCTCTAAACTTGAATCCTGATTCGCTTTCCCCCCTCGCACGTGACTCAAATCCACTTCCTGCTTCCGCCGCTCTTCGCGACAATGATCCCGCAAGAAAGTCGGGGCGAACTCAGTGACCGCAGAGAAACACGATTTTCGATCCAAGGATCAACCGCGGTACATACGGATAAGTTATAGAGAATCCGAGTGAATATAGAATTTAACACTTTCTCATAAATATTCAGCCCTTCTCCCCAGTCTTCCTCTTCTTCATCTTCTTCTTCTTCTTCTTCTTCTTCTTCTTCTTACTCTGGCGGTGAGTCACGGCTTCGAACGACTTCGAACGACGGCTGCAGGGCCCTACGTGGGGGTGCTTCGGGCGGTAAGTCGCGTTAAGAGCGCTAACGAGCGACCCCTCAGCCAAGAGCGGGTCCCTCCTCCCTCCCTCTCCCTCTCCCTCTCTCCTCCCTCTCCTTCGCGACGCCCGCGTTCCTCAAGGCGCCAGGACTCTCGCGAGCAATCCTACGGTAACCGCGCCGCGCGCTGAGTTGTGCGAATTTGTTTAATTAGAAGTTAGGCCGGCGATACATTAGCAATGTAAATACCGGGGGCAGGGTGAGCGGGCAAGCGACGCTGCCACCGACGCGCTACGTGATTTAACGTTTCTGTTTTGACTCGCGCCCATTCTCTCTCGCTCTCTATCTTCTCTCCTCCTCTACCTCCGTTCCTCGCTTTGCTACCCCGGTTTCGAGCGATGGGGGAAAGGTAAAGGTGGGTGGGTACGGTAGAGGCAGTCAGGCCCGCGCGACCTCCGTGTACGTCCGTTATTATAATAATGATTTATCACGTTTATATCGTCTTAGTGATATAAATTCAAAGTTTGTTGCCGAGCGACGCGCCGTGCTTCCAACTCGCGTATAACCTACGCCTTTATACAGGTACCTACCTACTTACAGTGCTAAACGAGCAACGACAACCTCGGTTGCGTACCCGCTCACCTTGCGATTCTACTTGTCAACGCCTGGCCAACTCGTGGTCTTTAACAGGGGGACAAAACGCGCTTTTCAAACACCCGACGATTACCTACCTCTGCTACGTCAAGTTTACCGCCAAGCCGGATACTTGAGTGTTACCCTCGAATTCTGCACGAAATCGTTTGAAAAGCTCGAAAATTCATAAAACGTTGGGAATTTTTATTATGCTTAAAAATGGTTTATCAAGTACGCTACATTCTTAACTTGAATAAAAAGAGAAAAGCAGGATCAGTACGTACTTGTTGAATTACAACCGATGAAAAATCTTATTCCAATATCGGAGAAAATGATTTCACTGTATGTAGATCTGATTTAACAATAACAACTGACCTCTCGAATTGCGGTAGGTACCAAACTTTCCGTTACATAGATTTGAACTACAATGATTATTTTTTCCCGACTAAAATAATACAAGTAATTTTATTGGCTGCATCGTTACAACGTGTTGCGGGTCTTACATTGATTTCAAAATTGAATGACCGTGCAACAATTTCGGTTCTATAAAAATCAAACGTTCTCCTGGGAGTATCCGGGTGATAAAACGGCGGTAAAACGTATTCGGGGTTGACGCGGTGGTGACCGATAGCGGCGATCATCAAACGACTTGTAACACGGTCGGGCATGTGCGATGACGATTTGAAAAACTGTTGTCCACAAAGCGTGAAGGAAGCTTGTTGTGACGGGACGCGTCGCGGCGCAGCATCCACCAATTATGCTAAACAGCCCTTCTGGGCAAGCGACACACCCTCCACTCCCATCGAACGTCAACGCATGCAAGCCTCCGACTAGAAGTCTCCAATAGAAATAGGAGCAGTCAGGGTATAAGAAATCGAATCAACGCATCTTACCTAATTTAAAAAGTAAAAAATGCATTTTAAAGCTGAAAGCTCAAATCGTGCGGCTTAATCAGGGTAAGGTTGAATCGAGATACCGCTAACCATGGCGCAGTCCTTGTTCCTGCAACGGTTGGCTGAGGAGCGAATGATCTACGGTTGACAGTTGCTTCAGGACGCATGAGTTACGTCCGCTTATTGTCTTCCCGCGTCCGGCGTCGCAAGCTCAGGGCTTGCACGTCGATTTTTCCAGAAGGAGCGACGTGCTCGCGAAGCGCGATGATCCGTTTTGGCGGAATTCAAGCCCGGGCACCCGGAGATGCTGGGCGTTATTGACGACGCAATGACTCGTGCGGTGACTGCCGATGGACACCGGAGGGACACACGGACTCGGACGGGGTCGGTCTTCGCGAGATTAACACTCGTAACTCATTCGAGACACGGCGTCGTGCGTCACTCGGGAGTCCGGCCATAATTGCGAACATAAATCAATCGCCGCGCCGTATGAGATCATAAGCCCGGCACGATACGTCGCGACGGTGAACGAGAGCCGGAGATTCCGGAGCGGCCATTCGGCCTGGATTATTCCCGCACCTGCACGGACAAGAAATTACGATCGTAACGGACGCGTGCGGCGTTTCTCGCGGTCAACTATTCCGCCATGTTCGAGGAGCGTTCAATGAGAGATGATTGGCCCAATTATGGTCAACGTGGTAGAAAATGAGGGACCGAGGCATTTCCGAGAAGCAGTCGACGTCTCGGACCCGGTGACGGGGTCGTCGCGACGCCCTCGTACGCTCGGGACGCCCGGGTCTCCTCGGGTCGTCCACCCGATCGTCGTCCCGATCATCGCTCCCGTCACTGCCTCGCTTACAACGATAAGATCACCAGTCGTGGGTTAAACCACCTGCTCACTCCCATCTTCATCCGGGTTACTCCGCGACGTGCAGCGCGAACCAGCGATCAGACATCTGGTTAACGCCCTGATCCTCGGGGGAATTCGATAACCGAGATGTACGCTTCGCGAACCGATACGTACCAGCCGCCGAGACGTACCTAACGCGGAAAACGCCTTAATGGAGAACTTGTATCAACAGCTATAAGGATCTAGATTCTCCATAATTTCCGGAACTTGATACGGTCTGTTGTTATAGGTACGGCTCGAGAATAGAAACGCAATGATCCTTCTTCAAGCTGACGCGTTGCCAAGTTTCGTTAAACTTTTCAGAGTCTGTGAAAAAAGATTTTTTTTTTATAACAAACAAATTTACTAGATTTCCGAAATGACTTTGGTGTGGACTCATACCCAACTACAAGGAAATCGGTGTAGCATACAACAACGTATTTACTTTTTAGTACGCCCATTGTCGAAGGATTTGACGTGAACTCTACCCATATGAACAGCACTTCGAAACGGTTTCTTCCGTCCAAGCGAAACGAGCAGAATGTGAAATTTATCGGAGTGCGAAATACCGAGCGACTGTCCGCCAAAGGACCCGATACTTCGCGTCCACTGTTTGTTCGACCACATGCCCATCGTCCGGTGGAATTTCGCGGTTAGCGATGCAGGGTGGGGGCAGAAATCGCGTCCTCGGTAGTTGCCGGTAGGGAGAGGTCGGCCGCTGCGAAGGAATCGGGAAACTCCTTCTGGAGGAGTGCCGGACTGTAAGGCCCCCGTGGTTTATCGCCGGTTCCCGCCCTGGAGAACGAGCGTTCAGCGATGCTGGCGGGGCCCGAGAAGTCCGGGGTCCCCAGAAGTCCGAAGTCTAAATATTGAGACGACGTTTATTTAACGGGGAGATATATGATATGACGCGGACAATATAATGCATTGTATTCAAATACGGGAGCTGCGCGGATCGTGACCGGGAGCGTACAGCACCCGAGTGGCCGAACCGGCCGAACCGAGCCACCGCTCCACCCATATAAATAATATCGCTTCGGATGCCGCGGGATTAGACACCGGCTGCACACGTGTGCGATGGAACCGAGTCCCGTCCGCCTTAGACGTACACGTAGTCTTTTACCTTGCCTGACTCTCCGTGCGGCCGTCCATTGCGTTACCGGCGAGTAGTAGGTACAAGGTGCTCGCACGGCACCCACACTCCTTCAACGATCGCCTCTGCGGGTATGCACGCACGGCCGAGACGCCCCGGAATGCGTGCCGCTCGCGCGCGTGTGCCACGGGACTCGGGGAAGGCGGGGGCAGAGGCACGTGAACGTACCTGCCTGCCTCCGTGACAGCGCTGGCTCCGCGTACGTTACTCGCTATCTACGGTCCATATCAAATGCGCGGCCCTCCTTCGCGCTCCGACGTTGCATCTACCTGTACACCTATCCACTACCATATGCTCCGGCAGTAGCGCGCGTTTTCAGGATGCAACAGGATGACGGGTGCAAACCACATCCCCTGCTCCCAGTCTCCTCGTCTTATTCTTGGTCCACGCTGATGGTATTCGCCTCGTAGATCGTCGGAGAACGTATCCTGTATCCTGGGTCACAGGCTTCGAGTACCCATCCTATGACCCTGGAGATCTTTAAAGCGATCCGAATTAGCCGCTCGACATCGTTGTTGCTCCGGCAACGTGGAGTGATTTGAATTCCTGTCGACCGCTTGGAGAATCGAGTCAGCTACTGAGTGCGTTCGTTCGACTAAGGTTCTGCGATTACCTGCCCAACGCTGTGGGTCTGTAGTTCCAGGTATTCCGCGTGTCACTCTTCTGGGCGTGGACGAGGCTTGCGCCAATTGCATGACGATCAATCCGACAGTCAGCGCGCAACGTTGTTCAACCTGCGGGTACGCACGACCGCCTTGGCTGCCTTTGTACGAGGTAAAAGAAAGCGCAGATATGACGGTGGTCCCAGCTGGGTGGGCCGACAAGCGTTCGTACCAGCGACGCATCACGCGTCGAGGGATCAGTATGCAGGCCTCGGAACTTGCAAGCAACAGTCTCGACGGACGGGACACGTGCCCCCGACGTCCGACGGACTCCCAGGTGCGCGAAGGAGGAGAAAACGTCTAGAGGATTGACGCCGCTGTTAGACAACTGGCAAATGAGGTCGGAGTTACCTGAATCGGTCGCGGGGGTGAGAAAGGTCGATAGAACGAAGCGACCAGCCGGAACCCTTCGGCAAGCCGAGGTCTGACGTTGATAGGTGTATTACGATGGAAGGATACCGTTTACCAATAACCTCGAGAACTTCCTCAGGTCCAGGGCACGGGCTTCGTTCGCCTTATCACATTCTCGACAGACGTCATCGCTGTGGTTCCCTTCCAGCTTGACATTCGACCTATGGATCACCGGCAACGGGGTCGCTGGCGGAACGGCTGAAAGGACGAATCGGTGCTCATCCGCAGCTCCGTATCGTCCAGGACGCGGATATCGCGGTGTGCAGGACACCGGGGACGAGGGGCGTTGGACACGACGTAATATCGCCCCCATCGTCGCGGATTCGGCTCACTCGGCTCGATCCTTCGATATCGTATTGTATATCTTTTTCGCCTCGATACTTTTGCCTCGGTAGCGGAGCGGAGCGGCCAGTTTGTTATTGTGGAAGGAAGAGGGAAGGCGAGGCTCTAGCCGCGCTGATCTCGAGAGGGCTGAATGTATGGATCGGCGAGAATCTCGAGGACCGCGGGTGGCCGCCAAGCTGCTCCGCGGAACTGACAAACTTCCTATCTCGAGGAAGGAAAGAGAGGGAACAGGGAAAGAATGGGGGTGGGGAAATTCAGGGCAAAGTTTCGTCATTGCGAAATGACACGAGTGGTCTTTATAGCGCGCCGCCGGCTGAGCGGCTCTGTATTGACAAAAGTGTCGGTCGAATGCCTCCGTCGGAGCTGTTCCGTCGCGCCATTCTCCGATATTACCGCCGAGGGTGGCGGCGATGGGGTTTCGGGAGTGCGGAGACGGGAACGGGTGATTGCGACGGAATCATTGCGAGGAATAGAGGAGGTGCCGACGTAGTTGGAAACTTATAAGACGTAAACCGCCTTATACCAACTGAAACAACTCTAATCAAAAAATGAAAAGTCCGGAGGAGCGTAATCTCGCGCTGCAGTCGGAACCTATTGGAGATTCCTTGCAACCGTTGTATGCGTGCGTGTGTTTAGCGCAGAATTTTGCCAGAGTTGAATTCGCGATTTTGTTGCACGCTTCGGTATTTTTCAAACCTGTTTGATACCTCGCCCTGCTCGTTCCGTATCCTGCATTGCATAGAGAATCTGAAATTTTCCCTCAGCTGCTCCGTTGGACGAATTGAAATAAGTCGGAAAGAACAGATTATACTTTGAACTACGACGGGTCGATGATATTTCCGAAGCTTAGTTTATTATCGGATCGAAAATCGGAGGTGAGGAATATGTGTAGTGTTTGTTTTATCGACGATGTTAGATCAACTTTAAAACGAATAATAATCAATAGTTATAAACCCTTCAACACGCCGATACGAGAAATGGAAAAATTGCGTAGAGTAGCGTGGAAGTAGTTTTCGGTTTCAATATGGTGGGCGACCTAAAGTTTGAATATTCCGGATATGTATGGACTGGAATGAAACAAACATAGTCGTAAAATCTATTCCAATGACACGGAAACTCCGGAAAACTTTCCGGAACGTATCTACTGAATGTCCGGAACTCAATGATTCAATATCATGTTTGCATCTCATTTTCCACCCACTCCGGAATCTGACAATTCAGATTTTCCCAAAGGAGAAAATTCTCCCAATTTCTTATTACGATCTAACCCAGTTTTGTCGCAAGTAACGCTCGGGTGCTTTGAATGATTTATTTAGTGGCACTTTATATGTTTGATATTAAAAAAATCAGTCCCTACTCTTTGCGTAGCATCGATCTTCAATAACGCGAAATTGGTATTTTTCGATACTTTTACCGATCAATGATTGGAATTTTTTCATTTCATGAAATTTTTTAAATCCATGTATCACTGAGATTACAAATACAAATATATTAGAGTATTTGGTCGGGTGAGAAAAAAATATGCATAAAAAATATTGCGGTTTTATCAACATTTGGCTGCAAACTTCAAACTTGGGCTGTATTCAGTGGTAAAAAGAGAAAGAGGAACAGAACTAGAAGAGGGTAAGAAGACGTAAGTTGTCGAACGTAAAAACGTAATCGAAATACGAAGGACATAACGAAAGAAAGATGAGATGAGAGAGAGAGAGAGAGAGAGAGAGAGCGGGAAGGGGGTAGTAGTGGATGGGTGGGTAGAAACGGTGTATTTTTTCTCTTTACTACTTTAGGTTCTCTTCTCTTTTTTTTCCCCTCCTTTTTGCAGCCACCTTTCAAGATTTGTTTCAAAAGATTTGGAAAGTCATAAGGTATTGGAAACGCCCGAGAAGGCGCGGCGGAAAGCGCAGGTTCGTATAGAAACCGGGACGGCGGTGGAGAGGCGGGGAGGTTGGGGACCAATTTACGAGTTCCATAAGGTGATGGTGATACGTGACCGTTACCGCATCACGCTCGAAATCTGGGGAAAAATATATACGAGGGTGAAAATGTTGGAGAGGTATGGATTATTAGTATTGGCACTAAGGAGGAAGGTGGATCTTTCTCGAGGGGCGGCTGGAATCGCTCGGGATCGTCCTGCGGGATCGCTCGGGTGGCCAGATCCACCGCGACGCATCGCATCGTATGTAATACACCTACGTGCCCGCCCGAGGGAATGGCATCCTGATCCTGCTTCCATCGGGCTTCCATACTCGGCCTGCCGCATCGAGGAAATAATATTTTATGCGTCCCGAAGATCACGCCTTCGCTTATCACTTGTCAGTCGCCTGTTGCGGGCTTGCGTGCATTGCGATAGGATGAAATCGCATCCTTGGCTTATTGTGAGTACCGGAAATGAATTAAAACTCATTTCTTTTTCTTTTTTTTTCTTTTGCTTGCTGAGTTTACCTACTTTTTGTTTTTTTGTTTTTTTTTATATTCTTGACTTCGATATGACGACTTTAATGCGACAGTGAACACTTTGTCGCTTTTTACGGAAGACCGTGACGAGGCGATGATGGTGAAAATCTGGAGTTGCTGGCTCGTGATCCTCGGTTCCAGGTGATTGTGCTACGCTTGTGACCACGGTGCCGCATTCCTTCTCGCTCTGGTAATCCTTCGTTTCAACCCGTCCCTTTCATTCCTTCTGATTCATTCGCTAGTCAACTCTCCGATGATTAAGCAAATAGATAAAATACGAAGTTTAATTAAAAGTTGGACGGCCTGAGTGACATATTTGATTAGCTCAGAGTTCAATTAATCATTCCCTCGAGTGGTTCGATAACTCGCTCAGATTTGTATTCGAAAATTATCTTTTTCTTTCGTCACCTCTCCCTCCCCCGTTCTTCTCTTTGCTTTCCTTTAATATCCTCACCCTTTCCCTATCTCTTCCTTGTTATATATTACACGCCCTTCGAAAGTATACATATATAAGGCAGCACAAAGTGCGATGGCTTTCGTTTGCGACGAGCTTAATTAATTCGCAAAATTATTCATTCGGATTTTATCGTGATCGTGAACACACTATTAAAATTGAGGCTGAAGCTCGACTGACTAAGTTTGTAACGCTCGACGGCAACGTTCGTTCATCTCGACGAACGCGCTCGGCAGGTCCGCCATTGAAATCGTACGCCAGCTCACTCTCTCACTCACATTCGTAAATATAGATGCACGCACACTTACGAATGACCACGTCCGTCCTGCAGCAGATCCGAACGAAGAGGATTGTAATTAGAGTCTGTAGGTAGGAGTTAATTTTTCTCTAATTTTTTGCCACGCTCCTGCAGTAGCAGGAGCAGCAGCATTCCGTCCGTGTAAAGAAACAAGTTTACGATTGTCGAAGGTGCGCTCTTGAATATTTGTCGGAGGTAAAATAAAGAATGAAAAATCGGCAAGGACGAGAGCAAATAGAAACGCGTACAGAAATAAAGGACTGAAAAAAGATTGAAATAAAAGAACCGGCACTTCATAGCCCATTTGAACCACGGATGAAGGGATCGGGAAAAAGTTTGAAGCCGCGGAGAGTCTTCTCGCATCTCAGCTACCGTTGGATAGTTAATTTCGCTCCGGCTTGTCGCTTAATGCTCACCTTGTCGTACGACGTATTCGATTAGTCGATGACTCTTAACCGGTAAAACATGTGAAAATTAATAAGATACAGCAGCCAATAGTGTTGCAGTGACTGGAAGCATCGCGTGTCACGTGCGCGCGGTTGAAACGATCAACCCTTCCACGGCAAAATCTGTTAGACGCGTAAGGAAGTTCTTCTTACAGTTTAACGATTCCGAGTCCCGATCGGTTAATGTTCCGCAGATCGTGATTCGCTCACGTTCAATAACTCATCTGAACTAGGAGTTGCCGTGTTTTGCAGTATTTTCCTCCCTTGAACTGCCACAATCGAGGAAAAGGCGCATCCAGAAAATGATCGCTCACTCAACACAGAAAATCATTTGATTCACCGACTCAACCGTCCGCCCGTAGATCATTCGGTGAAGGAAACCTGTTCATTTTTAATCAACACACCAAGCCGAGCAGCGTATGAAAATGATGATCATGGGTACGTTGCAGAGACACGATGCACTCCGTGCAGCTTCAGCTTCAGCTGCTTCTTGTTCCTTTTATTTATCTTTTTCTTCTTCGTCATCAGCTTCTTATTCTCATATAAGTATGCGCCGCGAAAGGTCGGCTAATCATGTAAAATAATTACGTTTTGTTTTGGCGGCGCGGCGCCATGCAGTTAATAGACACTCACTCGCTCGTCACGCGACTGGTCGCACGGTTCCAGAAGGAACTCGCGAGCCTGGCAGAAGAGGAAGAGAGGTCGCGAAAAAGGAACGCCAGTTCTTGCTGCCGAGGGGTCCGGGGAGAGGAAGAGAGACTCCATCAAGGCCCGTCACGCCGACTCCGGACTCATTCACCCGAAGTGCGCTCCACCAGGTACCCAACCGCACACACTAGAAATTATTCCGATGATCTCTGTAACCCGCGTGAGTTTCTCGTACACATCGCCACGTTTCCTCCTTCCACAAAACACTACCTCGATGCGTCGGCGTTGCGTTGTTGCAACGTAATTCAACCGCAATTACGGATAAGCCAAGAAGACGACGAATAGAAACTGTTGTACCCTGTGACCATGGTCTTTCGGAGCGTATCCGTGATTCGGATCAGCCGGTTATTTTATTTTTGATCTGTCATATTGGTTCCCCGCTGTTAATGGAAGTTTACCGACGAACAGAAAATTGTCTCTCGTGTTTTTTTATTTCATCTTCCGCAGAGTCTTGACAGAGTGATGAACATCCGAGGGATCGGGATATTTCACCGGTGAAGTGCACCGTTGTAATAATGAACGACCCAGAGGTTGTCCATCACTGTCAATCAACATGAGTGAACTTTGATAGACGCGGAAGATTCAGATCGCGTCAGTCGGTTACGGTGTAATTATTTCCCGAGCGACTTAATTTACTTCTTTTATTTTCATCTTCCACGAGGAATTGGAGACCGTGACCGTTGAAGACTGCAGACCAACGATCATCCGGTCGAAGAATGGTCGAGTCCCTGCTTGTTGATGTTAGAAAAAAAAGTTTTCATCCAAAATCCGGAACGTGTTATCGGTGGTGACAACCCCATCCATTTCCTCCCCCAAACGTGCAATTTTCAAAAAAAGGGACAACGATAAAACTTCTATGCGTTTTATCGGAACGGCCTGAAGGTCTGATCTCAAGAGGTGAATCGGATATTTGAAGGTACAGTCGAGACGGACGACATGCACCGAGAGTTATGGGGGCTGGTCCGAGCTCTCTCACAAGCGGGCAGAAAGGCAGAGGCATTGAGTGAAGCGGTCGGAACCTCTCGACCCGAATCGGTGTTGCAGGCGCTGCTATATCGCCGCTCGAGTAAAGGCACCGCACCGGCATACATATAACTTCAGGTATATCCACTGCCAGTAAATTATACGCAAAGTGTACGCGGAGGCACCCCTTCACCCCTTTTATTCCACCACCCTTTTTCCGCCCCCCGACAACCCTCTGCCCCCCTTCATCGCGCTCAGCCGGTCTCTCCGTCGCGGCCCTCCAGAGGCCGCGCGGCTGCCTCACGTACATCATTATGATTGATCGCTTCACCTTACTTTGTAATTAAAACTAGTTGCCATTGTGCCCGGCAGCGCACTCTCTCTCTCTCTCTCCCCCCCCCCCCCCTCTCTTTCTCTGTCATTCCCTCTCTCTCTATTTTGCCCTCTCGCCGTCGCTCTCCGCGCTTTCTTGCCGGCCCCCCTTCGCCCCGTTAAACGCTCTTTCTCTCACTCTCTCTCTCTTTCTCTCTCGACATCGCGAGCCGTACCTCGGCCCGCACATTTACATACATACACAGCAACGGCACCAGCAACAGCAGCAGCAACGACAGCGAGTGGCGGCGGCGGCCTATCTCGCGGACCCTCATCCCCCGGACGACCCCCGGCACCACCGGCACCCAGGGCACCCCACCGACCCATTGCGCCGCCCCTGTCTCTTCCCGGAGAGCCATGCGTCATAGTTATCTATGCTTTTTGCTCGAGACTGATTTAGAGCTGTCTAAGGACCGGGCCCTACGAAATTAAATAATTGCTAATTTATGGCGCAGTCCGCTGTAGATCGTGCTCGATGTGCTAGCGCTGAATTTGGAGGAACAACACCGTCGGCGATAAGGCGCATGTCGGATGATTTATTAGTACCGATATTAGTCGTCGTCGATGCCTCATCTCTGCCTTTTGCAATTGCGTTCTCACGCCCCAAAAGTCTCTCATACCTATAGTGGATGTATCTTGTATGTACGTACGTATACTTCTTGTATAATTCTTGTCCGTGGAATCTTCACCCCTTCGAACTTACCCACCGTGGAAGGAAATCGAATACATCATTTTATGAACTGGAATAACCGGAGTAAACTGAAATCGAAATCTTAAAAACTGTATGATCCGAAGATACTGGTGAAATCATCGGTCTTTTGAACCGAAATTGAAAACCTTGAAACCATGTAAATGTCGGCGGAAGACGTCGAGTTGATAATTCATTGTAAAAATTAGCCTCGGAATTGTCGAAAATAATATAAATGTAAGGGAATTTCTCCAGTGATCTTGGAAATTGATTCAATTCTTATGGAGATGAAGAATATTTCTTCCAGGTCGTGTTTGTTCAAGGCACTGGCCTGTATGCAGGCAATCGGAAAGCCTGGCAATTTCGCAGTAGATTCACTCATTGGTTTCGATCGGAGAAACGGGGAATTCGCAAGCAAGAAGAATCAACGCGTTATCTTCTTTTCCCAAAATTCCCGCCAACCACTGCAGTTTCACAAATGCTTGTCCAGCATTCGCGAATGGCTTGTATAAATTAGAGACAAGATTTATTTATTTTTTTCCCCTGCTCCGAGGTAGCAGCCGGGCAAAACCGTTGAGAACGGAGAGACCAGAACGATCAATTCCTTTTTCACGCGTATATACGCTTCTACGTCCACGCTTGTGTATTTTTATTTTTGCGATTAGGCTCAAGCCAACGACAATTGCTGCATACAGGAAGAAGTGTACACATGCAAAGGTAATGGTGACGCGGTTTAATTCGGCAATAAATAGAGGCTGCCCTTGCACCCGACGCAAGCGGGCCATCACTCACGGTTTCTTTTTGTCACGTCATATACGTACGTGCATACACACGCGCATACGTACACACACGTACATATACACACCTGGGAAACGCACGGATTTATTTGACGTGCTTCAACGATATTTATGGGTCCGGTTGTATTCCGGACTCGTTGTAGTAGGTCGGTTGGCCCCTGGTTGTTACTTGGCTTTTTCTTCCTGTCTTTCAACGTTTTTATTTCATACAAAACCGCGTCAGCCCAACGTGCATATCCATAAGCGAATAGATCACCGCTTTTGCTCTCGTCAATCTGCTTCAAAGGTCACGGATGTACAATGAACAGAAACTGAATTACTATGCATATTTTTAATTTCATACAAATTATCCAATATTATTGACCGGATCGCATTGAAAATTGAACGTGGAAAACGTTGAGAGAGGATGAGCAGCTTGGATCACGATTTTCCGAGAACAAACGGACCCGATGATCCATGGATCAGGCGCAAACATCGCGACGGGTTTCCCCTGCACGGTTCGCGATTCATTGTCCCGGATCAATCGGTGTAAAATTCGGTTGACAAATCCCGCGGCGTGGTAATCGGCACCGTGTCAAGTGTGAACGTATAATATCAAAGCCCTGCCGGTTCCGCCTGCAAGAGCAAGTCGACGGGGTCGAGAAGTTCCGCAGCTCTCGACGTATAGGTATTATTATAGGAGCCGTTAGCCCGGCAGTCTGCTAATCCATAAAAAATAAAATTTATTGGGAAAAAGAAAAGAGGCCCACGGATATAAATCTCGGGTATTATAATGGGATCTGTCTATTATTAAAGAATGAGTGATTTAAGGAGGGGTGGAGTTGAGCCGTGCTGGCGTGTGGTGCTCGTGCTCGTGAAGGTCCACGCCGGATCCGCACCCCCCATCCCCCAAAAACCCCCTCTACTCGCCTGCCCTCCCTCTCTTCACGATCAACGGCGGGGAGGTGAACCTGGTCCTTTTGCCCATGGGGGTGGTGAATATTTTGATACTCGTTCCCCGGGGGGTTTGATGCAACGAGATTTTTCGCAAGTTTCGCCGCACGTGTTGTCGGCTGTCTCTTTTTTACGTCGCGCAAGTTTAACGAATTTTTTACACCGAACGGGAAACTCTGTAATACTCGCATCAAATTTTGTCTAGATCTCGGTATGTACGGTGTATCAGTCATAATTGTAGGACAGACGTGATTTTATAAAGATGATAGAAATATTCATGTATTCACGAGGTTGTTCGGTAGAAATCAACTTGATTATTTAACCGTAAGAAGCCACGCGGCGTTATTATACCGACCGGGTACACCTACTTGTTGAGGAAATGTTGCCGCACAACTTCCACACATCGTATAACTTGAAAAGGAAATATAGTTATTGACTTGCGAACGAATCGATTAAGCCGTCGGCTATAAATATCGTGTTTTACGATGCCGTCCGGTCAGGGACAGGCGAAACACAGCTATCATAATATTTTGTCAACTTTACGATCAACCTCGTGGGCGGATCTCCATCATCGTCGAGAATCCTGATCGCATCGCCGATCGCACACGCGTATGCGATACCCGAAAGATAAACTTCCGGATGAAAGTGACGAATACGGACGTGAGATTACGGAGTCGAAGATGTCGCCTCGCGCCTCTCTAATTCGCACCTTCGTCGGCGCCCCGGTAAGGAAGCCGAGATAAGGGCGACGGGGGGAAAAAGCTCGGCAGGTCACATCTACCTGTACCTGTGTTGAATATAATCTCTGCTCGTGCCGAGCGACCAGTCGTCGCAGCGAGTCGTCGTCGGTGTGTAACACCCATACGTCTCGGGATGACGTTATTTATTGGCAGCAGCTGACATTCAGACGGCCCCCCGTAACCCCCCTCGACGACCCCCACCACGCCAGTTTCTCTTCTCTCCCGCTGTCACCAATAAGTCAAAGTTATCCCCGGCGGAGAAAAATGCCAGGCGTTTCCCACCGACCGGAGAAAGGGCAGCTTTCTCGGAAGCGTGATTTGTGGCGACCGCTCGGCTCGTTCACTTGCCGCGCGGCAATGAGTCGGTCAGTCGTAAATATCCGCCGGACGGACGGACGAATGGACGGATGGACGGGGGACCGACAGCTTCCCTTTCCTATTCCCATTCCCGTTCGCATTTCTATGCCCGTTCCACTTCGTTCTACCCCTTCGCCCCTCCGCGCACCAACCGCCGAGGGGATGAAAAAAGGAACGAACCACGAATCGTTCGGCGCATCAACTCGAATAGCTAACGATCTGACCCTTGTAATCGTCCGTCTCGTACTCGCTCGTACACAGAGAACGATAAGGGTTGGTCGGTCAAGTTATGCGTGAGTAACGATTGAACTTGTCTCTTTCCGGAAAGATACCGTTCCTTACCCCCAACAAAGAACCGTGGTGTAACAAAAGTACGCAACTTTTTGGTTCGTGCTTTAATCTTGGATCAATTCTTTCATCGTTGTTGATCGTGGATCGAAATTGCGGCAGGTGATATTTATCGCGTTCACTAACCGAGGTACTTTCTCGCACGGTTACAGGTACTCGAGACATTGTCTGGTTGTACGATTCATTGTTCGATCGGCCGACAATGAGACCCAACAATTCAAATCCAAATGAGCGGCCTCAGGTAAGTGACACTGATGACGGTGTGCCAGCGGTTCCAAAGTTCCGAAACAGTGGCCTAAGTACCTTCCTGCAATATAACATAGGATGAATCGGTTCGTAAAGTGGTAAAATTTTCCATAACAGAATGAACGAGCGGACCGACGAGACTCGTTGGTATCCCTTCCTTCGTTCTGGGATCAACTAATTGCGGGTAAGTGGAGCAGTTACTCTGCTTCGGAAATGATTGAAAAGGTGGTCGATTACGATCGCGGTTAATTAATGAACCAGCTAGACAGAGCGGTAACGACGGCTAGGCGAGTATAATGCGCGGTGGCCTAACCGATCCCGGTCGGTCGAGGTGAGCTGAGGTATCGCTCGAAGTATGGGTTCGTACGGCATAGACGTCCCAGCGCGGCTACCTGCAGTAATAACTCACCGGCTCGCTATCTGCGGGTGAACATGTTAAAATAAGTGAGGTATCGTGGGAAAGCTTTCACCCAGTCCGAACCTAATTGGCACGACGCGACGAGACCAGGACCATGACGGTGAGTGAGTCCTGCCAAGGACCTCTAGGACATTTTCATCGTGTGCGGATGGCTTCGAGTCGATTTCGAATGATTCGCAAAACCTGGAAACCCGAAGAGCCGGGACGTTCAGGGTCACTTTTGCCGCCTTGATCGGTTGACTTCTTTTGTAATTTCCTTGAAATCGGACCAACTAACAAAGCAGATGTTCGGCATTGCACTGTCCTTGAGCAATGTTGTAAACGCGTGTGTGTGTAAACTTTTAAGATTCTCTATGAAGCTGACGTGTCTACCTGAATGTGAAAGAATCTTGTAGATCGGCCCGACGGAACATCTCGCGAGAAAGGCAGAACGCCCTAATGAGAAACCAAAAAAGACGATTCGATTGCGGCATTTTTCCAAGCCCTCATTAAACTACCATAAAATGGTCACAGCGTTCTGAAGCGTCAGAAGTGCCGGAGAAAATTCAATCGGTCATGGGGGCTATAATTTTTAATCAAAGCTTGGATCTTTTATTATTTTCGTCTCCATCTTTTTACTATTTTTTCTTTTCTTCCGAGCATCGTTTCAGCTTATGGGAAATGCTTTGAATGATCAATAATCGCAGTTTGTATTTTGGTGCGTTCGGTTCTTGTTATTATTGTATACTAACGAATCGGACTCTGCTGATCAGGCAACTATCAAGCGAGATTTCTTTTCACGGAACAAAGTCGGGATCGCGTGAAAATCATCGAATATTTTTGCGTAAAATTCGCGAAACGCTTTGGTGCCGAGGCTGCAGAAGCGAGTGTTGGCGATGGTTGGCATCGCATAAATCACTGCAGTATCTTCGGGTGCGGCGGGCCGCTCATCACGCCGAAGTTCTTGTCGTGCCTTAATAACGCTCGCGGTCTCTTCCCCCCTTGCCGCCCCCTCCCCCTCCCCCCCCCCCCCCGCACCTCTGTTCCTTTCCACCTCCCCCGCCCCATTCTCCCATCTCCAATTCCTACTCCACCAGCTCGCTCGCTGCGCTACAAATCCTGATTATACTCTGCAAGTGACGTTATACCGTAGGGGTGCGATGGCGGGTTGAAGTCTGGTTTTTGTTGCCCTCACCCCCGCCGCCGGTTACTACGCCTCCTCCACCATCGCCAGGACCGGGATCTACCGGCTCTCGAGCGCGCTTCTCTCATCTTTACCCGACCGACTGACAGCCTGGACGGCGTAAATCAATTTTCAATTACAGCTTTAGTATGTAGTAGGTCGTCGGGGTTGGGGCGGGGGCGGGGAGAAGGGTCAGGGCGCGGCGGGGCCGAGGGGAGCAGCTCGACTCGTTCGCTGGTGTGTTTCCGTGCTGTGTGGGTGAAGGCGTGTGTGAGTCGTTGTGTACGACGTGCCCGCTGCTGCGAATGTGTTTGCGTGCGCACGTACGTACATCCGAAGGTGGCGCGGGTAGGAGGCGAAGGTAGGTAGGTAGGTGGGATAGGTAGGTGTACGTATTATTATACTTCGCTACAGTCATATTTATAAATCAGCGATATAGCACAGCGTGCCGCGGAGACGAAGAGGGATGCAATTTATAGCCACGCTCTCTTCCTCGACCCCCGTTCCAGCACCCTTCCTGCAAACCTCGCCGACGTCGACGTCGACTACGACGACGAGGCGACGCACGGAGAGTGCGCGGGCACCCAACTGCCGGCCTCGTACACATGAGCTTAGGTCGACATTTTCCGTCCTCTTTGGCAATAAATCTGCGAGTCTTTTGAGTCGGGCGGGGGTCCCGGTTCCCGGGTCCCGAGGTTCCGAGCCTCCCGGTCCCGTCGGCCGCCTCCGGCGAGGGGCAGGGCGGGGGGCGCCTCGCCTCGTCTCGTCCGTTCGCCGCTTGCCCGCGCGTCACGGGAATGTATATAATTAGCAGCATTGTGCTTCCACGGACAGATTTACGGGTCGTATCGCTACCGCGGCTGCATGCATAAGCGCGGTAAATAAGTATTTATCCCTCCCGGGAGGGGCGCGCGGTTCGCCCCCGGCCGCTCCGTGACGGATAGATAGAGAGACGCCGACGCCTCCCCCCCCCCATCCCCACCCCCGCAACCCACACCCTCTGCCCCGGGGAACTTCGTCCGCCAGGTGGGGCGCGATCGTCCGCCACCTGAAAAATAAAGTCGAGGAGAACAATGGGATGGTGCGGCGCCGGGTGCCGGGTGCCGGGTGCCAGGCTGCATCCATCAGCGCCCGATCGCACCATTTATCAGTCGACTGCCGCGTTGTGTCGATGTCACGCGCCGCGCCTCGGATAAAGCGGCGCCCACAATGACCCGCCGACTCTGACACCCGCACGCGCCTCGACGGGGGCCCGGCCCCCGGGCTACCGGATCTCGCCGAGAGGGAGGCGTCGCGGGATTCCTTGACAGGACTCAAAAGGCTGACGGATGGTCGCTACGGGACGGAAAGACAACGCGCTCGGATCCATCATGTCTCTCTTCCTCTTTTTCTTCTTCCGACGACCCGACCACCCGATGTAACGCCAGACTCTCTCCCACTATTCTCGCTTCTCGTACGACGCTCCAGGTACGTACGGACCTCTGTCCCTCGGGGTTGAGGAGATTTTATAACCCCGTTCTTGAATCACGTCTCTGTTTCGTACTCTTTTGATCAAATGTCTTCTACCAACTTGGACAAGTTTTCTGCAGATACAATTTTACTCTGATCAACAAGTTCTGACGAATGGATTAATTTTTTTTTTTGTAATATTCAATTTCGACAGTGTAAAAGGGTTTGTAAAAACAATTGAATGTCATTTATTTTTCTCGTCCTTCATCCCTAAAAACTGATTATTACAGTGTCAGATCATCTACCTGCTCGTGTTTAACGATCTAGAACTTTGAAAGATTATTAATTCAAGCTATTCGCACTATCCTTTCCTTATCGGCGTATAATAAAAATTTCATCGCACCGTTTCTTCATCTCAGACGCACCTCGAGTCAGAAGTGATGAAGAAACGGCCGAGTTTCAGAGTATTCTGCAGAGTACGCGAAGGACGGTGACACATATCGTCGGGCTCTCCTCGTGTTTGGTGCAGAGTATATGTATAAAGAGACGGTCTGGATCGGCGGGGGCGCGGTTCGGGTCTTCATCCGGGTCTCAAGTCGAACTTCCATCAGTTTGTCTCATTTCCGGAATCCAATCTCTCGGCTCGGCTGCGCATCCCCGGCAGCTCGACACCGGGACGAGCACTTTACCGTTCCAGAGTCTGGACGAGCGACCTGGTCCAACGGCGTTATCCTTATCCAGCCCGAAGCCGCGGGTCGGACGGGAGAAACCCAGGCGGGGAATGTATCGTTCGAGTTTATGCGAGCAGGTTCCAAGGCGGACAGGCTTGACGAGGAAAACTTTGTCCATTTCCATCCTGCGGGAACCTGCGGGGCACCCGGACACGTTGATCCCCTGCACCGTCTTCCGGGGGGGCCGAAAACCACGTCGACGAGTTACGCGGAGACAACCGAGCGTCTGGATTTCCTCCGGGTGAAAAAATACTACGATGATCGAAGAGCTCTTACGCAATCGCGAGTAGGTATATAGATGTTATATTATTATGTAGATTCCTGATAAAAATTTATTGTGCTTCGCCACATGTTTTGAGAAGTATGCAAAAGTATTGGTACGCTACGCAGGCATGCACATATCGTGTAAATTAAAATGGTGCAGGGGATCGTTATACTACACTGCTGCAGTTGTCTGCGATCGTGAAAGTTTTGAATAAATAAAACGAAATGTTCATTAGAGCGTGGCGCGAAGGGAGCGGAGGGTGGTAAATGTGTACCTCTGTGATACTAATCAGCGGAATTTCCGTGCAATAAATAATTGAAACGCGAAATGTGTGGCACGTGGATTGTGCACGGCTAATATTGATATGACGTTGCACGGCTACCGAGTTTTGCGTTTATGGTAAACCGACGCGTGCGTCGACTGTATACACTTGTATTCGGCTCCCCTCGTAAATCGGTGGAATTTTTCGCCGAATTAAAAGTTCATCGATCAATAAACAAATCCCCGTATTTCTGCCCCCTACCCCTCAACGATCTCTCTCTCTACCGCACGGTGTTTAAAACATTTTCGAGAGCGAGTGAGAGCCTGCAGAAACAGACCGATAAAGCAGCCCCCTATTTTCCCAAGCGTGCCGGGCCGAGTTAATGAATGCACACGCAACTCATTACAACCTTTGAACCCCCCGCGGCAAACGGCATCGAATGACAGTGTAAAAAATTGGACTTTATCGCAGGGTATTTTTTTTTTTTTCCGAAAAATTAGCCACGGCCTTCTAATTCGCGGTGAATCGCATAATCGCAATATCGCCGGCGATTTCACGAATTCGTGATCGTCGACGTTTCGCCCCAGGCCGGTGATAAAATACTACGAAGAACGAAAAGAGAGCAACGGAAAAAAAGCGACAGAGCGGCGTCTCCAGAAGATACGCGAAATAATTGGCAAAATCGAAATCACGACCGTATTTATACCTACACTCGCGGAAGGAGCGAGACGTCCGCGATTGATAAGGACATTGGTTAACAAGACGGGGCCGTTTCGTTCCTGGCGCGATGCTGTCAGTTGTCTAATTGCACGCTGGACGGTCGGTCGGTCTTCCCGCCGAAAGTAACGAATGTAACGAGCCGCGAGACTCTTATCTCTTTGCTAGTATCTCCGCCAGTGTTCAGGCGTCTCGGTACCTGCGCTGAGATCCGCGGCTCGAGCTGGCATTATTTGATATTGTACGAAATATTATCGGGCCCCGCAACAACAATACATCGGAATACGCTCGTCACGGGGTCGTGGGCCCGATGCTCCCCCCTCGATATCCTCTCTCGATCACTCGTGCGTGACTCGTCGTGGTTCGTCTTCTGTCTCAACTGTCTTTCGAATGTCGCAGCTCTCACGCGCCGCGACAGAATCCAGGGCCGCCTGCGCGGGCAGTAAGGCCCAAAGGGGGCGTACGGCCGGGGACCGGCTAGCGCGCCGCCTCGTAAACTCGTCGGAGTATCGCAAGAGTGAATTATGGCTTCGCGGCGTTCAACGATCGCGGTGCGCAAAATCCTGAGGTAGTTGGATTTCCGCGCGATCGGCGCAGAACGGGCCTTCGGGGCCCGAGGACGCGCAGCCCTGTGGGTCCGAGCTTTGCTCGTTCGGCGCGGCTGGATCGAGCGGCGGCTTTGTGGCCCCGTTGATTGTTCTTTGAAATGAAATATATTGATTACCGTCAGTCAATGAGCACATCGCGTCTCGACGTCCGTCGATGATCGGAGGCCGTATCTCTCGGAACGGATCTTATTATTTTATTTATACCGCTTAGGGATGACTTGCAACGATCATCTGTTTCGGTCTATCCCCGTGCAGACGGAGCTTATTGATGTCGCCGCTTATTCTCCGATCTCCCCTATCACCCCCCTCCCTCGAATCACGCATCGGTGATCCTCGATGCGCCCGGACCACCGACTACAAAGCGGGACCACAGGCCCAAATACGCGGCCCGCACGTGGCGGAGGAAAGCTGAGATAAAAAAATCTCCGGTCAAATCATTCGTGGAAGCTGGAAAACAAACCAAGGACCGGAAACCGCGACCGAAACATGCGGTCATTGGGGTCGGAGGTGCAGCAATCGAGCCGTTATTGCGCTTCCGGATCACGACGGATCGGATAAAAACCGCTGATACTCGCCCGCCCCGCGAATCTGTATGTATGTGTACGTACGTATGTATGTACAGGAGCGTGGTGTGGTTTGACACCGTGTTCAGCGTTGTGCCGCCGCTGGCGGAGGGCCCGCTTTTTTCCGGGCCAACTAATAGACTCCGCGTGCCGCGTACCACCTACACCCTCGTGGACTCGGTGTTAGCGGCTCGCTCCTCTACCCTCGTTCTCCCTTCTCCCTCCAACCACCCCCGAGCTCTCTCTTGCGCAAATAAAAGTTTGCCATGACCCGGCGACACCTGTTGAACCGGTGCCCACCCGGCCTCGTCGAACCCCACGCCTGAAAAAAATCAGCAATTAGCTTATGATATCCTTCACCCACTCTGTTCGCCAAAACTCCGATTTTATGTATAGCCGCGTCAGCCTGAACGCGAAAACAAATTCTCGGCTATTACTTTTCGGTCACGGGGACGTCGACGCTCTTCGGTCTTTGAGTTTTTGGTTCGAACTGATGAGAAGTTGAATTTTTTTTTAACTAGTCTTAATTTGGATCCACATTCGTCACGGTAGATTGATATCTAGATGTTTACCTTCAGCCACGAGATATTGTTTTCTTTTTTATGGGTAATTTCATCGAATTCTATGAGATAAAATTCAGAATTATAATCATAAATTTTCAAATTATATCGACATACGTTTCGTTAGTGTTCTAGGTTTATCAGAAAATTTGACTTCAACAAGATTCACTTTGATAACTTTCGTTTCATTTGATGTTCCAATTCACAGTTAGCGGTACAAAAAATCCAATTGATCTTAGCGAGGAGATTTTTCTCATGTTTCACGAAATATTGCGAATTATAGGTACGTGATAGAAATTTTTGGCGCATTATGAACGCTTCTAGCGACGCAGTTCCTGCAACGGAAGCCAGCAGCGTTGGACAACGCGGAGTGACGGACAACTCTGGATGATTGACGGAAAAGCGTGCTATATATTCATGGAGTAAACCGAAGCGGTGACGAATTGCTCTCGACCGTTTCGCGTCGCGTCGCGTCTGTGTTACGGCTATAGCGACGTCCGTAAAACCAGGAGCGTTGTAATCGGAAATGAAATAGACAGGTGGTTTTATCTCGTTCCGATATGCGTGCTATTTTGAAAATAATAATTCCACCGTATGCGGGCGCGGGTATTCACAGTACACAATTTGCATTTTTTGACGAGCGTTACGCATCGCGTCCGTGTCGAAACGGACGAAGTTATTTGACGCGGGTATAATAGGTGTAGGTACGCGGTTTCTGGTCGGTTCTAAATCCTGGTATTATTTAAACGCAGGAATTTATAGGTGGAGTGGAATTAAACATACCGTTCAATCGCGTGTTTCGAACGCACGGTGCGTTGTCGTTCTTCGGTCGATTGGTGTAATTCCGTGGCGAAACGTATAATTACGGAGAAGCCGGCTACCGGTTTATGAAGATCCGAAAGTCTTTCGGTGCCTAATGTAATCGTTCACGTTTGAGGTTTAGGCGATGAATCTTTGATTTTTTTCTTTTTTATTTTCGATTTAAAAAACATTTTATTACATTTTTTCTGCCTGATTTTATCTTCCATTTTCATAACCTGGCAGCGGTGTGTGTTTGATATATTAACAGTTTTGAAGTTGTTCGAGAGAACGGTTCGAAACGTATCGTAGATTCCTTCGTGCGTGAATATTCATGTCCGACATAAATCATATCGACTTTCACACTTACGCTGCAGTCCCGCCTCTCTTCGTGTAATGGGGTAGTTAGACAATTTTGATAGAATGTGCTTTTTTTTTAAATGATTTTTATTTTCATTCCCCAATGCCAGAGTAACGACTTCTTCGTGATAATTATGAAGAATGGATAGCACTGTAATTACGCTCCCGCTGAACCATCGAATGTCGTGACGTCAAACCAGGCGGAAAGCGTGAGAGTGACCTCAATCGATTTTGAGGAATCGTCATAAAATGGCAAAATATTACGCGAAATGCGGAATGCGAGAGAATTTCAATTGAGAAACCTAGAATCGAGTACAGCGGTAACGTTGAACAGTAATTGCTGGGATTTTCCGCGATAGGTGTCGTGATCGACGTGACGTCATCTGCACGAAGCGAGTCGCAGACCGTTCTATGAAAGTTGCGGAGAATGATGAAAAATTGATAATCGGTGAAGCTTAACGAGGAAATTATGCGACGAAAGAAGACTCTCGTTAACGAAGGAATCTGTATAACCGATGAACAAGAATCGTCCAAGCTCATTTCGCGCCGATTCGTGCTAGTTATTTTTGTTTCCTGGAAAACGATCTCTCAGCGTTTTTTGAGCCGAAGACAAATGAATCAATTTCTGTCGGACGGGGGCACGGATGAAAAAAGGACTGGAAAAAAAAAAGAATCAAAGAGAGAAGAAACGTGTCTCGTGCGTCCTGACCACACGCGATAAAAACATCGTTTAAGGATAGCGGGGACAAGAAGGCCGACGCGGCGTCGCGGCGAGCCAAAGGACGGGCTGACAGATTGCGCGACGGAGATGCAGGGAGCGTCGCGACGCTGCAGAACTTCCCCAGGCCGAGCTGGCGGCGGGGTTGGGGTCGGATTCGGGGGCCGGGGGCGGGGGTATGTTTATTGCTGGGAGCTATCTCTTCTGGCGAGAGGGCGATGCCGAGGGTGGGTCGCCGCGTCCTCTGCGTCCTCCACGCGTCACACGGAGTCATTTTCATAATTCGGCCGTTCGTATTCTCGTCCGCCGGTCGGGCCGAATCGAACAACAGGCCGGAGGCCGCGGCAGCGCTGCGCGAGGACGCCACCCCCCCCTCCGCCCCCGACCTCCTCCTCCTCCTCCTCCTCCTCCTCCTCCTCCTCCTCCTCCTCTTCCCCATCCTTCCCCTGCCGCCGTCTAGTTCTTCTTCCGTCTGTCTTTCGCTCTCCGGCGCTGCCACGTCGCCTCGCAGGGTCCAAACGCTCTCTTCGTTCCGTGGCAGCTCACCTCGACGCTCGTCGTCCTCGGCCTCCGTAGGAGCGCGGCTTCCAGCATGGCGTCACCGACTCCGCTGATCTATTGCCGTCCGAGTTCACGGATCGATGTCGGCCAATCAACCGCCGCCGCACTCGTCGATGGCCGTTCCTGACCACCATTTCACCTCCAGCTTCACGGATCCTTCGGTGAACTCAAAACCTCGAGCCTTGTTCACCGAGGAAACGGTCTTCTGTACCAGACCACCACTCGGACCTCTTCCACTTGGACTTGGTCCTTATACGATCTTAACTTTGGATCGAGTGGATCATATTTCTCAACCTGTAACCGTGTTCAAATTTATTCCAGATAACTGTACAACGACCGACGATCAAACTGGATCAAAGATATCTACTGGCTTCATTGGTGACCTAGAGTTCTCTGTACACCTTGACATGTTCCATAGAGTAATATTCAGCCTGAGAAGATAAAATATTCGTTATCGATCAAAGAACAGTGATTCGGTATTGAAATTTTATTTCAGATAAATCTGGAAGATTTTACATACCGCACTACCGACGCGATTTCATGTACTGGTCACCAAGTCTTCAGCTGCTTGAAGGAAATTTTCAGGTGAATGAAATTTCCGATCAACTATTGAATCCGTTCATTTTTGGGCCGATTGAAGGTGTACCTACAAGGAAGGATAGAAACCGACTTGGATGTATCCCGGAAATTTTTAGGATCTGAGGAATATGCTGCTTCTTTCAAGTGATGATGGTTATCATGAACACTGTGGTGCATGGTTTGTTCAAAGAAACCCTCGTTTTTTCATCCACCCAGGGTGCCGTGGTGACTGAGGACGCCGTTGGCTGCAGGTACGACCACGGTGAAGAGAATGAGAGAGAATGAGAGTGTCCTCGTTCCCTGGCAATTCCCTCCTTAAAGCTCCTTTCCTCTTTTCGCTTTTCGACAGTTTCATAGGCTCTGGGAACCCGGAAGGTGGTTTAGTTGAGGCGGGGGGCTCACGCCGCAGTCAGAGTTAACTGGCAACGTCAACTTTGTCTCAGGGCGAGCCCCTCCACTATATTAACCCTAATGGCTCGCGCGGATATAAAGCACAGCCCGCGCATACACTAACTCGTTATTATTGCGGCATAAATAACGCGATAATCCCGCAACCCGGGCGACAGTGGGAAGAGGAGGTAGGGATACGGAGTTCTACTCGCTTCCGCGTCGAAACCCCCGCACCTACCTACCCCAAAACTTATCCCCTGCCCCGCCCCGGGCTCCACATCCTCTTCCCCGAAACCCTGCCAGTATAGATATCTACCCCTTAATCCATACAACCGACTTACACCCCCGTAATAGGTGCTTGGATCTCAAAATCCACCCCATTTCCACTATACCGAAAACAGAGATCGCCCTTCTGTTCCTACTCAGTGCAAATTGACAAAAATTATCGTAGTAGTGAAGTACGAGGAATCAAAATCGTCGACATTTTTATCCTTGGAATGATAATTGTCGTACCTGAGACAATTTCTGTTCCAATATATTTCGTTCTTCTTCTTTTTCTTTGGATCCTGAATGTATCGCTACAGTGATTACGTTCGAAGGAAACAATTATTTCCAATCTGAAATCGTGACAATGGTTTCAAGGCGTAATACGGAAGAGAAATAAAACAAGTGTGACCATTTGGCTGTACACACCGAATCTGACCATATCCTGGCAGCTTCGGCGTTTGGCTCGTTATTAGCAGCCGTCTCGTTTCCGGAACGGTCGGTATCACGATACGTTGCCGTTTCCACTATTTTGGCCGCGCGTGGGGGGTTCAAAGTGTGAACACGTTTCGATAGTAAAGTTTGTATTCCGTAGTTTGCTCCGCATGTCGGAAAGAATGTAGAATATTGTAGTTGAACCCTGCCGCCCTAGATGTGAAGAACAAAAACAAAAAAATCCCAAAAATTCAACCCCTCCTCAGCAGATAAACGATATCAAAGTTTTTTTTATTTTTTTACATACCTACCTGCTTCTCACAATATTGCACGTCGTCCGATCGAACCCATTCGATCGAAGGTTTCCACCTGTATTTTGTCCGATGGATGATCACCCTCACCTACGACGCTGCTGCGTCAGGTTTGACGATGGCCGAAAGCGAGGCTGAATAAGTGAACGAAACTGGTCCGCTTATACCGAGACGACTACGTCGCATTTCGCGAGACTCGCCCCTTCCACCCACCCTCGGACCTATAGGTTGGTACAGGGGGGTGGAAGGGAGCGGGGCCGACTCTCCCGGCTCGTTTGAAAAACGTAGAGGCTTTTCCCGAGGAGGTATCGCGTTAGCGGGCTCGCGTCAGCATCGGTGACGACCAAGGTGGTACCCAGGGGTGCGACCCCGGCAGTTCAAGGGATGGAAGACGCCCGGGGAGGAGGGCTCGCGTCAATAAGCGTCCATCAGCCGTAATAGCAGGCACCGCCACCACGGATGCATTTAGATGGCTGTTTAGCCTCGCTTGTCTCGGTGTGGCTCCCGCCCCTTTACTTCCCCCCGCCACCCTCTGCGGATGCTGTATCTCTCCTCTCGCCGTCCCGCTCCTCGTTCCGTTCGTTCCGTTCCGTTCCGTGCCCTCTATATCTTCTCCCACGTACAGCGTTATAGTTTCACCCGTTTCTCCCGCAGCCTTCTCTTCGTCCGTTCTTACACCACTTCGAGACCCTGCCCTCCTCCTCCTCCCCCCGTAAAAAACTCATCCCCACCAGCGAGTCCCGTTCGTTCCTTTGCAGCCGCTGATGGGGGCGCCTGTAACGTCGAGTGGTAATTAGACAGACTCCGGTCCCATTTTACTGCCTTTTAATTAATTTGTATAAATTGTCTCGGTAGCACCAATTTATACTCTATATCTTCGCTGCATCTCGACGCTCCTGCTGTTACCCTTATTTTCAACAAAAGATAAGAAAAAAAATAAACAAATAAAAGAAAGAATGGAACAGACCGTCCACTTTGACGCTGGTACTTAAAAATACTGGAACGACTTGCCGCCTTCGTCTACTAGCGTCAGAACGAGATACGGGACGACCAATTTGCGCCGCAGCGCTTGTCGTAGGCAAACGCTGCTTTGAGCACTCCGAATCCTCGCTCTTCGTAGCAATACCTGTGAAGTCTGCATTTGCACTCATTTTTCTCAGTTTGAAGGCGGTTTTTAAAGTGCGGAAGCGACCAGAAGCCTAAATCGAATTCTCGAAATTGACAAGCGTCAAATAATTGTTTTTGTCGAAAAAGGTTCGATTGATCAACGTTTAAGCTTTCGATAATCGTGCGGGATAAATGATCAGAAGTTGATCTGACATCTGCGGACGGACGATCTTCGTTTACCGGCCATCCGACTCTAATCCGAAGCCGGTGCACCGAGTTTAGCGAAACGCTCAACGTGCCGGACTCGACGGAGGGTTAAGAATCGCGGTTTAAAGGTATGCGCGTTATTAGCTTCGACGTGGGTCCGACTGACGGTTTAAGGAGCGGAGGATCGAGTACCTACGTTTCGATGGAAAGTGAGAGCCCCGATACACGGGTTTGCTCTCGTCGAACTGGCGGCTCTACTTATGGCGGTACAGGAATGCTCGGTGATAAATACCCGGAGGATCGGGTGAGTCGGGGGGCCGGTTAAGGACATTTAAATAAAATAAGCATTTTACGTTAGGACCTTGGTGGATTGAAGCCGATCGTACGTGTTCGGAGCAGACGGGTGGACACCGGACAGCCGTGGCACCTAATGGTAATGATCCGTTCGATCGGGGCGACTCGTCGGTATTTACATTTACTAGAAATCAATGGGGAATACGAAAACACAATTATAAATCACGCGGGAGGGTCCCTTCGGGCCCCTGACTCTCTCTTTCTCTCTCTCTCCCTCCCTCTCTCGCTCGCTCTCTACCTCTCTCCGGGATAGGACGAGATAAGGCCGAGGCTAATGAATGCTGACGTCCACTCGGCCCCTCGACCAGGGTGAACTCCTGAGTGCGAGTGCGATCGGTGCGAGTGCATGCACGCGTTTTACACGGAGACGGGATAAAGCGGGTAAATTCGTTCGCTCCGAGAATTCCTCGGTCCATTCGTCTGTCGACCGGGCACCAATACCTGCGGCTTCGACAAGTTCTCCTCACCGACGCCACCCACCGATCTTCGTCCTCCGCGGGGCCCGGTTCCCTGAATGTGGGTCGTAATGTATTCCGTTGACACGGCCGCCCTGCGCGACGCCGTCGCCAACACTAAACAATCCGATGGACCGCGATATCCTGCCACCGCCACACGTCACATCGGCTATTTCTATAATGGGGTGTATAAGGACGCCTGCATACGGAGTGCCGACTCACCTTCGTCGACGGAACTCATTCCACTCCACCTTTCCAAGGTTCTGATCGCTGATTTATTAATCGAGGATTTACACGTCGTGCCTGTACGGGTATATTTTTCGAGGATCAATTCTTGGGTACTCCGAACCGCGATGATCGGGCAGGTCTGGAGATTTGGGAAATGTCGGGAATCGGTTACGATTGCGTTTTTCTTGTTGGAATCTCTAACGGGAAATTTGAGAACCAGCTTTTTCAATCATGCAATATAAATGTGGCTGACGGCAATTAATCGAAATCCATTAAACGCGAATGACGGTTCTTCGATGCTGTGAAAATTTGAAACAGTTACATGGAGCCCACATTTTACAACCGATGACTCGTACCGTAACAAAACAAATCTTTCTCAGCTCAAATTTCCCGGATACACATCTCGTGATACATTGCTGGATCTGATGAATTTGCAGGTATGACGGTGAAACTGAAATTACGTCATTTTGCTCGGAATTTATCACTGAGTATACTGTCGAGTTAATTTTTGATGCCGGTGGTAAATTCAATCCGGTAAAAATACTGGTAATCAATTTACGATCATGATAAACATAAAACCATAAGGTGACTGCAGTTCAGGATTCTTGGTCACATTTACTGTACGATACGATAAAAGGGACGATCATCGTTGGATTTAATTAACTAACCGACAAGGCATAATTAATATCCGGCACCGAATCAAAGTGCGGCGGAAACGTCGAGGGTAATTAGAGTACAGCCACCGTTTTACTTATCTGTCACTTAATCTGTCGCCCTTGGTATCGCTTCTCGATATCAGAAACACTCAAATCACTGGGTTCAGCTACTCGAATTTTAAGGTTGAAACATTGGGTCGGTGGACAGCGGAGATTGGAAACCGACTGTCGAGAAAGGAAATATTAACCTGCGAATTTCTGGCGCGAGTATGTGGAAGTCACGGGGAAAAGGAAAGGCACCTTGTATTAACGGCGTGAGAGTCGAATAGAACCGAGTTGTGGCTACAACGATGATTTACCCGCAGTTTTAATGGAGCTATAAATACTGGCTTTTCAATATATCTCCAGAGCACGGGATACGGAGGCACGGTCAAGTCCTGGCGAGCGAAGGATTCGCCGTCCCTTGCGTGCCAAGGATCACAGGAGCGAAGTTGGACGGTGATTTTTACAAGTGTGGAGGAAAAAAAAAAGGTCTGAAGAAATTTCTGCGCTGCACGAAATCCGAAATCCTTATCCCTACGTCATTTACTCTGGAGTTTCTGGGGGGCTGGTAAATCGAATTGATCAATTCAAACCGCTCGGTGATGTAACTCGCGATCGCTTCGCGCAGAACTCGAACGACTGTCTCAATATTTCGGAAAATGATAAAATACGGCGAGATAGATGCCGTGTGTATCTGCACACATCGAGGCGGGGAATAACATTGATTTGTGAAAGTGTGCTCTGGCGAGATTATACGGATTGAATCGAGCGAGAAATTGTCAATAAATATGCTCCGCACCCACGCGACTTGTCAGATGGATTGGGATAAACTGGCGGAGACACTACGGCTCGATACTGAAAATACAAGCTGCAATTGCTGTTGCTTATTCGAACCCGAGAGCCATGAGTGGCACGAACATTCCCCCATCCTACCCAGGTGAAAAGCGAACAAAAAATCGTCCGATTGGTCACCGTTGAACATTGCTCAGCATAAAACGCGGCTTTTGAGCTCAGCATAAACGGCTTCCAACGATGTTCGGTAATGGTCACAAATTCGTTCGAAAGAGGTAAGAGGGACTGTTTCGATGACTGTGAGTGATTCGTTACCGTGCCGAGTTCGGGAACTACCACTTTACAACCGGCAAGGATCGGTGAGGAAGTATTGTTTTCCTTTTATTTTTAGTTTCTTAAAACTATTGCCGTACTGATTCAAGAAGTCGTTCAAACTTTCTTTCCTTCGGTCCAGAGCGATTTCTCGGAGAGGATCCGAGCCGTTGGGAGTTGATACAGCCAACATTTGGGGAGCGTCACGTCCGACGAAGACATACGAATAAGTCACGTCGAATCGAAGTTGTACCTACCAAAAACGAGAAGGTTTGAAAATGGCTGTCCGCATGGATGGTCGGCCAGACAACGGGGAGCGAGAGAGAGGGGGGGGGGGGCGATAGAGAGACTGGTATCACAGGACGCGACCCTCCCGCGGCGCTGCACCAACACAAACATTCACACTTATCTTAACGCCCGTAAATATTGCTCATAGAATATTACAGGGCCATAGATCGTCGGGCCGCGCGGCACCCTCGGGCTGCATCGCGGTTCGGGGTACCTTTATCAAATAAACGGCTTGTATAATCACCTCTCTCCTTTTGTGTGACATTCGTGAGTCGATAAATCGATTTCAACCCCCGCCGCGATTCGACGCGCTTTACACCGCTCCAGTTTAAGCCCCCACCGCCAGTTTCGCGATATGTTTCCGTTGAAACAGCTCACCACGGTCACCGTCACCCCGTCTCCCCAAACGTTTTCGGAAAACTCCTTATCGATCAGGATTCGACGGAAGAACGCAGCCTGGGATCGAGATCGAGAAGCTGGGAATTGACGGCGGAAATCGTCCGCTTCGGATCTCCGTTAGGAGACCGGATCTCTTCCTCGAGGCTCCCTCGTAACGTCGGCTCCGGGATAAGACGGGCCAAAGTCCGCGGGCTCTTGGAGCGCCTGCGTCCCTGGGACCCGGGCCAGCGCGCTATCGGCTCTATTTAAATACATGTCCACCGAGTGAGTTATAGGACGGTGCGCGTGATTTGTGACGAGCTCGCTCTCCCATTAATTACCGCAGCATCTTTCTTCGCCCTTCCTTTCCGAGCCTCGCCACCCTGCCTCCCTCCGGCTTCGACCCCCGCCTCGCGCCTCGCCGCAGCTCTTCGTAGCTCTTCGTACGTACTCGCGCACATCTACAAGGATATGGTGTGTGAAGAAGGAACGGTCCGCGCACCGCGTTCTCGTCGTCGTCACATGTGTAGAGCTGCGCTCGCTCTTTCTCCGGGTTTTTAATCTCTCCATTAATTGCTGCCCTTGTGCGTCCGTTCGCCGGGCCCCCAGCCTCTGGAACAGATTGGAAACGCGTCTGTGGATGATGGACCGCGTTCGTCCGACGCGGACTTGCGATCAACCGAAGCGCCGCGTGTCAATGCAGGTGCGGGGAAGCGATTTGTTGAGAGGAATTATTCTTATCGAGGAATTCATCGCGTCGAGGCTGATCATTAGGGTGAAATAATTATAAATCCGTTTCAGTGATCCTCCTCTTCGATTCCATGTTCCAATTGTTTATTCCCTTCACGCCCTTTTCTCGGATTGTGAACAACGCGCGGGAATCCGAGAGCCGGTTCGAGTCGAAATTGACGGTTTCTTATTTTCAGCGCAAAGCTATGCGAATCGGGATTTGAGCTCGGTGCCATTCAGGCGAACGCCGCGGCTCAGAGAAGCTCTGATAAGTTGAACAAAGGCGCCGGTGCGCGCTGTAATTTTGAACGTCAACGACGCTTTTCATTTTCTCCATGATTTATCAAGCCGAGCTATACATGCCCGCACTGTGTACAGCTTTCGATCCAATCACAAATATCTTGCTACAATCCCGATGAAAGTCTCGTATTCGAGACGCGCGCGAAAGCTCCTCACGACGAATAGGACCTCCATACTGTACAAGGGTTTCATCCCTCGATCAAACTCCGGGAGTGGCGTGAAATTGAGCGAGTAAACTTTTACAAAGAGCTACTTGATACTCGGTAATTGCGTAACCGTACGAGACATACCGTGAACGGGAAACGAGATACTCTGGGAAAAAATAATTGTTGTCAGGATGAAAGACGTGCGATGACGGGGAATCCGGAAGGTGCGGTAAATGAGAAGTAAAGAAGAAACATCCACACGGCGGAACGAGTATGGTCGGTAATTTGATACGTACGGTGTGGAGAATCGGCAAAATTATGCACAGTGATATACATGCAAAGAGGGATAATTATTTTACTTTACATTCTGCTTGAACAATTTTTCTTCATTTTTTTCCCCATGCCTCCTATCTTACTCTTCTCTCAAAATAACGAACGTAATTGATGTTCGAGTGATTCGAGGGATCAGGCGCGTTGTCCATCTCTGCCTGGGTCTGCAGGCCTTGCCACTTTTATACATACGTAGTAGGCGTGTATGCACGGTGCTGCATGGTTACTGTAAACACAAAATGTTTATTTCTCTGCTTGGCACTCTCCGACAGGCCTGCCTGCGCCGCGGCCACGTTGTATATCAATCAAGGTTCGTGTAATTTACATCCTGGTTCGCGCCCGGAGCCTCGACCATGCTGCATAATTTGTCTTTTTCACCGATCATCGTTTCACCCAAAATTCGGCCCTGCATGTTTATGAACAGGAATTCCACGATTCACTCAAATTCATGACAGTCGAATGAAAAAAAAAGAATAACTCTCAAAGCGTTTTCTTGCTCCCTCGTAATCAGTTATTTATTATAAAACAACTTCATTTCTCATCTAACTCTTCGATTCCATTCATGACCAGTTCATATTTTAATCATTGCGGAGGAGGGTGAACGACAATTTCTCTCGCCCGTTGCAGCTGTTGCAGACGGTTGAAAATTCCTGACATTACATAACGAGTCCTGTTGATGCCGATCGTGATAGGGTCGGTAATAATTAGTTCTGTTCGAATCGAGGTTGTGTGCTTCGTAAGATAGTCAAAGAGACCGTGAACCGTAGGCGTGCAGCGGCGACGCCCGATCCGCTCATCCATCCTCCGGGGTGTGTAATTATCCCCTAGATTCTCGGCAAGCACTCGCGTTTCCTGTATCCGATGCCACGAACTCGCCTTATGCGAAGGTCAAGGGGTCGCGACCTGTTCTGCACCCCCGCGGAAGGCACCGCGACGCGTTTCCGGATTAAGTACCAGCGCTGATTGCGAACTGGGGAAAAAGTTGGCACGCGTCGATCGCACCTGCAGCTTTGACATTTACTTTCGCCCCTTATATATACGCCTTGGTGACATCGGGAATATCTCGAATCGCGCGGACTTCGTCAATTAATGAAAGTGTCGACCGGCTTCGGCCCGGCTCAACCTTCCCGGCTAATTACTGACGAGCTGCAAAAGGAGGAAACGGGGAGAAAAGACCGGCTGATTGTCAAAGTTCCGGAAGTCACTCAGTCATCTGCTCGAATAATCACGCTTTTATAATTAGCCAGCTTGGTGACTCGCCCCCCGTTTTGTTCCAATTCACGTCGTTCAACGGTGCTGAACGTCGGTTATACCTACGAGGCGCTGGTGAGTGGACGGAAAAATAATGATCAACGTATAAACTGATTTTAATTCGGAATTGCTGGAGGTACAAATCTGCGCGAGTCAACCGAAAATTCACCGATATCAGTATGTCATCATCGTTGATAAAAGATATCGATCACTGAGACATAAAATTATTTCGGTATCTCGAAAATCGTTCGAGACCCGAAAGTATCGGTTTTTGATAATCAGTCACGAGTCGTTAGATGAAAAAATAATTGCCGTGATGTTACTCTTTTTGTACCACGTGCACGAAGATTCGACCCCATGTTAACAAATGAAAAAGGAACGTTTTGGAAAAATCCGTACCGATAATCACAACAATTGCGAATGACTCGGAAATCATCCGAGGTCCAGTGCGAAGGTTTACCAGGCGTCACTTCGTTGCACGATGACGGGTCGGATGATATGGAATAAGATCGTTGCACTGTGTCTATTAGATTCGCCGGTATCGATCAGCCCTCTTTCCCGTTGCCCGTAGCTTCAATGCCGGTGTGTATATATAATAAAGTTTCCGCTTCACCGCTGGACCATTGTATTCCGGATGCGTTTGAAGGAACCGCAGCGACCGTTAATCTCGGTTTGAATCTACTTGTCAAGTACAACACAGAGAAATAGACAGATCTAATTGTCTGAAATTAAGATGTCCGAGATACAACGATAAGGAGACGGCTTCGATTCGATCCTCAATCTATTCCCTACGACACTCACAATCAGTCCTCTCGCGATCACTCCCGCGAATTGATCCCCGCTAGGCTGTACCTACGAAAATTCGCCCAAGCTTTTGCACGATTTATTGATTCTGCCTCAAGATGTTAAGAATCGTTTCGCTCAGGACCTGTTATGTTAAAATCAAAATCTACATTAAAAAGAAAAAAAAAAAAATTGAGAAGCGATATTCATAGAAATTTTCGATTTTTTGTGTAAATTTTGACGATGCGTCGTCAGCAAATATCTTACGACGACAGGTACGGGATACACGAAGAGTTTTAACGGCCGCCGGTTTAATTCCTCGTATATGGTTAGTACTGTGAAGAAACAGGGATTATCGTTGTTATTAATATTGTTATTATTTTTGACAAAGTGCTTGTCGGCGCAACGAAATTGTCCAATGAATACATGCATGTAGATATTAGTCGTTGGAGTGAGTATGAGATGTATTGTAGTCGTGTTAAGACGAAATTTTTGGTAGGTTGGCGGCACGTGACGATGTTTATAACGATGATTTAACGTGATAATTATTCCAAATGAAGTCGCGAGTTGAAAAAGGAATGGATGGACACGCGGTGCGTTTTACGATAAAAATCTTCCTTCGCACACACCGTAAGTTTATGCGTAGGTGTGTACGTATCTATATGTATATGTACCTAGATGCGATCGTCTCTCCATGGCGGGAATGTTAACGTCAACCGCGGCATTTGAACTCGCCGGTTTGTCATATCGGTTACGTCAAATTAACGGCATTTATCTTCACCACTTGGCAATTTTTTATTCAAAGACGATATTTTTCTCTGTTATCGCTTCGTGCCGCGGCTTCTTGACGATGCAATTTCTTAATTTAGATCCTCATTTCCGATGCGCGAGTTATTATACGCGTAGACGCAAGCTGTGCGTAAATTCTAAGTTTTCGCGTAAGGTTATTTTTTTTTTTTGTTTCTTGTTAGAAACACAACGAAAGAGTAAAATGACAGACAATATAAACCGTTGTCAAATTGTTATACAGGATTCTGAACCACGAGGAAAAAGAAAAAGAGGAGAAAAAAAATGGGGTATAAATAAATGAGACGCTCGACTATTTCGGTTGCGCGGTGCGAATGTTTATTGCTTTTTAACGGAGATGTTAATAATTTATAAATATTTATCGGACGCGAGTTGCGTAGATTTATTAATCCGAGATTTACCACCATTTGAAATATAAATCTTCAGCTAATTTTCTACCGCTCACCTTTTCACCTTCTCACACCAGGCGCCATCTCTTCGCCCACGGCGAAACCAACCAACAGCCTTAAACTCGCGTCCCACCTGCAATCAATGCGTTACGTATAGGCGAACAGAGCGCGCCTCTTCGTCTTGGCACATTTCTATGCGTATAAAAGTGTTTTCCCATTCATTCCGGTATTCCCGGTGCGTAAAGTGACGAGACGAGTCGACGGACGTGGGAAAAGCGCACGCGCGGAAACATCGTCGCATCAACGCATTGGCAAAAATAATTTGCAATATTTCGCACGAATGTCGGCGTAGCTGCTGCAGTGGAGAAATAATTTCAATAATAAATTACTAATTAGAGGAGAGTGACGCGTTCGTTACGATTTTCCTACCCCCCCCATTTTATCATTCGCGTCGGGTACCTATAGATATAGAGAAAAATATCGGTTCAATATTTAAATAAATAAAACACGTTACGCAAAATCCGCAGCGTGTACGTACCTACGTCATTGATTATTCAATATTTATCGGCGGCGCCCCCGCGGCCTGCACAAACGCGAGTTTCAATCAGTGCATGAATTTGTCCAATCGTTCGATGATCGTGCTGATTAAAAGCCGCACGAGAATATATAACCTGAGTGTATTCAACGTATATTTCTACGATTTCTAAATGTGCCTGGAAACCAGTTTCTCCCGATAGTTTATGGCACCTGTAACAGACAAGCTCAAGTTTCAGTATCTCACATTGAATCTGATTATAAGAAAACCTATCAATCGGTCTGTAGCTGCGGAATCCAAAGCTCTGGCAAATAAACTAATTCAATCACGAAGATGAGGCAGAAGCAAAACAAGAAGATATCGGAGAAAAACGAAAGCAAATGAAAAATTACAGTTGTTTTAAAAGATACGTTACAAAGGCGAGAAGGATTGATTTATGGGGTGAATTGGGACCCGAGTCGAACGGTTGTTGCCGGTTCGAATCTAAAAATAGCAAAAATCAATTTGTCTTTTAGAGTGCATTCGTCAAGCCGGTGTTCATAGTTAATTGCAGCGAATGCGACAGCTGAATCCGAGCGTGTAATTACGCGACAAGTCGCGTTCAAATTTCCCGCGGTTCTGAGGCTACTAGTATCGCGCGTATCCTCGACTCTCTCGGTGCCTTTTTGAATTCTCGAGATTTTCTGTAAGTGTATTAACTTTTCCTTTAGCTTGTTTTTTTTTTTCCTTCTAGTCGTTCTCCGGCATTCTCTTCCCGACCGCGCGAGCCGCGCACGGTTTCCGTGATTCACGACGATCCGGTATAACCGGGACTCTCGGTGGCGCCGACCTCTGGGCCGCAGGTCCACGATGGGTCAGTGGGATAAGGACTAGGTCAGGTAAATACCGCTACGTCGTCGAGGTTATAGTTATATTAGCTGGAACTATCTCGAGTCCCGCTTCTGTCGGCGCGCCTAACGAGCCCGTCGACGATACGCCGTCCACAAATAGCGTGTAATTATCACTGGGCCGGGGAGCTACGCGGCATCCGTGTTGGGAAGAAGCAGCGTGCCACGGACGCTCGAATCCCAGGCTAACAACAAGTGTATCGGAAAATCCCGCGTCGCAGAGGAGGTGCGACGTTGGAAATCCGCGGCCGTTGCAAAGATCGAAACAGCGCAGCTGCAATTTGTCCGCGATGCGTATCTTCCGTCAGCGTTTACAACGCCTGCATCCCGCGCCCCGCGAGAGCTGCTTAATGTCCGCCATCCTTCATCCCTCATCTGCTTCGGCCTCAGACAACGGTCCGACTTCCTTGATCGACGACGCGCATCACGAGCTGTCGTCAAACCAGACCATGCAGACGACGAGACGAAGACGTCGACCACCTCTCGGCGACAGCCGACATCCCGATGGAAGGATATTGGCGCCCCTGGCGTTGAGGTGACGAGGTCGGACTTTTACATCGACGGCAAATCGGAGGACGAGGACCGAGAAGAGGAAGCTCGGTTTTCACTTCCAGAATCTTATCGGGTACTGATTTCGCGTTATACGCTAGGCAAGGTGGACAGATTTTCTTAGTTGAGAGTTAATCTTTTTTTAACGGGGACTAGAATTCTTCGCATAGATGTAACGAGAACTCGAGAGATCCAGGATCTTGACAAGGTTTCGTGAGGCTACCAATTCGAACGGCAACTGCTTCTACCTTCTCAGCTTCATCTGCGACTGGGACTGTTGACCTCTTAGATATGAATACTGAATTCCATTTGATTATATGTACTCAAAAGACCGACGGTCAACTGCTGTAGCGGAGGATCCTGTTGGAATAAACCCTAATGAGGTACATTAAGTAAATATGATAGCTAGAAGTAGCCGCGGGTTTTAAGATCGTGGATAGTTCAACAACGGGAATAAAGAGTCGAGTTTACACGGATTTTGAAAAGAGTGTTTTGAACTGTGAACTCACAGTAAAAAATAAAAAAAAAAAAACAAAACAGAAACGTATATAAAGTCATTCTTGCATAGTTCTCCCCGAGCACCGTGCGGTACGATCGCTTGGTCAAGTGGTAACTGTAGGTGGAACTGAGAGAAACGTTTTTCGAATACGAGACAATTGAGACTTCCGGCTTGACTCGTGTAACCTGCCAAAGATAACGACGTCGTAAAGCAAGGAGGAGCAGTGCATTCTTAACGACCACGCGTCAAGCCGATCCCTGAACTCCTTTGCCGTTCAGGAAGATCCCGGTTCCTCGAAGACCTAGGTCAACCGTAGAAGGCAGCGAAGCGCAGCAGTATCGCGGGGGCGTCCGGCGATCCGATCGGAGTGAATTCGGGAAGGATAGAGGCGTTTGGGGGGCGTGACGGGGGCCCGATGGCGTTGCGTTGCATCAAGGACACTCGTCAAAGGGTCCCAGGATCCCGGGGTCCGTATCCACCTCCGTGGAACCGCGGATATGTGTAATAAAGAGCGCGATGTAGTGGGCATAAAGTAGCGTTGGCGACGGTGGCGAAGAGGCCCCGCCGGTGACGCCCGCGGTCGGTGTTGCATTCCGACGCTCCCACGGGGACGAACACGCCGTCATCCTCTCACTCACCGCGGGCCGAGACAAGCCCTTACTAATGGAGGAAATAAATTCCGGATTAAATCGTACCCCGGCTACTTTATAAGGCTGCCCGGCCGGTCCCGACATCGCTGCAGCGTACGCTGCACGTGTGACCGGCGGTACCGCCGCTGCGTTTTCTTTCCGTCGGTCTCCGCGTCTCTGGTAAGTCGAAGATACAGGGGGGGTCCTGACTGCCATGCCGGTTCGGAGGACCGGGACGTATCTCAGTCTACGAAGAGTCGGGATGAGAGTACGCCGAAGAGACGGAGGCGGGGAAAGACGTGCCGCGAGGTGGGGGGAGGGGGGGGGGGTGAGCTTCGTGGAGAGGAGAGCAGAGGAGAGAGGAGCAAGGTGGAGCGGAGGAGGCGGAGGGACCACGCTGCGCTGTCCCCCATAAATCTATCAACCGTGGTTGTATAAATACGACTCAATGAGGCGGCCGTGAATCACCGTGACGGGCTTCATAAGTCCCGGGAGTTTATTAAACTGGTGAGCATTTCTCATGTCTGGGATAAGATCAATACGGCCGCCATCCTTCCAGCCTAGCGGACCTAAATAATAACGTAAATAATACCAAATAATCGTACCAGCTCGGCAATACCCCCGGTGCAGGATCCGAGGTCGTTCCCAAGCTCCGTTCGCCTCCGTCTGCAACTATCCTGCGAAACCATCTCTGTTCAGCCCAGATGCACCAGAGTGTCATCGACACCTTGGACAGCCGACTCTTGCAGCTCGATCCTTCTTGGTCGTACCACTGCAGCCGACCTCTTGATCGCTGCTCTTTCCTTCACACCTTTGTACCCTATGCTTATAATTCTGAAACCTGGTGAACGAGAAACGCGGCGAAGGCAATGTTGCAGATATTTTGCAACGTCAAGCCCATTGAACCTTATGCCTTTAAATCGGTTACATGACGATGCGAAGCTCAGTCATCTTTGGCAGTTAACTGAGTTTAAAGATTCTTCTCAAGTACCTACTTGGATCTCCGAAGAGTGATTTACTAGAACCTTTTGAGCTTTGTTTAATAATAGCGTACATGAAGAGTGCTTTTCAGACCACATTACATGATATGAAAAAAAAAAAAATCCTTTTTCGGCAACTGTTGACAAGTCGAGTGTGTCGTTGAAATTAGGAAACTTGGAGGTCTCGCTTCACGCCGATGAAAACTCCTTAGAGACGTTAATTTCACTTCTCCTTTCCCACTCGGTGAATATCGAAAATTGAAATTTCCTCAACTTCCAGCCGGACATCGTCCACACGGAGCGGTGAGATACCGTTCCGAAAGCAAAGCATTCACCCGGACGAAGGAGGCCTTAACCGATGCTGGAGTTGGCGGTCACGTGGGTGCGAGGGATCCTCGGTGCGGTCATTAGTCAAGAAGTAAGAGCGTGCTCCAGGCGAGCAAGTCTCTCGGCCCGGTGTGAATGTCTCCATTACTTGGCCCCCGTCTGATCCGCGCACCGTTGCAGGCGGCACCAGGGATAGTGCATCGGTGCGCTGCGTGCGCGAAGCGTCTGTGAATCCACTCACGGTTAAGGCCTCGTTATAACGTAGACAGCGGTGCACGTGGGTGGCTGTGTGCGGGATTATTGGTCCAACGGGCTGCGACTACGCGATCCTGCCGTCCGTGTGTGAGTTGATTATCAGTACCTGCCGCGTTCTGCGCGAGATTCATAAACTATGCAAGGTTAGTCACGGCGCTCGCGTCCTCGCGATTCGGATTATGGCAATTGAAATTCTCTTTCGACGCGATATTCTCCCAACCGTGCAGGTATTCTCTCCGATATATATCCCCGTGCACCGCGCTTAAGCTTGTTGCGCTATTTTTGGAAACACCGCGGAATAAGCTCGAGGTATATATGCGATAATTTTGCGAATTAAAGCTTTTCTCCCGCAGTATTTCCTCGACTTAATCAACGGGGTAAAGTCTGGTATTACCGTGATCTTAGGTGAAGGGTCGTAGGTACGTGTTTTACTGCCCTTCTGACAGAATTGCAATGTCTCCGTTTCACTATCTTCGGCTGGATTTCATCAGCGAGTATAATTCCGTCGCATGTAGCGATTTTTGAAAATTGTTCATTTGTTTTACATGAAAGCATTATATCTGCGACCCTTAAGGTAGAAAAAAGTTTCTATGGTCATAAATTTCAAGTTTTCCGACTGGACCTTTCCGTCACTCTTTCCATAGTGATGAATACCGGGCATGAGAGAAGAGAAATAAGAATATCATATGTTACATTCCGTTTTCGAATATATCCAACGATAAAAATCACACCCCCATCTCTTCAACTTGTCGTCTCGAGTAATATTTTCAAGTTTATTGTCTTTTGGGGAAATATATTCTGTATGTATAGCAATTGAGAATCGTGTTCAACCTTTCTTTAAAAAAAATTACACAACGTAAAAATTTACTGCAACTCTAAATCGACTTTCATAATCAGCGGTATACAAAGAACGAAAACCGTTGGTTACAAATTTCATGGAACGTAAGACTCAGAGCTACGTTCAAGGGACTCTGGTGCTCGATAGGGTCAGAAGTTCGAACGGCAATTAAATGCCTTGGAGAGTCAATTAAGCCGAGATTTATTACGTGGTTGAGTGGTGTAGGGTATGTTGGTCCTTCGTGAGGGGTTCCGGCTTTTGGAAGTCGTCACGCGTGTACAAAGAAAAAAGAAAGAACGACGTGCTGATGCAACGGCAATAAAAAAAACTATTTCCGTGTACAAACCTGCGATAATGTTAATTTCAGACAAACAGACTTGGTTCGATTGGAATGAATAACTCATGCTGATCAAACGAAAGTGTTTTTTTTTTTATATCTAAAACGCATGCATCTGTGTTTCGATGCTACTGATTTTTCGTATCGGGTGACTGCGTATCTGGTGACGTTACAGGGATCCAAACTCACCCGTATGAAATTTCGAATATTTTAATTTCGTCGTAGCATGTACACAACGTACGTACGCTCATAGGTATACATTAGGTATACATATATATCACCATACAGGGTTACTTCGTCCCCGATTATCTACTAGGCCGCATCAGTAAAGTTATATGATTTAGTATTTTCCGTGTCGTTAATTTATTGCCAAGCCTACCACGTTACGGTTAAACATAGTTCATTACCGCAAGCTGTAATTAAAGCATATAATAACAAGTCGTAACCCTTGGGCCCTCCAGTCTTGTAAATCTTCCAGCCGACAACCCCGCTCTCTCCCTCCCCCTTTCCTCCTTCCCTCTCCCAAACTAAAACGTCTTCAAAATCTACCGTCCTGCAATTTGACGTATACATCATGTTTACCGCCGTATCCGCGTAGCCGCATTTGCAGCTCGTCTTTTCCCCCTGAACCAGCTCCTCACATCGACTGGAACTCACCCCCGTATCTGGAAAAACTTCGCTATCGGAACGGATGTAATTAGGGGTAGTATTTAGTCGGGTACTCACAGTGTCTGCACTCTCGATGCGATAGGTGCGTCTCGCAAAAAGACTTTCAGCGGGGTGGTGGTGAGGAGGGTGATGGGGAGAGGAAAACGGAGGGGAGGTTTCAAGACTCGATGGAAGAGGTTGAATGTTTCTTCTAGCAGGCCGCTGCTTCGCGCGATTTATGGAGCGAAGTGACGGGAGGTGTTTATTGTGTTTATTGTGCAGCATCTGTTGGGTTACTTCGCTCCGCTGCCTGTCTTGCCGCCCCGCTCGCTCCTCGCGCTTCTTCATCTTCCTCCGCGTCCTCCTCCTCTTCCTCTTCTTCTTCTTCTTCTTCTTCTTCTTCTTCTTCTTCTTCTTCTTCTCCTTCTACTCCAGTACCAGACTCGTCCAAGAACCAGCCCCGACGCCATCATACATACAACAGATGCCCCCGATTTATAGTTTTGAATTAGACGGAGTGAGAAAGGTCTTGCGCTATCGCTGCCGTTGGGTTTTATAAATTCTCACCTCTCCCTCCCTACAACGGGGGGAAATCCGGTGGCACGAAGAAGCCCGGCGAAGACGGTTTTGCTCCCGTCTTCCGCGACGGGGCTCGAAAATGAAGGTGTAAATCCGTGGTACGTCGGCGAGGCGTCTGTTGCCTGGTTTCGCAGGATCCTCTCCCCCTCATCCTCTCATATCTCAAGGAACCTGACTCAATCTCCGTTCAAGATCCTACGGAACGCGCGACAAAAATTGTCCCAAGAAATCAAAGACCCGCTTGAATCTCATCGACCGAACGATTCGACTCTCCTCAGCGTTGCCGACGATTCGAAATTAGTTCGCTGGTTTATTTTGGCGCCAGGACACCGAAGATGAGGGCGACGCGACGCGCAGTGTCAAGTGCAGCCCGCGTTGCACGGTGACGTCAGCGACAGCCAACAAAGACTGCGGACTCGTGAACGCGGTGAGCCAGAGGACGTCAGTCACTCATTCGCCCTCCCACCCCGTCCCAGGAACGCGTAGGACCTTTTATGTTCCCAGAGCCGCACCCACACCCGCAAACGGGTAACGCAGGCGAGCGAGTTTATACACCGGGAGCTTGCGTCGACCCGAGGCACATAAGCCTGTCAGTCTCTTGTCACGCGCAGCGCAGTCAGTCACTGTCGCCGGCAGGCCGACTGCCACCCTGTGTAACAACCGTATGTCTGGATGGCTAGCTATCGTCGTGTAACCCTCCGCCACCCTCTCGCCCCGTCACTGTGCTCTGTACTCGCTGATGTACTTTACTCGCTGAGCTCTCTCCTTTACGCTCAACTTCGTTTTACATCCAGACTTTGCTCGTTTTATTATTACCACGAACGTTATTTATTACACTTTAATTTAACGCTCCTCTTGATTTATTTAGTCAAGTTTGCTCCCGCCGCGATCGTAAGGGTCATTTTTTTATCGGGACTTTGAAAGATCGGTGACTCGCGATACCGACGATTTTCCGTAGTTGAAGCAGCTTGTTCAGCCAGAGCTGAAATTGCTTCTCCGGCAAGGATGGTTATGTTTTTTTGTATTTCAGGGCTTTCCACGTCATCGATTTTTCTTTGATTTTATCACCGCTGCGCGAATTCGTGTTCGATTGCTTTAGAATTTAACAGGTATACGGTTATACTTTCAACTCTCACAATTAGACAAATTGGTGAACATTATCACGCAATCGTGTTGATTGGCATTTGTATACTCATAAAGTTGCGGTGAAGTAATCTTAATACGACATGCAACGGTGAAAATTACGAATAAATAAATACAATTTCTTACCCGAGGATGAAGTTGTATAATTTTATACAACCTGACATGGACCGATCGCGTACGAACCGTAAAGTTTGGTAGGTGTGAAATCTCGCACGCAGCCCTCGACTCCCGCACGATCGGAAGATCGATTTTGACTAGCAACGTGTGGGGGTAAGCCATCAAATCCGTCGAATGCGGGTGCTTTTCGAGGGTGTACAATAAATTCCACCCTATATTCCAGTATTCCTGGCCTTATCTGAAAACTACGAGAGAGAGAGAGAGAGAGAACGAAGAGAAAAAGACGGCGGAGGGCTGCCGGACTCTCTTTCAACACTTTCGAATCGAGTCTTAATATCCTCGGATTAGATCGATCGGAGGATTTACGAGACTATTGGCTGCGAAAGCGGGAAGACGCTTTTCTTCGCTCGGTTAAAAGCGCAACGCTCACATCTCGAAGGAATTATTTTCCGCTTGCCACGCTCCTGCGGTACGTTTCGACCGGCGAATTCAAATCGAGTCAGGTGTCACCAGAAAAATAATCAGCAATGACGCGGCACGTTCAGACTTTGTTTGTTGGCTCTACTGGCGATAAATTATCCGGCTTTACGGCTCCCCGAGAATCGAAGGGTAACCGCTTTGGTTGACCAATGGTCAGGCGGTTATTACTTCTCCGAGTCCTGCGGGGGTCGCGATATCTTCCTCGGGAGGCTCCGCGTGCCTTCGTGTGTCTGGCTATACATACATATATAACGCACGTGTAATATTCTAGGTGAATTATTGAATTAGCCGGAGTCCTCGGCGCGGTTGGGGGCTGACAGTTTCATCCCGAAGCGCGGAATAAAGTGGAACAAAAACTGCACGCCCCGCCAGAAGCACCCTCCGATGTTACGTGATCCGGATGTGTATGCGAAGGTCCTTTCCGAGGGGTGGGAAGGCGGCGTGGGAGGGGGGGGGGGGGGGAGAGGGAGGGCAGCCGAGCCGCGTGAGATATGAAAATGAGAACGAGAGCAATAAAAGTGATGTAGGGGGCTCCTCAGAGTCGTTTCTGAAGGCGCCACAAGTCACTCGTCAGGTTTATGCGAAGATGTCCGTCATCCTCTTGCCCGGCTTCGCGGCTCTGCCTCCGGCACTACGATCCGACTCCGACGCTTTCAGAGGGGATCAGGTCCTTGGCCCTCCGTCTCCTTCTCCTCCTCTCCCTCTCCTCGTCCCTCAAGTCTCGGCCGACAAAAGGCCAGGACTCAACTCCGGTTACATCCTGGTTTATGCGTGTTGATTTGCTGCAAAGAAATTCGAGACCTGCATGACGGTAATACGCGCTCGCAGGATTTTTACTACTTGTTGTAAATCAGATATTACGCTTTTAATCTGCCACTTTTTTCAACCCGTCACCGTGTAACGTTATCTAGTTGAATTTTGAACTCTGTTCGCTGACAAAGAGCCTCGTTGTCATACGTTTGATTGTTTTCTGCCTCGCCATTTTTCTCCACGAGTTATACAGGCTTTAAATTTCGGTTCCTGGAGCTGCAAACGCAGACTGGCAGTAAAATACCCAGCGCGAATGTTCGCTGAACTTTTTCCACGCATTACCGATTGCGACTTTTCGCCGTTTATTTATAACGCGAAAAAAGAGCTCTGAATTATGATAATAACTCAGCTGGTTTGACCCCGTGGTTTGGAACACGGATTTTGGTATTACACTCGTCGTCGGTAGCGTACGAATAAATTGGAAGAGCGAAAAAACATCTTTTAACGTGTATGACATTTTTTTTTTTTTTAGATATCCTCCAGTCTGTTTGATAATAGATTAATTAATACACGTGAGTAATAAATCGACCGAAGATCATTTTTCAGAGTTTGTAATACAACGCAAAGAAGAGAAGTGATCAAAAATTTATTTACGACTTTGAACATTTTCCGTGCACGGTCGATCGATTAACCGAATCGGAAGCTCAGACGTCTACAAGTGTTAAAATGAGCGTGCAATTAATCTCGGCCTAGGGGGAGGGGGAGGAGGCGGGGAGCAAAGAGACGTCGAAATAATAAAACGGATCGTTTGAAGGGATCAAGGGGTTCTGGGTTTACTCCGGTTTATTGCGCAATTAAAACAGAATTCAAAATTGTTAACAGATGTAGGTATATAAGAAGCATCGGCCGGGATGTAGTTCTGACGCCAACGATAAATCGCCACCAGTTTGTCCGCGGGAAAGACCAGAAGCGGGCCGCAGCTTTCTTTAGGCCGCTCTCTGCCGGGATAAATCGAGTTCCCGGCGTTACGAAGCGTCGCGGAAGCTCCGGGATTCGGCTCGACGGTGTGAACGCCGCTTCGTCTTGCGGACGCGAAAAGTTAAGTAGAGATATGCAAGCCTGACTTACGTGAGCGGACGGCGCGAGGTGACTGCTTGATGGACAGGGAAGCCAGTGACCCGAGACTCGGTTCTCCGACTCGTTTTGGTCTCGTAGTCGGTTTCCTGCTGCCTTTGCACGCGCGCATCTCGGCCGGCCGGGAGACGACGTTTCTTCATCTTAATATCGAGGTGAAGACGCGAAGAGGCCATGGATGTAATTTCCTACATCGAATGACTCGGTCATTTTCAGTCAGTGGAATTCGTAAGAGGAAATCTTTCTTTATTACACTTTTTCTACTTAATTCATTAGACCTTTCCAGCAATGATGATGTACATTTTTTCATGAAACTTGTAAAAACTTTATAAGGAAAATACAGTTGCCATAACGGAGATTAGTTTCAGCATTTGAAACTAACCCGAGAAAATGGTACAAAATTTATAACGAATGAACGAAAAAGTGATGTTGGTTTTATATTGAAATCGGGAAACTTGTCAATTTGTCAAAAGTTCAAAGTGTCACAATTTATCGATCAAACGTGAGGAGGGGATTTGAAAACTGTTACGGCAGATTCTACAGCAAAAACTTGATGCGGATCGATCGAATCGTTCTTAGGCATATTATTGCTGTAAGGTTCGGAAATATACACGATGAAAGAAACCTGTCAACGAATTAAAAAATAAAATCAATTCTTATTCGAAGCTATGAATGAGTACAGATGCTTTTGCAGGCGGGAAACGAGGCACTCCGTTCCATTTCGAGACGGTTTTCCCAAACAGAGTAAGGGTAAGGTCTGAAAGGATGAAAGGGATGAAAGGATCGAGATGTCGGCAGCAGCCTCACACTCATCGGGCGGTAATGACCGAACTTAGGTAAGCGCGGTAAAGTCAAAGTGGAGAAAGATAAAAGAAGACAAGAGAATAAAAGTGTAGCATAAGGTAGGAAAAAAAGGTAAAAGAAATTCCTCGCTAATTATACAGGCGAAAATGACCGGGGGTATCCGCATTGCGCTCTCGTCTCCCCGAATGCGCTTATAAACCGAGGTAATTAGGGGAGTAAAGTTATCAGCGCAGCGAACCACGGGTGCGGCTAAAATGATCAAGAGCTTAGTGACACACTTAGTGGCTCCCTGTCGCTGCCCTGCGAATTTTGATCGCGCGCCCGTCGCTTTGTGCCTTTCTGCCTCTACTCGACGGCCGCAAACTCCGACGAGAAGCCGCGGAAGTATTTTCGCAAACCGTAGGGACAGGTCGACGCCGGTAGGTCGGTACGTCGGCGAAACGAACGGCACGAAAATCCGTGGATGCGGAGACTCGGCGACAATCCGAAACGCGACAGTTCGACGCGGCCACTTGTCTCTATATCGCGTTGCAAAACGTAAAATTGCGCGAGGATGCCGCCGCCGGAGGCTGGAGCGTGTGCTTCACCTAGAGGAGAGCGACGTCTCGGGGAGCCCTGGTATATTTACCGCCTTCTGTCGCCGAGTGGATCTTGTTTGTATCACACCGCTAGTCATCCGCCCCCGCTCTCTCCTCCCCAGACCTCTTCTTCGCCGCTCCTTTCCTTCCGTCCGTTCGTTCTCTCTTCGATAACTCTCCCATCTCTCTCTCTCTCCCTCTCTCCCTCTCTCTCTCTCTCAGTCCCCTTGCCGACCCGTAGCACCGTCTCGCCCACCCCCCCTGCCTCCCCCCGAAATGTGTCGCGACTGCTGAATTTATGTTTCCTCCGCCGGCGGATTGATCCCTTTTTGTTGTCGGGACGATGCGGTGCCCCGCTCCGAACACGGAGCAGCGTTTAAACAGTATCTCCTACATCCAGACTCTCGATCCTTTCATTTTTCTTGTACCTACCCACTTCTTCTTTTTCACCCGCCTCTTCTTCTCGCACCTCTCTATTATCGACGTCGCTTGCCGTGAATTATACGACCTTTGCAGCTTTCCTCGACCGCTCTCGCGCAACGTCGAAACAATGATTACGATCCTGCACTTCTTGATTGTTACAACGCCAAATCGTTTCGACTGTAATTGAAATATTTCTCCGCTTTTCATTATAAGCTCCGTCCTCGTGAACTTCTCAATGAGGGAATTATGCGCGAGCAATTGAAACGAATCGCCATCGGCGCGAGCCGTCTATTGAGGACGATTAATGAAGAATATGGTTCAGTGGCTCTGAGAGGAAGAACCCAACCCTCCGCCTGACTGCCGCCACTTTGGACAGCCACTAAATTTTGTCGTCTTCATTGAAACGTTTAGGCCGATGCACGAGCTGCTGGAGCCCTAAAGACGTTTTTCATCGGAGACGTGCAGTTTATTTTTTCTTCAAGCGAGAGCGCGTCCATCCCCGGCTTGCTCGCCCCGTAACTTTCCGCTCGCTAACTTCCCGCCTACGTGTGCAAGAAGTCCAAGCGTGCAAAAAAAAAAACACTCCTTCATGAAACTTGTCGTAAGCGGGATTCGATGCAAAGTGACCGATTGCACGGTAAGTCGAGTCGGGGAATCGTCTTCCTGCGGGAACGGAGGCTGTACGCCTTTGAATCGTCTCGAACCCTCGGTGCCGAATTGTGGAGCGGCGATCCACCGGCATTTGCACGCCCGGCACGTTCGGCTTTTAAACCTATCTACACGACACGCAGATCGCGCGGGCAGCCGGACGGGCAGGCCTGCACTTTCGAGTTACGACCGTGGCAGTTTCGATAAATGCTAAACACGAACATGTGAGCTTTCTCGTTCGGCTTTACACTTTATTGCGGTTCGCTGTCGCCCGCGTCAAACGCACTGATATAGGTGCCCACGTCCTTTCCTTTGCAGGATAGCGCGTTATACGCACCTTGCGCTAACGTGTTCGTTATTTTAGCCGATTTATTACATTCGGGTCAAAGTCGACTCTGCGAGTATCCTCCATCTCCTCCTCAACTCGAACTCTTACTCATGTTTATTAATCCTGAAGCTCGGGCTGCCTGCATCCGTAATATCCTTCCATCTTGCGGCGCGGTACTGCACGGCTCTCAAGTACGCGATAGAAGTATATCATTTCACGAACGATCTTTATCTTCGACACAGTACATATATATACACACTGTCGTTGTTTGGTGTAGACTAGACTGTATCAAAAATATTGATCATTTTTTTCGAAACTCAAGTCGAGTATGTTATTTCAAGGGACGAAAAGAAGTTTCAGATACTCAGTATCAATATTCAGAGGTGCCTCATCGCGATTTTCTATTTCCCGTTTAAATAACTTGCGAAATTTTTGTTTTTTCAGCTTTGGAATTTTATAACTCGTCAATGCATTCGTCAACTGATAAGATTAAAACACATTTTTGCAGGAAATTGAACGCTCCACAAAAAAGATTTCTTATCATTTTATGATAAATCTACTCTTTCAAAAGTTATTTAAGGACCTTTTTTAAAGTTATTAAATAACTTTTGAACGAGTAGATTCGTTGAAAAATCTTTTTTGTAAAGCGTTCAATTCCCTACAAAAATACATTCTGGTCATATCGCCACACGAATGCATTGACGAGTTATAAAAATCCAAAGTTTGAAAATTTTTTTTTCCACGTTAGTTAAATGAAAAATAGAAAATTGCGATGAAGCACCTCTAAATATTAATATTGAGAGCTGAGACTTGGACAGCATCTTTTTATCGTTATTTGGAACAATATTTGCGAGTTGAATTTTGAAAAAAATAGTCGATTTTTTGATACATTTTACTGTACACATATACACAGGTATGTACATGCCGCTGAATGTGAGCTTCGAAGGATACGGTCGTTTTTGTTCCTTTGGCATCACTTTTTATGCAACTTATAACCAGCTACTCAGAGATCAGACTTGTGATCGCTGTCTGCGGTTCTCGTCTAATTAACAAGTAGATCTGGTTCGACAACTAAGTACGCGTGCTCGGCGGTGCGTGGATCGACAATTTTTTCCTCACCGATACGTCGTCCAGGTTCTCCGATTTTCATCGCGACACAAGTCGGAGGCTTGGAACAGGGGTCGAAATTCTGAAATCAAACTTTCAAAACGCGGTCGGACACCGATTGCGATTGTCACAACGCCTGGCATACGGCAACTCCGTTGTTGTTGGTGCATCGGGCTTGCAGCCAGTTGACTGACTGCGACGTGCATGTACGGCTACAATCTTGAGATCGGAGCATGGGGATTGCGTAAATCGTTTTACCACAAGGTAGGAGGAGCGGTTCTTAAGCGCATGTTCCTCTCACGCGAGTCGAGTCGAGCAAAAGCGAAGTGGCCTAGAGGCTTGCATGACGTCGTGTTTCCTCGTATACCTACTGACAAGAAACACGTGTCATCGATTGCGCGCCTGATTTCATTAGAATGTAACATTATACAGGTGGGCTGCGCAAGCGTAGATCGGGCTGTTAATCACTGAATTCGGAGTAAGAAGTTTCCGGAATGCGATTGTTGCACGCGTGGTTCACCGCCGATGGAGCAAGAGGGGGAAAAAACACCCTGAAGTAGCGAAGAAACGATTATTTTTACCCGCGTAGATCTCGGCGCCAGGTGAGAGGAGGCGGCAGTCATCCGGAACGAGATCGCGGACCGTTCAGGATTACCGTTATTTTAAATGTACAATAAATTAATCTCTCGCGTCGGAGACTCCGCCACGGTTTATGAAACCAACCGCTGGTGCTTCGCTGAGCGTGAGTTGTGACAGCGAGCGTGTTAAGAGATCGGCCTTTGATACGATCGCGCTATTTTCCCTCCGCGAGTCCCGTCGTGACGGTAACGTCGACGCTGTGTGATCCAATTTATGATAATGAATCTCCCAATTTATAACCCTCTTATAATATAGATACAAGATTATGGAACCGCTCTCTAGCCAGCGCGATAAATTTAGACCTCTCCGCATGTCCAAAGTGCCCGACGTTATTCACTCTGAAGCTGGACGCCGGGTGACAAACGCAATTAGGGGCGCAAGCGAGTGCTGATAATTATCCTTTGAATACCTGCAAGGTTAACGCGATCCAAGTGCCTGGTTCGAATTGAAACTATTCGCGAAAGATTCTACCGTGTTAGAAAATTTACGTACCTAGAACCGACTGTCGATATCGATTGCGAAATTGATGAGCTTCAACGGATTCGGGAAGAGGTAGTGAAAGGAAATTCAATTTTGGCCAATTTGTGTCCAAAGCTTATTTTATGGCTCCCCACCGGATGCAAAAGCGCGCCGAGTGTGAAACAATCGATTTTAACACCCGTTGCAGCAGTAATCTCCACGGCTTGTGTACGTTTTCAATCTAACGATAAGTATGTACACCGCGAATTCTTTAGGACAAATACACCCGTCTATCGATTGGGATTAAAGAAAATTCATTTAATTATTATTCTATTAAGAAATACGTCAAATCATAGAAAACGAGGCTACGCAAACAACATATCAGGCTTTATTGATCCGTGTATTTTTCAATTGGTCAAATTCCAAGTGTTTTATATTATCTTACGTATTCTAAACTGAGGTTACTCTGAGTAAAAAACAGTTCGATCCAAATCAATATTTATTCGGAAAAAAATTCTTCACCGTCAATTTATTGCTCTGAAAATACGAATTTGTTTTAATAAATTAAAAATAATTTCGCTTCTTCTAAGTTTGTCTCATTCCAAGTAGGCAGATAAACATTTCAAACGGTTAAATATCCGTCAAGAAAGCTGTTGAAATAAATGTGTTCCAACGACTTTTTTTCAACGAACATGGGGGCTGAAAATATATGTGGGTATAAATCGTTACGTCTTATTTTGATTCTCGACTAGATGAAAAATAGAAAAATCTGCACGTCGCTCAAGGAATGATAATAAAATTTGTAAATTAGCATAATAATCAACCTTTCGTGAATGATTGCCACAACCCTTGCTCGTTTCGCAAAACTGATCAATGAATCACAGTTAGGCCAAAGCTGCTCGCGGATTCCGCTAACCAGATATCGAGGCACCAGATAGCGAACCATGTAACGCATCTCAAGGTAGCCAAATACTCCAGTATACAGCGTCGGCTAATCTTGGAGAAACTTCGCACTTAAGTAATCGGGGATGCAGGTCGTAGTTATAGGTAAACAGTTAATGCGGGCCTGTCGGAAGGCGAGGGGCTCTGGTTGTCGGCCGGTGGCGGCGGACAGCGTCGACAGGGTGCTTCGAGGAAGAGTCTATCCGGCCCCACTCAAGTCCCGAGTCTCCTCACCCTGCAGCACGACCACCGAGGAACGGGAGCCGATCCATACCTGCTCCTCCTCTATAGCTGCGGCTAGTTGGCCGTCACCTCTGTGTCGGCGGTCCCTTGTCTCTTCGACTGATTCAATTTGCCCCGCTCGTGGCTGTTTAATTACTGGCCCGCCGGAGTGGACGCCCGGCGTCGGCCGCGTCCGGCCGCGGTCCCGCTAAGACACTAACGGAATAACGGAATAACGCCGGGGGCGCGAATGGTGGTGGAGATTGTTGTTGATGCCGAAGTAACGGGCAGCCCTCTGGGGCCGCCGCCTCCGCCTCCGCCTCCGGACGCGGGGAAAGCCGGGCGTCGCCGAGCTACCTACGTGTCTTGTGAACCAAGTGACCGCCGCCCCCAACCCCCGTCTCTCTTAGACGCGACACTCTCAACCACTGCCGACGTTCCGAACCCGGCAATCGATATGCCAAACAAGGGTGCACACCTGACAAGTTCATTTCTTCAACCCTAGATACGCAAAAACATAGCTGTGGGCCGAAATTCCGAATCGTCAAACTTTGAAGCAATTAAGGCCAAAAATCCAACAAGTCCGAATTGCCGAACCCGTTCAAATTGCCAAAAGATCAAAATTTCAATTTTTAACTACGCATGACCTTGTTCAATTCGGGTTATAATAATCATTAGACACTTGTATACTTCGGACTGACAATGAGGTCATTCAACGTTGTGATCTCGGTGTCTGAATATTCATCAACAGAAATTTCGACCCACGCCAAATCCTTCACTCCGCGGTGTAACGTTGAAGTGAGTTGGCGGCTATTTTTTTCAATAATGACAACTTGTCACTTTTTGAGTGATCGAAACGACTTTAACGATCTTACGATTAGCTTGTCCTTGACTGCTTTGATCGTTTAAATAGCTGTCGAAAATTCGGAGAATCGATTGGTGTAAGCAAATGTCCTTGTGTGTCCGGGTGAATTGAGCAGACATTTGATGCTTGACGAGCATCCAAGAATCATTTACCAGAAGTCTAGACGGTACGACAGTTATTTTGAGTAGACTTCTTCCAGCTCGACTAATACGGGTTCTTCTGCTTTTTATACCGGTGTCAAGATAACCGGAACACTGATAATCGAACCGGGTAGCGACATCGGCTCGAACGCGGCTCGGAACAAGTTCGTCATAACGTGTTTGGCTGGCCAAATCGAAGCCTGCCACGAGGTGATGGATTGATATTGATGGTTTGGCATGCGACAAAATGTTTCGACCAAGCATACCTAGACTCGATAGAGGTGGCAGACATGGAACAAAAAATCTTTCAAAAGCAGGAAAGCTACCGTATACATGCGCATGTGGTGTATAAACGCTACGTGAAATGTCATTTGAATATCAACGCTGATTAACAGACGCATTAATTGGAGCTGACGCGTCAATATGCTAATTGCTTCGAAACTCGTTCTTGGATTGTTTTTTTTTTTTTTTTCTTATTCCTTCTCACAACGAATGGTCACCGCGACGGCAAGACGGCGATCGATGTATAGACAAACTAGTCCAATGGCATATGCATAGAGGATTTTCTTCCTCTCGGTTTCCTATTACTCGGGATTCATTCAGGGCTTCCTCGTTACCTAGGTCTAATGAGAATATAACAGCTGCTTCTATGCTTCGTTCGGAGTTTGTCTGGCAGCCTTCTGCCGCATCAACCTGACACATAAGCTCTTATTATACTACACATTACGAAACGGGGGCTGGGGGTGCTAATGGAGCCACAAGTCAGCGCCGTATCGCGGTAAGCCCCCACCACCCGCACCCTTCGCTCTTTCGCGGCCCGCCGGTGCACCCGTCTCTTATTTTATATTTAACCGTTGTAAAGAACGAGCTACTTACTGGATGGAAGGATATTTAATAATTTTACCCCTAGTCTCTTATGCCGTAAACGAGAGTCGAGAATAACAAGAAGCAAAGAAATTTCACAGAAAACTGAAGGAATCGTTCCCAAATCTCATTTCGCGGTGGCTCAGGCTGAAAAAACAAACTTACGTACCGAGGATCTTCATTTCTAATTTTTGTTTCATTTACACTTTTCATATCTCTTGTTCTCAGAATCTTTTCTCGGAACGCTGAATCGCTCGAGATGAGCTCCGATCCAAATTTTCGAGTTACATTCTACTAGCGAAACCTTTTCTACGCTCTTGAGGCGCGCGTACTGGCCGTCCTTAACGGAACTCTACCACTTAAACCGGCTTACTCAGCGACGAGCTGCACGCGTCTCTCACCAATGATGGTCAAATGGAGAGGATATAATTCACACGTTTCCGTTTTGTGGGTGCACTTCGCATTTTCGGGAAGAACATAGTCTAGGCTTCCGGCTGTATTCGGAATTTCAACATTCACGGAATATTGACTTCGCAAAAGTTTGTTCAAGTAATTAAATCGGTGGTGAATATACGATAACGCGCACGAGAACATGCGAGGATATTTCGATTTTGCGGAGGGCTCCGAGATCCTTCTCTGCTCCGTAGAATCATGGGTGTATACATATATGGTGTAGGTGAAGGTGATTATTTCTATCGGATGTAATGCCCCCGAATCGATAATGTGCAAACGTATCCATAAATTTCGCGCGTTATAACTGGGAGGGGAGGGAGTGGCGGCTGGAGAGGGTGGGGCAGGGGGAGGGAGGGGGGCTGTATGAAAATTACAAAGCTATTAATTATTACTACCATAAATTAAACAGGGGGGGCCATTATAGAGCGAGCGGCGGTGAATTGTTGGTAAACTTGGACCGAGTGCGCAACACTGGCCCCCGTAGTCTGCCGTTTCTGGTGGCCGTTTCTGCTCGGCTTGGCTCACCGGCATATAATAATGGTTGGTTAGAATGCTAATATATGTCCGGGCGAGGATGCCGCCGGCCGCCAGGGGACCTTGCATCATCGAGGGACCCAACTGGGCAGCTGGCCGGCCACCTTCTCGCCGGACACCATCTCCGTCCTCGTACACTTACCTACATAATACATGTCGCTCCTCGGCGCACTCACACCCCTGCACCCATCTCCGCGTATAATCGAGGCGTTGGGGTCACGAATAGACCAGCAGTGACGTCCTTGCCTCCTTCAACGCTAAAAGCTTCCGCGGTGGTCCACTCAGCGTTTCCGGCGCCTCGTTCTCGCTGAAAACATAATTAGATGCCCTCGGTTGCAGTACACGAGGTTCCAAGTTCTAACTTCACTCTGGTACACAGGTCAGAGTCTCGGTTTGATCCTTTAATTTTGTTGTCTTCCTGCAAAGACGTCAAGGGTGGAGCATGGCAACGAGCGTTCCGTTAAAGAAGACGTCACTGCGGATGTCAAATCATCAATATCCTCTCTTTCGAGGACGCCTCTACTCTCGGTTTTTCGTATTGTATCTACGATTGCAAGTCCGGATGGACTGACGGATGTTTGGAAGTGTCAGGAAGGGCTGGAGGGCTCGTTTCAAGGGCAAGAAGAAGAAGACTCGGTATGCTGTCAGCGGCACACGCTGAACTCGGGATCCAGGACTCGGAATTCAGGAGTCGGTTATACGGCCGTCGCGGAAGGGGGTGGCGGTGGTGGTCGACAGGACAATGTCCGACCCCAGGCATCACCCCGGGTCCTGCGGAGTCCAGGACGTCGTTGGGAGAGTGGAGAGGAGGTCACGGGACGCTTTGTGCTCCGGTAGTCCTAAGAACGGCAGGCGACGGTTCGCAAACACGAAACGGCGGCGGTCGTCACCCGTCAACACGACACCTGACACGTCCACCGTTCCGCCCTTCGCGGCCTATTAATTATCCGCAGAAGTTCATCCCCGAGTTTCGCTTCCCTCTCATTCCTCCGTTCTCGCCTGCAAAGGTTCACCTCGAGGTCACGAGAAACCTTCCGAAAAAGCATGACCGTAGCTTCTCATCTTCACCGAATTAACAGGTCACTAGCCAACCACGGGGATTGCATCGGAATCACTGTAGCCCATTATGGTCAGAAACCTTTGTCGATGTTAATGCAGAGACTTTGATACAAAAAAGAACGATGATTCATTTGTATCGTGGTACTGTCGGAAAACAGTACGTCATTGATTTCGGCCTGATGATGGTACCTTTGAAAAGTACTTGGGTATCTGACTTTATCGAAGCTCCAGTAATCACCCGTACAAGTGCATAAAGTGTTTTCATTGGAAGGAAAAAACGAGCACGAATGACCATTTTGCATTGCAAGAAAAGACGATTCCTCATCTTCTCCATGCCAGTTAGAAACTATTCGAACGTTGAGTAAAGTTTTGAACCGTCGTTCCGACTGCAGCGAACGTAAAGGGTTAATCGTGCGGGAGGATCGGGGGTGTCTGGGTATAAGAGTAAAAGATTGATGATTAACCGGTGGGAATGATAACCGAAAATGCATGCATCGGTTGCGTGCGGGTGGGACGGTACCAGGCATGCGGATAGCTACGAGGCGAAGCGAGGCGACAGGACGCATAATGTAACGGACGTCCATAAATTCACGTGCCAGTCAACAATGTGCATAAATACTGGCCCTTGTAGTGCTGCCGGGGGCTGACGTGGGGCGGTTGGGAGTCCGGGGGTCTCGCCGCCGCCGTCCCTCGACAGACTTGGGCAACAACTATGCGAGAGAGCTACCTCGCGACGCGGTTCCATACTGCAAGGAGACAACCTGCGGTCGTGCCTGTCAGGATGCTAAACGCCGCCCACTTCCTTACAGCAGTTAATTCTATACTCGCGAATTTTCTTGCAACCGGGGGGAGGCTTGTAAGAGCGGACTCCGGATGCGGGACAGAATTCGTCGAGGAAAATAGAGAGAAAGATATAATATTCCGCAGCTTCAATTAGCGCGAGTCGAACGGAGGCTGTTTCATCTCGCGAAACTTGGTACTAAGACCGCATGCTGCCTATCGGAACTCGTTTTTAACCCACCGGTGGCTTCAATTAAGGGATTGATAAGCGAGTGACGAACGACCCTCGTTCGCGTCGATGGATGCACGCACTATCAGGGTTAACGTCGAGTGCAATCCGAAGAGAGGTGGTCAGGCAGTGGATGATGACCGGTATTACAATGTGTAACCTGCCGCGCTTATCTCACTCGGTCTGTGACTTTTTTCTCTCTTACAGGTGGTCAGGAACACCGGTTGGTCAAGTCGAGCAATCAAGCCTGAGCTTCGCCGCGTAACGAGTATAAGATTACAGTTTACAGCCGAAGCTTAACTACGCGGGGTGAGAATAACTCACCACTCGACAACGACGCCGCTGCAGAATTCCCTCAAGCAATATCCGGTGCGTTCGTACGTTTCAATTCCGAACGTAATCTAGGACAGGGTGGCCAAGTAGCTGCTGGAGGAGGGAGTGGAACGGTATTAGAAAAGTTTCGGTGTAGGTACCGCGTTGCGTCGTTGCGGACGGTTTAGTTCGGATTTGGGGACACGTTAGGCACGCCTGCAACAAGCCATCGTCTCCTGGAATCCCGTTCGGCGTTATTTCAGATGCCGGAGCGACGATTACCACCGCTGGACGGGAACCAGGAGGTACGGCCGAGCGGTAGACGCGCGTTACGGGGGCCCCGGGATCCCGGACTCCCCCCGGTGATACTCCGACTGTATCTCAATGTTTTCTAGTTCGGAGATTATCTCGGGCCAAAGGAGCTAGGGCCCACAAGGGACGGACGCCTCGCAATCCTATCCCGTAGGTTGGTCAACGGTCGCCCTGAGGACGAGTCCGGCAAACGTCGCTCCGCAACCTTCTGGGGAACCGAATCGCTGCAGAACTCGTAAATAGTTGAACCAATACCGCGGTGGGCCTCGAAGGATATCGGCTAATATTCCTGGAGACGTGAGCTCGCTCGACTTGTGGGAGCCATCGCTGCCGTACCGCAGATGCCAACCCCTCCCCCACACCCCCACACCCCGGACGCCGCGACAACTCTACAATATTTATCCCAACTGGACACTCTGAGTAACATGGACATGATTGCAATCCCGTTCATATATCTCTCGCTCTATGGCCGATCCCCCCCGTTCCCGTTACGCCACGCCGGGGACGTATTAACCTGGACATGGCCCTGCCGCTGCGGCTGCTACTCGACGTCTTCGTACTGCTTACCCAACCTGCTGCTTCTTGCTCTTCGATTTGATTGGTACGTTACATATAGAATAGTGTATACAATTTACCGTGGGTTACGAAACAACTTTTCTTATGGAGCTGGTATCGAAATTTAAGCATGACAGAAGTGACATCGGTGTGAGATACCTGCAAAAACATGAAAAGACACCATATTTCGATGAGTAACACGATAAACAGAAGATAGAAAACTAACCGGTATCACTGAAAATTTGTGATAATAAATTTGGATATTCACTCTATTATAAGAGCAAGTCCAAGTGGACATTCCATGAAACTATCGTGTCATTTGTGAAAACAGACCATGCCAGCCAGCCATAAATGAATGACAATTGAGTAATTTTCTTAGATCGAAGACGCATCCGAGTGCAGAGAGGTTCTTGTCTTATTGGAAACTTTACGACTTAGTTCATCGCTGGCTGGAAGTTTATCTCTTTGTTTTCACTGCTGTGGTCGAACGTTCTGCACGCACATAGGTACATTAGAGCAGCGTGTTTCACCGGCAAAGTCTTGCGAGTTTCGATAATACGATCGGTGGAATGTACCGATTTCTTGGGACAAAAGGGGTGCGGTGAATTTTGGGGAGAATAAGAAAGGATAAGGAGAGTATCGGGCGGCCGAGGAGAAGGGTAGGGTGGTAAATGAGCCGGAGCCAATCGTTTCATTGCATCAATAGTCGCGGAGAAGTTATACCAACTTTCATGATAAATCTCGGTTACTTTGCGCCATAACATAACTTTAGAGAATCGGAACCACGGCCATGGAAGAATTGCGATTTGTAACTTTAGATGAGATCCGACTTTAACGGTATTAGACCCCGTAGCGAACCGCCCCTGAGCGCCCAGCTCTGCTGTACACTTCTGTACTTGCACCATTGGGCACCCCATAATCACCGGGTGACGAAGCAGCCCGCGGTCCCGGTTAATCGCCAGTTTGTACGATATTCGGTAATAGAAGGATATTCCTCTAACGGTTGAAATTTCCACCAATCCCGCAGACTCTAGATCTTCTCGGATTTGCCGCGGGTTTGACGCCGCGTGTTTATGGCGATGAGAAGCGTCGGCGAAGATTTCATAAAGACGGAGATAATTACGAGCGGCGTGGTCGTGACAATGCTCGAGCGAATTGAACGCGGCTCTAGCCGATTGGTGGGTGAAGTGCCTCGGCTCAGCTTCTTCCATCTTGAATAAACCACCGCGCGATCCTCGGGAGAGCCAATTTCTCGATCAGTCCGTCCGCTGTCCTCGTCCGTTTGAGGAAAATCCCCGGGAAATTAGCATTCTTTTGAGTTCTCCTCGTGTGAACCGGCCATAGCCTGACGTTACATGCGGCGACGCGACGTAGGGTGAATGAGACCCGGAAACGGGGCAACCTGGCTCCGTTCGTATACCTATATCTGCGGGCACCGCGAAGCCCGATCTCCTCCGGCAAACGATCGCCCTGGCCTCCGTCCTCCGCTCCCTTATAGACACCCTTCACCGTTCTCCCGGTCTGCGTTTCACCGGCAGTAGCAGCATTGTGTGCGACTAATTAGTCGAAGCGCGAGATCGAGCAGCGAACTGCTTTAATTAACATTCCGCGTTCACCCGGCCCGATCCCCCTCCCTGCCCTCCCTCCCTCCCGCCCCGTCGTCCTTTATCTCCCGTTCCTCTCGCCAATCCAGCCACCCACCTTCTCGGAAGAGGCAAATTGAAGGCTGTAAATGTCGGGGAATCACTAAATGGTCGCTTCCAAAATTAGACTTGCTCGTTTCGTTCGTGCTTACTCTCTGCAGCCGCGGGATTCAACGCCCAATTTTTATCCACGTCGGCGGCTCTCGTCCTAACGGAGCTACGACGACCCCCCCCCCCCCCCCCGCCCTTGCGATTTCTAATTTTCCGCCCCTGCTTGAGTGCCGTGACGCCCTGACACGCCGCGGTTACAATGACACCTACCCCTGCATATCGTCCTTCAGCTGCGGTTTTAATTCATATAGAAACTGGCTGCTGGCGGAGAAAAGAAAAACGACGGCGTTCTCCTCGACCCGGAAGAGTCGTCGAAGTGGCGTTGATGATATCCTTGCTTCAGAGGGTAGTGAAAAAAGTCCCTGGACTTATTTTCCAACCTGGAAGATTTGACTGCAGATCGGGCCAGATCTGCTGGCTTCCACATTTTGCGATTCGATTTTCATTAGATTGCGGACACTCTGTGACGGTCTGAAAATTTTGCACGATAAAAGCTGTGGCATGGTAAGCGGACGTCATCACGGACAATAGCAGCAAGTTAACCGAGACGAATTATTTTGGCTGAGAGGGCTGAGCAAGTTAAACGGATCAAACGAATCGATCGAGTAAATCAAGCGATGTTAATTTCGGGAGAATAATTGCCTGGGCGATAAGTCGAACGAGGTGGCGAAGGAGAAGACAGTTCGCCGCGGGGTTGGCGCAGAGTCTCGAGCCGTCTGACTCTCATTCGTCTTAGAGGAGCTCTCGGAGATACACCGAGGGCCGTAAGGATCATCGATTTTGGTACGGGGTGCGGTGATGCTAAGGAAAATTAAATGATGCAGACCCCCTTTCCTCCCTCCGTCCTAAGGCGGTTATTTGTCAAGACGCCGCCACGAGCCGCGCGACCCCTCGCCTTCTGATCCCAATGTTTAACCCCGCTGAACCGCTATTTGTTGCGAGTCTATTATCCGCATTGAATCCACCGCCGATGGGGAAAAGGGGCGGGAATTCGTTCCGCGATGAGGGTGTAACAAGACTATATGCGGTGAGAAAATGAAAAGTGTCTTTCCTGCAGGAATTACGCGCGTTCTGTACACGTAGGTAATTCATACCCATTGTCAAAGGAGCTCTGACCGAAAGAGCCCGCGTTTTGCAATTAAAAGTATCGTCGATATCGACGAGCTTCGATTAAAATGTGCAACCGTGATAAACTGGTCGGAAAACCCGATTATACCCCCGCTGCCGCTCGATGACATGGCTCGGTGCACCGGGACGCGATCGTGTTCCCTGCACGGGTTTCGGGGTGGACGGGGGACTCGAAAGTGGGGCACTCGCTCTGGCGGCATACCGCGACGATAAACAACGACGAGCATCGAGTGAGGGTGTACCTTCCAACTCCACCCCATCCCCCATCCCAACCTCGTGTCATATCTGTTCGAATAAATTCACAACACTTGCGAATAACTGGCGAGCGTTGTTAAATTGATGAGGACATACCCCAGGCTGGCCAAGAACGGATTGCGGAATAACAATTTTTTGAACATTTTTATCGTTTTTATTTCTATCCCCTTCCCTCTTCCTCCCTCTCTCTCTCTACCGCTGATTTTCTCCTGCTTCCTCAAATTACAATACATTGTTAGTCCTAAATTAGAGCCACATGGTATTGTCGAAAAGTGGATATAAATTTTTCACATACGTATATTTGAACAAAAAGTAAAAAAGAAAATTTTTTCAACTCGCTCAAGTGAATGACCTCTGTCCTTGACTCTTTAGAAAGAGAAATTTGGAACATTATACGTATACTGACGAAATATCTGCGGTTCGAAAACGTGGCGCACGATTGAATATCGTCAATTTCTCAAGACAGCGTCAAATCGAGACACCCCCTGCACTTTTTTCTTAAACGATGGGTTATCACGCCGCATCGTGAAATGCGCACATCTGGTAAAGAGAACGAAGTGAAAATGGACGAAGGACTCCGCGACTCGGGCGCTGCTCAGATTACGCGGTGGGTACCGGCATTGGTGATGCGGATAGAAAAGAGGAAGACGGCGAAAAATCGGGGAGGGGAAAGTGGGTAGGAGGTAGAATGAGGCAGGGAGACGACGATGACGCGGATGTTATTGGCAGCGTGGCCATTCGTCGCGATGATGGATGCCTGACAGGCGCTAGCGTTCGCTGTTCGCCGGGGCTCGTTCGCTCGTTCGCTCGTTCACTCGCCAGGCAGTTATAATAAGTAATGGCTTCACTTCCGCCGCCATCGCTGGCTGCCTTCGGTCGGGATCTGAGCTGGCCTGACTGAGGCGAGTGGCCCACTCGTCTTCCACGAGTTCGTAATAACTACAAATCTGTCAAGCATTAATTCTCTGCCCGGCATAAATTCTGCCGAATACCGATGCCGAGCCTCCACCTCCGCCCCTCCGCCCCGCTTCCGAGGCAACGACGACGAAAAAGTTGCCCACCTCTCGCCCGTAGAGATCGCTTCGTCGACGGGTGGACCGGGAAGACATGAAAATCGAAAATCGTAAATATCGTTCGAAAACGGGATGCGGTTAGAGCTGCCGCGATTCGCGTCACTCCCAAGGTGACCGGGGACATAAAATGATGATCGTAAATTAGGGGAAGTCGAGTTTATTACTCAACTTTGAGAAGTGTGGAAGATACATTTTTTAGATTCCACGAAAGAAAAGTTTTAGGAAAATTTCATCCGAGTTGGTATACGTTATACGTACGTAATGTTTTGTACGTTACATTGACAGGCACTCTGCCACACGATTTTGTACCTACAACCTGATAATTTCTCATTAGACAGACTGAACTGAAGTTCGTTGTTCACGCGACATCGGGTTTTTAACTCGCCTGTGGTAAAGAACAGAGATGAAATCGAGGCGAACCGAGGTGGTGGGTCGGAATTTATGGATCTTGGGTTCAAATTTGGATCCGGTTTTCGAGCATATCTCGAAGCCGGCTTCCGGTGAAATAACGCGGTCTATCCTCAAGCAAAATGGGATCAGGACTCCTGCAGCAGGCTACGTTGCTCGAGCTCGGGGTGGAGGTACGTTATGTAGGTTACGTCAGATATCGGTACTCATAAAATGTTTTGGCTCGGAGATTCCCGTCGTTCGATCGGCGGCAGCGAAGGAGCGAACCAACCCCGGAGAAGCTGGAGCGGGGCGTCGGGTCGTCGTGGACGATGGTGGGTAGTGGCTGTGCCCTGACGGCTGGTGCTCGGTGGCTCCATATCATATACGCGGGGATATTTACGATATCGTAATCCTCGGATTGGGCCAGATAGTGTTTCTGCTGCGGAATATCGACGCTCGGAGTTCCGAGGCCGCGGGAGCTTTCGAATGGAAGCCGGCGGTACGCCCGTTTCCCGTAAATATCCCGCTCGCGTTTCCCCCGCGCATCGCGAGCTGCTTCGTAAGTCACCGATCATTTCTTCGACGCGTAATAAGCTGCGGGTATATATGCGGACACTAATTACGCGCGTCCAGCCGATGTTCACGGCATTCCGATACAACCCAGCATCTCAGACTCCGATTGGAATAACTTGTATCGTTCGGTATAAGTAATAAATCCAAAGCCGTTTTTTTTTTATCGTCCCGCTGTACGGGAAAATAGCGAACCGTCGTCGTCGCTCAACGGGACTCCGTGGTACCAGACAACTCTATTAATACCCACGGCGTTATCGTCTAATAGTCGACGTTCCACTTCGCCGTCGGCCTTCACGCGTTATTGAGGTAGCTCGACTCTGTAGCTCGGTCTAGACCCGGACCCCATACAAGCCATGGGTATTACATTACTTTCATTAAAAATACATTAAAAAAAATGTTAAAAAAGAAATCCCAAGTCTATGTGATGAGTTCAGTGATAGTTCGTCCTAGGGTTGTTTCAACAATTGTCCGTGAAAGATGATCGATCCAAAATGTTCGTCAAATTCCGACCAAGTGGTTGCGATTCGAGGGATGCGGCTTTGATGAAGCTTATGCAAATCATGTTCCATGGAGAAATAACACGTGCTTACGAGACGCGCCGTTCCTATCTGGCGGAACATTCGGACAGGCGGATGAGTGACTCATGGCGGATTAGAGCGGCTGCATGTTTATGGTCATTAACATGGTAGCGGTACCATAATAGCGTTGCCTGTAGCCATTGCCGAGTCGGATCGTCGAGTTGTTGGGAGATTGACGGGTGGTACTGGAATGTCCTGGAGGGCGCGAGGATCTACGGCGGTTAAACCAGGAGGAAATTTGGCGTCGCGCTGAACCCCGTTGGCGACGATTCAAGTGGCCAAACACATCTCTCTCTCTCGCTCGAGTGAGAGCGAGAGAAAGAGAGAGGCGGCAGCGCGCCCGCGAATGGAACATTCGCCACTAGCTGATCCGGCCTGCAGGAGCATTTAGCCTCCTGATTGATGGAACGGCCTTCCAGAGCTACGACGACCGGCTGCAATTATACAACGCGTGGGTACCGCATTGTCCGGCGATGCACAGATCGACTATATTCTCGCAACGGCCCGGTGGCAGCGCTAATACGAGAACCCCGCGCCATCGGCATCGCCATGCCGGGCCGCACACACCATCAATATCAACCCCTGCTCGGCCCTCTTGATTGCCTCATTGGATCGCATTATGTTACCACCATTATCATAATTCAGGGATTTTTACCGATACGGCGGTTCGCTTGTCCACCTACCGTGCTAACGCCATATCCAACCGCCCCCGACCCCCGGACACCCGGACCTCCGGGCTCACGCCGTGATCTATGTCCTGCCATCCTCGCTTCGAGTAAGAGTCGCGCCTCTCGTACCATCCATAACCGTATCGTGCTGCAGGCGCGAGTCTTTTCCACTACTTATTTCACTCTGACCCTGTGTCAACCATGCATCGCAATTGGTACTGAAAAGTTTTATGACCTCTCGGGTATAGTCATGGAAAGACCGTTTCGAAAGGATCGGTGAACGCTCCGCTCCGAGTACGAATAACCGAATAATCACTCGTAAATAGTGACGATAGTTTATATGTAAATCTGTAGTACCATCAATGAGAAGAGCAACCGTGTTCAATACGTGAATTTGACACAGCACGTCGAATCAGCGTCGTGCACAAGCTGAAAGTCAAGTCGCATTTTACACTGCTCCAATCATGTTACCCTCTAAGACGAGCAGAGCAGCGATTTCTCCATTGAAATACTATCGACGATTAACTCAGTGTAATCTCGAATGATTACGATGGTGGATCGTGAGTGATTTAAACCGATTTGCAGCAGTATACACGAGCGACTGTTATCCACGATTCTTGAGACTGATTCACATCTTATGTTACAAATATTACCAGCGGGTAACGTTTGTAAAAAATTAAGAAATAAAAAATTTGCATTAACTTGCGAGAGTTCGTTTTAATTTCTGAAGAAAAAAAGTTTCCAAACGTAATCAGCAGAAGCGAGCTTCTGGTCGGTGGAAATTGCGACACGCACATGGCCCGAGCTTACCAAGAGTGTATCGAGTGGCGGTTCTCGGGGGGCAAAGGGGGGGATCAAGGGGCGAGGTGGGGAGTCAGGGTAACGTAGTATAATATGATAATAACGCCCACCGCGGGTGAACGGGTATAATTGTCGAGCATAACTCAGGGCGGAGCACCCCGCCGGTGGACGGGTGTGATGTACGCCTTCGCAAAGCTAGCTAGCTGGGTTAGATAGCCACTATAGCTGGTCCCGATGTCGGCGTAGGGTTGCCGGTCGTGGGTACGAGAAAGGGCGAACTCAAGGGAACGGGATAAGGCGGGTACACGTACAGACTTGACTCAATTTATTGATACCGTTGACTCATGCGGCTTCGTTAAGACCGAGTAATAAGTAATAAGTGGCGCGCTTCTTTAACTGTACAATAATTAAGGACTGCTTCAAAACTCAAAGCATTGAATGAATACGATGTACCTACAGGTATGCTGCAGAATCGTGATGAATTCCTCGACTCCGCGACGTGTTAAGACGAGGTAACTTAATCACGCAGCTTGAATTTGAACACAGTCACCATCCCGAAGTCCTGTTTCGAAAGCTCCCAAGCAGCGGCTTTTTAGCCGGAACAATGTAATCGAGCAAGTGTGACACACATCGGCAGATGTTTATTAATTTTTCAAGTTCCGGTCGGATGTGAGCGGTCAATATGGCCTGCGGACACACAGCTACGGCGAGTCAATCATCCGTGCAGTGCAACGGGGTTGGGACCCGGTCGACACCAGCCGTGGTCGAGGAGGGTGCGCGGACGCTCGGGAGGTAATCACTCGGTGATGTAGTCGCAGCGTCGCGACGCCCCGCGCCGCAACGCGTGAGTATTAGACCGATTGACTGCCGGACGCGGGCCGTACGTGCGGCCCGGCAACACGTGTAACATACTGGCGCCATGCATCTCCCTTCGTCGACGTGTTTGCGCTACGCCGTCTGCACGATCTTCCTCGCCTCTCTTCGCATCGAGCTCGATGCACCCCGTGACGAGGTCCTTGCTTGCCTACAGCTTATTATACGCGTACGTGCGTGATCCAGTTGGGATTCGTATTTGACAGAATGTTTGTTGAAAATTTTCTTTTCTTTTTTCTCGTTGTTGATGTGATGTTAATTTAGTTCTAGGACCGTATTTTTTTCCCATATGCCATTGAACGGATGGTGACGAAGAAGATTTGAATCGCTTTGTCTGCATTCAAGAGAAGCGTAAGCAAATGCACTAATTTATCACCGACTGCGCTCGAAACCGATCCCTTCTGTTCGTCGCAGTGGCAGAGATTGTGTTTGTATAACAAATTGAGTATTTCACGTGTAACTAAAAGGAATTATCTACTCCGAAATTGAGTTTGAGATTAACCGCTGTTTATGAGTTCACGACCTTTATTCTTCATTCAAGAATCATCTAACCAGCCGTGGCGCAGACTCAAACAATTCTGCGAACGGAATCTTGTCTTGAGATACGATGTTGGTCTTGGGATTGGACGATATTGGTTAAGAAATAGGTCAAAGGTTCGGTCATGATACGAAAACGCGGAAAATTTGAGAAACACCGCTGTTATAGGATCTCCGTCCGCCAGCGAGGATGACAGTTTCATCGAGACTACACTTCCGGAAACAGGAATTATATTTTTCTAACAGTGTTTCCTCGGCTATTAATATTAGTAATCTTTGGACACCTTCTATTTCTTTGCGAATCACGGCAAACTGAATCTAAACGTCTATTCGATGAAGCTTCTGAGAACCATCTATCGACCATCGGAACGGAAATGTCATACTTCGAGAGTATGTATGATTTGAAATTATTTGAACCATTGTGAAAATTTCGAAATACATCTTCATTCGCTTCTTGGCCTCAAAGTAGAGATTCCTTCGACGCACACAACACGGCCAATAACCTATACCGAGCCAGGAGATTGGTCTTCAATTACCACAACTCCAATACCACGCGGTATGCTATGATTTTAACTCATTCGTTTCCCAAACTTTCTATACTTTCAGACGATAATCAGACATTGGTGATTACTCGTACATCGCGGAATGATATCGCAGTATATGGTTGTGGCGCTGTTGGTGATTACGAAACTGATGCAGATTCGAAATACATCACGGTCTCTCGTGGGTCATTCGAGAAATGTTAATATCATTCTCTATGATTTGTTAATACACTAGCGGCTTTTGTCGCTACTGTTTTCACTCACACCGTATATCTGGCATATCAATTTTGACTCCCCGAATGCTCTTGAAAATTCCGAATCCAATACCTTTGATGTGTCGTGTTAAGGAACAGATATGGGCAACGAAAAAGTCAAGTAAAATGATGTGTAATCTAACAAAAAAAAAAAAAAGATAACAACAGCGTGAAATTCACTTCCCACTCTGGTGCAATCTGTGATTGAAATTGATAGCCTATAATCTGAAACCACGTCAGATACATCATTGATATTCGAAGAATTATGCTGATATTAATGGGTTTATAACTGGCCATCCATAGAAACACCGAAATTTGAGCGAGATGATGCCGATACCGGTTTACTACCGGTGAAAGTCAAAATCTCCTCACTGCTGGATGAACGTAGTTACGTTTTAACGGTGTTTTGCAATGCTTCCGGTTACCCTTCTCCTAATATCACAAAATGGTACTAAGATGATCGCCCTATTCAAGAAAGTGATGGATTTAAATTTTTTAGTGAGTATGCATTGATACCTCAATGCCAACACGAAAGTATCATGAATTGAATTCAGTGTTGACATTGAAGATCATGATTATTGGGTGCAAATATAACTGTCAAAACACTAACAATATTGTACATGCCTAACATTTTTAGTGGATCGCAGAGTGTTGATAATTTCATATTTTTATCCACATGATATTGGCAGATATACCTGCGCAGCTTCCAATCAGTATGAAGGTGATCTAGATACGAAGGAAATATCTGCGGTGAGTCGTGTCACAGATTCATGTGACTTCATCAAACCAGATATCGCAACTAGTCTGCAGTAAATAATAAATCGTGCTATCTTCTCAGAGTAGTTTCCGAATGAGAAATTCATCGTAATAACGGTTAAAGCTGATTATGAAAAATTTACTCACGTAATACGAATGCCATTTTAAAGAGGTCCTCAAATATATATAAGTAAAAATGTTCAAGGCATCTTCCGACGTCAGCATTATTACAAAGGCTGCGTGGTATACGACGTTCGTAAGCCTAGTGTTTGGGTGTATCGGTGAATGATAAATCTGAAGGAGTGTATGCGTAACTGGATTCATTTACAAGAAAAAAAAAAAAAAATGTTTCAATAGATTTATGAGTTTACGTATTGTTTCAGTGGTAAATTAATAGCGGCATACGAAGTCCCACGGTACAGGCATTATTGATGAGCAGCCAGAGAAATCGTTCAAAGAAGAGTTTCAGTTTTCGTACCGCAAATCAGTGCTTGATTTGTTTTAGAATATTCATATGTATTGAACTTCATGTTGAGTTTTGTGCATGTATTAAAGGAACACGGCAATTTTACATTGCTATCGAATAATGAAGCATACTTACGCAGCAATCGAAACTCTGACAAATTTTACACAGGATTAACGTTTTCGACGACAAAATCGGTTCGTTTTCTTCCCTACCGTCCGACAGCACCGCAATATCACTTCAGCAGAGTAGGTATTTCTACGAATGGAACGGTGCGTGACTTAATTTCGTTCTCACTGCACCGAAGTTTCTGGTTAAGAAAATTTTCCCGGTGTTTTTGTAACGAGGAAAGAACGTCGCGTCGAAAGACAAAGCCGATTCCGATTATGAATTATGTGATGATATCTAAGGGTCGGGGGGGGAGGGGGTGGCGTGTGTATGCTCTTCGGGTATATAAGCGGCGGAGAAAGGGGGATACGGAGCCGGCAACTACCTATTTTATAGTGATGCGACAAAAATGTAAATGCGATCGCGATTCCGCGGTATAAATCTTGGGTTAATGTGTAGAGAGACGGGGGCGCGGTGCTGCGGTGCTGCGGGGTTCGTGGAGCGCCGGGCGTTCATTAGGAATCTCTCTCCGGTCGCGTCTCTCTTCTCCGGTGCCACCCCATCCGCCCACCCCTCTCCTCTTCTCCTCCTCTCCTCTCCAAGGAAGCGAAGGATAGGAAGAAGGAGGGAGGGAGGAGAGCGATAGATCACGCGGGCGGCAGCGCTCCTTCGAAAAACATCCATAAAATCCAGTAGGGCGGACTCAGCGACAATAAACTCTACATATAAATCTTGTCGGCTGACGCCGTGATACGCTGATGGCGAGCACGATAATCTCTGAGAATGCGTTTCCCCTTTCGCCTCCCCCGGCCTCGGCTCCTTCCGCTGCGCCCCCCTCGCCCTTCCCGCATCACCCTCGGCTACGGCCTAGCCTCGGCCCTCCTTTCACAGCCCGCGAAACTCCGAACGAAACGGCGACAGGATTTTCGGTATTAGCATTCAGCATCCTCGAAATACTATCGACTCGTCAAAAACTGGAATCCTCTTTATCCTTGAAAAACGTAGAGAAATAGTGCAACGGGGGATCGAGGTAAACGGTATTGCGGTAATCGGAAATACCGACGTTTCACTAAATTCAATCGATTCTTATTTTTATATTGTACAAAGACAACTTCACTCGAGACTATAAATATTCGAGTATATGTGTGTAAATACGATTACACTTATCTCGTCGTTAGAATAAGCCGGTACACGATGAACTTATTATTTCACTGCCCGTAGAGAAAATCGAGTATCGAGCTGATTGAACATTCTTCTCTGTCCTAATCCCGCGCCCCCCTGCGCACGATTCTCTGAATGCCATCCGCAGCTGCAGGAGAAGTTATGGCGGTTGATACGGCGAGACGTGAAACGCATCAGGAGTTGATTAATCTCGTTCAAGTGTAGTGGAATCAGAGTCGGTTTGGGTCAGGGAGAGGCGCGTGGAGGAACTGCGGTAAGGTGTAGCTGGAATTAAAGTCTCAGTTCGGGCCGCCCTCCGTCGGCTCGATCTCCCGGTATCTCGAACAGTAATTCACCGCCCCATGGCCGTCCGCCTGCCTGCCTTGCCTTGCCTGCTTCCTAAATGCTCCTAACTCCTATTCCTCGGCTGGATTGAACAATGGCGCGTGAAATTTCAACTTTGAACCCGAGCTGGGCCCCGTGGGGGCTCTGGGTCGCGTAATTTAATTATTCACTCGAAAGCCAAGACGCAGCCAAGATCTTTGGCTGAGCCGGTGTACCCTACCCTACACCAGTCTTTATTCTCGGATCGCGGTAGCGTTTTTCGTCTTGACACGATTCGAAGTATCCATCCGAGAAATCCATCGCAGACTTATACATGCACTTGAATCCTGAACCCGTTTCTCGTTCCTTGATTATAAACCGGAGCCATCGATCTCGAACCCTTAATTTTCTCGACAAAAACGTCCATTCAAAGCATCTGACTTTAAATCTGTTGTTTCCCTCGTCGTTCATGAACGTTGGTTGGGTTTTATTCGTTCGACCGAATTGCATAATAATCCGAGGCTGAGACGGATCGGTGTATTCCGGAGGCAGAGGGGATAGTGATACTTGGTCTTCGAATTCGAATTCCAAGGTGTTTATCGACGCAGGCAGCGGATTTGTCATACATCGCTGTCAGTTAGTCGACAAAGCGATGAGCGTCGGGAAGCATCGCTAACTAGACAGAGCAGCACTCAATTATTACCGTCAGACTTCGTGTAGTTTAGTCCGTACCACAGTGTGATCCCTCCTGCACGATGCGCATGGCTCGCACTCGACACTTGGCACACCCTCCTGCAGCCGAAGCCGGCTCTCCATCCCCAATCCTCAACCCCCGAACTAAACACTTTACGAGCAGGTTGCCTGTACGTCACCCGGTATGAGTGTCAACGATGCAACCTGCTTATCCAAAATGTCATCCCATTAACGCGCGCCGTTAAGATGAGGCGATGCGATGCGAACGATGCAGCCGGTGCTTAATTGGAGAAGCCCTCCACGACGACAACGACGACGACGACGACGACGACCCGACGTACGCCGCGGGCGCCACTTTTATCAGGGGAAGAAACGCAGGATTTTCAAACCGTCCGGGTATTCGACGAGGCCTCTCGATCTCACTGGATTAGAAACAGCTAGAGTCGCGGAATTTCATCTCGCGGGACAGAGACGCATGCCTGAAACTTTTTCACCCTCAACGCCCTCGATGCCGTACTATAATACAAATTTCTTATAACCGATGGATGATGTAACGCGGTGAAGATTTCTCCAAGGAACAACGTTGCGGAGCGTTGGCACCTGCAGGATAGACGCCTCGATCTAACAACTATCGATATTCGTACACCCTCCGCTTCGCTGCAGAGATCATAAGAAAATTGGATGCTGTATTGGATAACGTTTCTCCAGCAGACGACTCTCGAGACGCACAGTTCGCGTAAACCGCCTCCAAAGACCACGTCGCACGTTTGCGGTCGGAAACAATTGCACTTGGTCAGTTTAATGGACGACACTTAGCCGTTATTAAGGGCGCTTAACACACCGGGCGTCGTTTGTTTCGCTGTAAAGAAACGGGCTTCCAAGTACCGCGGTCTTGAGTTAGCGAAATTATTACCTCGCGCGGTACCGAAGTCGCAGACTCCGAACAAGCGCTCGTCCTGCATAAACTGATCAGAAAATCCGACTTCCGGTTTCCGGGCTTCTTGCTACCGTTCGGCAATTAGCGCGCAAGTTCGGTGAACTGGCCCCAGGCACTCGTGTAGGCACCGTTTGATCTCGAAGAGATATCAAATCAATAAACAACGATCCGATTGCGATCTGAGACGCCTCTATTCGCGACTGGCCACAGTAATCATGGTACGTGCCTCCCAACCTTCGAGCAACTCGTAGGTCGATGGTGTTCCCCTTGTAACAAGGACACGTGTGTTTAGCCTCTATCTCCGAGCCTGAGCTTTCCGTGCAGTGTCTCCGGAATTTAATTAATCGACACCCTGTGTAATTGGACCCTCGATTAGCTCGCACGAAGCCGGTCAGGCTCCGCTCTTCAATGGTTTTCATTTTGTTTTGCATTGATGTTGCGCAGCGGCCCGAAATACCTCACTGACACTGTGCCCGGAAGAGGAACGCTTCGGAACAGCGAGAAAAATATCGAAGATGAATATTCACGATTCGGCAGTCGTCGGTGGCGAATGTTAATATTCGAAAAGCACGTCTTCGCTGTTCATCGTGAGTTGCCGGGGTGATTTTTCTCAAAGAAACGGAGTGTATTGCGCCAGAAGGGAAACGGGGAACTACAGGGTCCGTTTTTACCTCAGTGCCACTCGTTTTCCATACTACCGTGCTGCCCTTTCGTACGTTTATCCGTGTCTGTGTATTAACGTGTATTCCGAGACTCCGATACGGACCGTGGAGCTGAAGAAGAGAGCAAGCGAAGAAGAAACGTCTAGCGGGAGCGAGAAAGATGGAAATAAAGGAGAGATTTCTTCCAGGCGAAGAAACGGCCGGGAATAAAGAGGGCACGGATTAAGAATGCTTCCTCGGAGACGAGTTATAGTCGCTTCCTTCCCGTAGTTGGAATTAATCGGCCATTCCGGAGGCGATGCATTAACAGAGACAGAGGGTGAGCCTGCCAGCCACCCCCTTTCAACCCCCGCGATTTCGCCCGCTCGGAGCGAGACCAGGATTCCGAACCCCCGCTCCTTTCAGCTACACCGTATAATAACCTACGTGTCTGCTAGTCGTCACGTTCCCAAGTCGATATCAACGAGCAAAAAGTTTCCCGAGATTCTGCAAAGCGACTGCTGCAGTGTACATACTTCCCCTTTCAAACGGTATGCGAGCTGCGCGCAAGGAAAGAAGCACGAGAAATTCATTTTTCACAAGAGAAAACTGCTCGCTCCCGAAATCGCGAAGGCGCCCCGCAGACCCAGCCACCTAATTCCACCTCCGTACACCGTTTCGCATTCTTTGTCCTCCCCCGTGTCGAGAGAGGCTTAAAGCGAGTGAATTCGGTATGCCTTCTTCGTCGGAGCGCCGCTCGTCACCCTCACATAATCAAGAACGAGAGCAGCGGGATCCGGCCGTTGTACTAATCTGGAAATTAGAATTTCCGGCCTGGAAAATCGCCGGCCTATAGCGTTAAGAATCCTGCACATTGTACACGTAGAGAGATGTGGGTACGAAGGTATATGACCTGTACCAGGTATAACGTTGAGGGGAATCGGTATCTCTGGCGTATGTTTCACCAGCATTGCCGCGAGCTTGGGGATTATAAAAATGAGAAACTCGGGGCTTCCTCGAAGCCCGCGAAAACTCGAAACTCGAAAACTGGAAGGCGGTCGTTACCGCGTGGCGCATACAATGGCGAATTTTGATACGTGCTAGGCATTTCGAGCGCCCCTTGTGTGTATTCGGCTCACCTTGCGTCTGAGGGGGTGGCGGGTAAGGGGAGGGGGAAATGGGGGGGAATGCAAATACGCCGAGCGCCAAAACTTGGAGAGAGAGCTAATTACAATCTTGACTTCACCCCGGAGCTTCATAACCCGGAACGGCCACCACCCGGTAGCTAACTTTTTGGCTTATTGTCTTTACATACTGTCCACTAGGGATATCTTACCCCAGGAACGCAGCCCGGTTCGCTACCCCGTCCGTATCCGTGTGCGTAGCTGTACCGTACATGTACAGGGAAAAACCGCAAGTCGAGGATATCTCGCCTCAAAGTTGAAACTCTCGTCCGTACCCACCGCGGACGGTTATCCTGCATTCGTAACGACCCCGGCTGGCTCTTGAAAAAAAGCTCGAGAGTCCTGCTGCACCGTAGAATTATGCATAGATACCGTCGATAATTTATTCCGGTGAGAAAAAAAAAAAAAAAAACGCTGTAGATTTTTTATAATACAGAAATCGAGGCTTGTTATACGGTTTTGTTGAAAATAATTAGTAAAAAAAAAAGACACAATTTAAATCCCGCTATACGTATTTTTCACATCTAATTTGGTCGAGTGAAAAGAGTACTTTAATCTAATTACACAGTGAGATATCTGTGATTGAAAAATGTAAACATTTTTATTGACGAAGAATCAGTTTGATCTGAAGGATAGTAATTAATGATAAACTATTACTAAAATAGAGCGATACATTCCCTGAAAAATATCGTATTACGCAATGATAATGTGAGTGTAAAATTTCAGAGAAAACAAAAGGATCATTTAAGTAACATACGACAAAACGAGAATGCAATTTGATTCACTCGTAAACGAGCCTATCAACATAATTCGTATGGTTTCTCCAATAATTTGTTAACATTAAACGAATAAACAGTATATCTTTTTTCGAATTTGGGCATTTCACACTAATCTACCTAACAATCGATGTAATTACGTTACTTCTTTGACAAAGAAAAAAAGTAATAACCATAGAAGAGAAAAACGTTGATGAGTAACCCTGACATCGAAAATAACGCGCAGGCGCCAGGTTTAAGTGGCGTCTGTCCAGGACAAGACGAGACGAAAGGCACGTCTGACGGTTATGGGGACACAGGGTCCGGTTAATCGATACACGCTGCACCATCTCCCATGACGTCACGAGTCTAAGACCTGACCGAAATCGAGGTTAGATTTGATCAATGCAGGTATATCTGTTATTAAAGTTTGTTGTCCGAGGAGAAATTTTAAATTGCCATTTCAAATCATGCGAGTTATCGACATATAATCATGACCCAATCACGATGAACTCGACTTCGCATTGCGATTTTACGACGCAATTCAAAACCATTAAACATTCATTTTTCGTTCATTAATTTCATTTTCTCTTTGCATTAAAACTACAGTGTTTAATTCTAGGCGATTCATAACGCTATAATTGCGAGCCAGATCGCAGGCAGGATCACAGACAATGATGATAGGTCGACTTTCGCAGGACTGCGAATGCACGTCAGGATTTCCCGCGCCTGCCAGACATCTTGCGCATTATTATTCTGAGTGATTATACACGCAACTTGAGTGTACTAATTATCCGCAATCATGATTGATCATTTCCGTGCTGCAGGCCCGCACCCGAGCAATTCTCAGTTATTTCCATTACGCTAGGTGCAGATTATCGCCACAATTAATACCTACTTCTCCGAGGGGTGACGCGAAAATGTTAATTTGGAGGCCATCGAGGCTTCGCTATCTGTTTACTTTTATTCATTAAAAAATCAACCGGCCTGAATGAAACTTATCTCAGCCTCGTTCTGGAAGAAATTATTTGCCCAAACCACTCGCATCGGATGAACCATGTATCTATATATCCGCCTGTATGCCAGCACAGGAAGTTCGCCCCGAGTATCTGACCCCGGGGGGATTTTGTGCTGTACTAATTGACGATGATTAGGTATATATAAATTTTCGCGAAGTTGGTATTTCTTGTTGACTCACGTGTTAATATTTCCGATGACGCCGCAGATAATTCGGATGAAATACTTGAGGTAGATCCATTCGCGTGCTTACAACGCAGTTCGGGATTTCATTTGATTTCAGATTTTGCGGAGTTTGGTGAAAGAAGGATTTTTGTAAATTTCTTGCAGAATTTAATTATTTAAATTTTGTAGAGCTTTCATTCCCAATTTATGTGGATAATTTTTATAACTATACATTGTTTAACATTTGTTCAATATTCCACTCAAATTTCACTATAGTAATTATTTGTGAACATTTGTTCAAATTTTCGGATTTGATAAAAAAGAAAAACAACAACTTTTACACGACTATTTTGTTGAAAACAAGTTTCTATTTTTCTCAAACTTTACTGAGCCGCTAATGCTCAACCAATGTCTAAACATCGCAAAATCTGTCATTAGCCTTTCGGTAAGCAGGTTGAAGTCTTTCCGCGTTGAAAGAGAAGCGAGAAAAAGGCGGTGACAACACGACACGTACATGATAAGTATAAGAGTCACGAGTCCGAAGAGGGCTAAATATAATGCAGAAATAAGCCGAGAATAATCAACACGTGCAATTTGGCAGCATCTGTCGGCGGGAATTCGGTTGGGTTAGATAATTGTCAGCGAAGGAAGTCACAAGTAGGCAGTCATCTGCAGATCGAGGCGAGGAATAAGCTGCGCTTCGTCAACCGGGTAAAAAAAAAAAAAGAAAAAAAAATTACACGTATCCAGGGAAGAGTGGGAATAGCTGCGGTTTAGCGCTAGCGACTGGATGGGAGTAAATCAGGCTGCAAGCTCGTGTCAAACAAGATAATTTATCCGCCTATTCGCGTGCGGTTGAGACGGCTGCGCGCAGGCAGCAAAAGATTTTTGAGAAGAGCGAGTATCGAATATCAAAAGTTGTGCTTGTAAAAGCGTGTATTTTTTACGGGCGTTTCCTGCGACGAGGATAGAGTCGGGAATTATGCGACCTGTCATGTACCCGATTCCTCACCGGTCTCACCTCGCGCCCTCCTAAGTGTCGCGATATTTTTCGTTGTCAGAGGAGTGCGACTATTTGAGGGACTTGCGTCAGTTGGGATTTGATTCGTCGAGAGCGGGGGCAGGCAGGCGATTCCTCTTTCGCTCCGGCTTTGATCTGTTGTCCGTCCTCGTGTGCCACCGTATGACTGTCTGCTCGCCGCGTCAACATCACCGACGTGATGTCCCGGCCCAATTTATGATAATGAATCCAAAGATTTATCGCGCTCTTCGCCGCCACGGCATTAGGCAATCCGGGACGGAATTAGAATTGGCGGTGCGACGCTTGCGCGGCTTATAAACGTCGTCGCCTTCGTTTCTTCAACTCCTCGCGCGGTCTTACCACCGATGTCTTTCACCACTTCGGGAAGAGCTCTCCTTGTCTTATTGTCACCCGGCATCCGCGGAGATACATCCTCTACGAATTCTCTCCCGATTCTATCTTCCTCGGCTTTTCAATCGGAATGCAAAGCTTCGACTAACGCGACCTCTAGACCAACGTTTTATCGCCTATTGGCTGCTGTTACCCCGCCAGCGTTTAACTTCTCGCGAAAAACAACTCGTACTTTATTTCTGTCCGCGTAAAACTTTTCCCAGACTTCAACATCGCATATATACGTATATATACATACCTACATCGAAAATACTCTAATTATTGACAGTTTTATTCCGATGTCGGTGAAGATTCTCGGCTTTGGATACGAAAAACTTTGGCATTTTCATAAAAGTAAGGCTTACTTCTTCTACACATTTTTTCAACTCACAAACCTTTTCCCCACAAAGGAACGCAACGATTGTTTTCTCGAGGGTTGGATAACCCATTAATGACATGAAAAAGTTGTTTCAGGATAACAATGTAGTGCAGAATTTGGAGCTCGAGATTTTTTACCGCGTTCAAATTGTAGCGTGTAAAATCTTTCGGGTCATAGAAACAACACGTTTCACTTCAATAACCAATTGTGTCTAATGCAGAGGAAGAACCGCCAATTGGAATGCCGATGCCTCCACGGCTGAGTGGACGGTCGTGAACGGCTGTGGCCGCGGTCAAATTGTGGTGAACCAAAACAAGATCCCTCCCGGGTTACATCCGGAGAGCCGAAGACAGAATCGATGCCGTCGAACGACTCGAGTATTTAATAATTCAGAGCACAAATAGCGCTCAGTCGATAGCGCTGATATCTGCAGTACATTGAGCTCGTCGAATCCGTTATTAGAACTGGCAAAATGAAAAGTGAAAATAGCCCAAAGGTATGAAGCCGAAAATTCACCAATTACTGCCATTTACTTGCCAATATCGAGAATTGAAATCGACTGATAGGAACAAGTTGAAAAACGATGACAAGGCTTGAAAGCTCGAGGTCACAATGGATCGACTCGATGGTTTTAGGGGTAAAGAGATCTGGCGAAACGGCGAGGGATAGAAAGGGAGAGAGTAGAGGGTGGGTGAGCATTATGAGCAGTGGCTGCGGGGTCGTTTTGCCAAAGTAGAAAATTTCGTTGCCGTGTTTTCCGTGCAATCGCTTTGTAGACACAGCAGGTATGAGGTTCTAAAGAGAAACGATACGTTATAAGGAACTCGCGTAGTTCCCATTCGGCTCTACGCTAATGAAACGTAGTAGAAATATCTCGGTCGTTTAATTAGAAGCAATAAACGGGAAGGAGTTCAATTGCCTGGTGTATCCGAGCCGTGCCATCGCATCGCCCCTGCAGAGTCGTTTACCGTCTGGCGAATACCATACCTACCCTTCTGCAGGAGATTCGAATCACCGCCTCACTCGGCGAGGGAGCTTCGACGGCCACCGACTCGCTGTATAATTCCAACTTTGTAACTCTAATATTTAAGCCAGCCGCCGTTTCTTTCGTGGGAATACCCCTGCGGGCGAAGAAAACGAGGAGAATCTCCCGCCGGCAGGCGCATTCGATGAGCTGCACGTGTATGGCGACGGGAGAGGGAGAAAGAGAGAAAGAGAAAGAGCAAAAGGGTGTTAACATTTCACGAGTTCACCGCGGCCTCTGCGTGGCAGTCGGTTATTTCGTATGCACAGACAGCCGTGTGACAAGACTCCGTTACTGTCCCCCAAAGGCCGACGCAGCCCCTTGCCATGCAAGCTATCGCACTAGCGAAGAAGCAGCTAACGCGAAATCGGCGCCTCTAAGACGCCGGAACCCCTGAGGACCTGCATTCTTAACGAATAGATTTCCGCAGCGGTTAATCCACCGAGGATCGGCCGCGCTCTGCACGCTGTTGCGATAATCGAGTCGCCAGGTTCGCCGCTTCCGAGCTAACCTCATCAGCCTCGCTCCGTCTTCGCGGAGCGAAAACTTGACCGAGATGAGTGGAAGTCGTCGAACGATTCCGGCAATTTTTCTCATCGGTTATGTGTTTTATCTGGCGCTTGGTGGCTTGGCACTGGTTTCGGACCGTCGCACCGCCGCGGCGGTAGAACGTGAGGTAGTTGATGATCATGAAGGGAGGAGAACCGCCCTGAGGAGACAATGAACGTGTCCGGCGAACCAAGTGCCCTGCACTGCCCGGTCCTCGGCCGACAATCTCAGGAATCAATATAGGTCCTCTAGGACCATTGAGATCCGCGCGGGGAATCCGTTTCGAGACGTTTCTCCGCGAGGCTCGTAATTAAACCTCCTCTAATGTCCTCCGCTGACCCCCGATTGTATCCCGCTTCCCACTTCCAACGCTCACCGGGGAAGAACGAGAATTACATCGCTTCGGGAGAAAATTTCATACAGCGAGCTGGAAGAAGGAGACAGCGATGCAGGAACCTCGGAGTGAAGCAATTTTGGAACTGGGGGGTCGTGAATGTGGTCTCTGATTATGGACCGGAGCCCGAAGTCGGAACTTTTTCTATCACCGCCGCAGGATCCGTTCTCACTCGATTACAGTAAACTTCGGGATCGTTACGCGTTGCCCTTCTGCAGCATAAAATAGGAAAAGTCGACTCTCTGCATCCGAAAAGTGTGGAAAGGATGGAATTAAACTTTATTAGGTCCGAGGATCGGGGGACAACAGACTGCAGGATGTGTTCCGGGACTAGCAGGCTTCAATTGGAATGGAAGTGGATTAGATTTGACGGGGCGGAATTCCGCGGGTATAAAAAAGACGATCATGATCGCGGTGCGGAATTCTTTGGAGGAAACGAGGAGGAGAAGAAGGAGGGGGAGAATATGGGTTAGAAATAAATCGGAGGGGGAGAAAACAGCGGCGATGTAACGTAGAAAGTTACGATGCAAGATTCGGACCAGAAAGACAAGACGCATTCTATGAATAATGGATCGACGAGGCTCATTATGCGGGTTGGAGGTCAAGGGCAGTTTTATGTGGAAACATGCCGGCAGAGTAGCCGCGGCGAAATCTCCGGCCCTCGAGCTGCAGTCCGCGAGCTGGCGAACCTGCAAACGTTCCAGGCTCGTAAATATCTGAACGCCGCGCGATGCTAATCTGAATGCAGATGCGCCCTCGACCTGTCCACCGGCAATCCATGTGAAGGGCATTAAACGCGCTGCTACCGGTCCGCAGAGACGACAATGGCACCGTCGGCTTCCATTTTCCACGCTGTTGACCGCCCCTACATCCATTACATCCATACACTCTGTGGATACACAACTGGGCACACACGTCCACCGCATAAGTTAATTACAAGGCACACTTTACACGCTGCACCTCTCTCGGCACCTACGGCGATTGGTTGCATCCCCCACACGCCGGAAGTGCAGACGAGTCAGCCATTTTCCTCACCTCGAGCGCATCGACGAAAACGCGGGTAACCGAACGAAAACTAATCCTGGACGTTTTTCTTTTACACCATTTGGTACGGATTTCGATATAATGTCGGAAACATTTGATGATACGTATATAATGGACAATGGCGTAAAACGTAATCCGTGACGGAGTGACGTCACGTTTATGGTCCTGTTACAAAAATTTCGTTAAAGTTATTATTGAACAGAAAAACTCAGCGACGTGAACATCTTATTCTAAACACCGAAGACGGTTTGAGATAATTTGTTCAATACAAAAATTTTGACTGTACAAAGAGAGTTGACGTGTAGAATCAAAACCAAATATATGCCGTGAATCAGTTGAATAGCTCTATTACAATGAATTTCAATTAGTCTAGCAGCTGTGACAATGGACGTCGTTTTCATAAATTTTCATCAAAAGAAGCTTTTTCACTAAATATTTTGAATAGCTCTATCACAATAAATTTCAATCAGTCTATCAGCTGTCACAATGGACGCCGTATCCATGAATTTCCGTGGAGAGAAGCTTGAAATCCTCCAAGCGTCGATCACCTGTCATCGGTTGATCAAATTTGCCGAATTTCAAAGTCCAGCAGTGTTTCTCAACCAGTCGCATCGAGTTAATTTGACTGGAAAAAGATCAACACTATACACGATCAGCAGCGAACGTTTCGCGAACTTTTCCAATGATCGGAAAAACCAGCTATCCAGATAAGGAACGTCTATCGAGAGGGAATCGAATCCGAAGAAAAGTACTCGGCAACCTCTGAACCCGGGAATTTCACCTGGCGTGCGATTATCGCCACGTGGAAGCGGCGGCCACAGGATCGTCATGGCAGGGCGGGGGGGTATAATTAAGCAGAGCGTCGGGGGGATCGGGGAAGCCCGCTCTAGATCACCGGACGTCTAGCGGCAGCAGAGCTGTGAGCACAGATAAGGGCCGCCCCGGCGACGGCCAAGATGGACGGCCGACCGGCTTCAGCGGCGTCGCCTCCGCCGGTTTCCCGGCTGCGGAACCTTCCTTCTCCGCTCGGTTCCTCGGCGTTGGTGGTGGTGGTGGTGGTGGTGTTGGTGGTGGTGGTGGTGGTGGCCCAGGGTTACCCCGGGCGATCCTTATTTATACGCCGTCGCCGAGACTAGCGCCCATTGTCCCATTTCACCCGCGGTAATCTGGCGGACGCAAATCTTAGGCTTGATCCTGCGGGCTCTACGGGAAATCTATGATGCCTTTAATTCGGCCGCGTTTAAGCCGCGAAAAGTTTGTCTTAACTGCTACTTCGGGCTTTCCTGGTTCCTCGGGTCAGAGGTCGCTCGTAGCCAAATTCCCCGACTAATATCGGTCAATTTCTCCCCCTTCTCCGCCTTTTTCTTCGCCCGTCTTCCAGGAGATTCGTGAAACCCGTTTGCGAAGGGTCGAAGAAATTGATGCCGGGTGTTAAAGAACGTTTCAAGTCTAATTATTGTTTGCTCTCTCTCTCTCTCTCTCAAAGTTGTTAATTGAAAATACCCGCTTTGTCGCCACTTTGTTTCCCCCCGGCCGCGTTCAACGGAGGAGAAGGGAATTGTTCCCTTGTTTCGTCCTCCTCCGACTTCGTGCAGGACTCGTCTCAACCTCGATGCTAATTTTCCAAGCCCGCGGATCTCCTTTTTGACGCCGATCGAGAAGCGCGAGTCGAAATGTAATTCGTTTCACATGCTGCAGAGTTGTCCTTCAATAAGCGCGAAATCGATCGCTGCGCTCCGGGTTTTCGGGGCGCCTTGATAAGGATGAACGAAGGGTTGCGCTCGTACTTTCTCACTTAAAATCCTCCCGAAATACCGAGTCAAATATTAACGCCATCCTCGATAATTGCGAAGTAAATTGTCCGGGGCTCGCAGGCTGAGGAGCGAAGCGATGTTCTGCAGGACGAAGCAAAGGTTCGAGAGGCGGCAAGGACGAGGAGGAGGAGAAGGAGGAGAGAAGGACGAGAGCGGGGCTGGCGGATGATAGCATCTCGCCATGTCCATAAATATGTCGCGGCGGGCTTAACCCCCTTGCCTATCTGCGCGGCGGCGAAGTAGGGGAGTTTTCGGAGGAAGATGGGGCGGCTGAGGGCGGCGAGGCTAGGTGGAGCGGCGGGGGGGGGGGGGGGGGGGGGACGGAGAACGGGGAGGCATTAACGTCAAACCGAGATGGAAGTTATGGCTCCCCCGTCAATTCCCAATGAATTCGACGTTTTCGGATGGGAATCAATACGTTTCGTGGCACCGCTCCGCGCCCCGTAGCTTTCGTCAGATTGCTCTCCGAGTCTTAAACTCGAGGCGTGAGCTTCCCAAAAGATCGGATTAAGTTTCCGCTACGTGACGGTAGCGGATTGAAACCTTTCCGAAAGTGTTAGTCGTCCACCTCGGTGCCGTTCTCTGATCCACTTTCACACTCTGGCTGAACTCCGCGACGCGGATTTCTCGATCGATCCGAACACCGCGTGCCAAATCATTCGGGGGCAATTATTGCGATTCATACTTGAGCGAATCGACTGTCAATTCGAAGAGCGTTAGCCATGAGGTAGTAGAGCGACCGAAAACCAGCAGCTTTTGTGAAAGAAAATGGAAACGCGTGCCGATCGACCCTTTGGTCACGAGTGAACAATCCGGCAGATATGACGGTAGAAATGAATCGTGGCTGAGTCGTGGAAGCCGGGCTAAATTCGACCCTGATCGACCCAACCCACTTGTCACTTGATCTTACACTGTTCCATCACTGTCGAGCGACGTCAATCGGTCTTCTGCTTGTGACACGCGAGTTCCGTTCTTCGAAACAGACCGCCGAGTGATTGATGATTATTGATCGACATTTATTAAGCGACCGTTCCTTTAACTCTTACCAATACCCGCATCGCGTGCTCCCTGGTCCGATTCTAACGAGTTATCAATCGATTTATGCGAAATATAAGTATACAACAAAACACCCTTCGGCCGAACAAACCCAGCCCGCTTGCTGTTGCTATTATAGAAGCTCAACAGTTCTTATTCCCATTTTATTTTTCAGTTACAATATAAAGTGCGAGAAACATAATTATACTGGCAATAATAAAACTCTCCGCAATAACGAGAAGGGCGAGTCGAGTACGAATTTTCCAGCTCTTTATTATTCCGCTGTATCGTTTTTTTCTCCACATTTTTTTTTTTTTTTTTGTATTCTCTCTTCACTTGTTCACGTTACAAGCGTTTACGATGATACCGTGAGTACAGGTATACACGCAAGCTCGTGTAGATTTAACCTACTCGTCGAAAGGGTGAAACGTTTTCCCAAAAGGTTGAGACTTGAGATGAAAATAAAATAAACACAAACGAGGGGAGGGAGGGAGAGAGAGAGAGAGAGAACAGCGCCGGTGGGTAATTCGAGACCGTGCAAGTGGTTACACCGTTTTACAGCAACGCAGCAGCGGCAACAGCAGCAGCGGGTGATACAAATAATATAATCAGTATGCAGAGCTCATGCATATTTTAAAGATGACTGGCTGCTGGGCCGGTGGTTGACGGCGCGGGGTGAGTCGGGGGTCGGTTTTGGAAGGGGGTTGGCAGCCGCTAAGAAGGGTTTATGACGGGGGTTCAAGCCAGGATTGGCGTCAAACCGCACCAGGCTACCCCGGGTATCGACCTGCTGGGGCCGGGCGGAACAGTCCAGACCTCTTAACTCCTGCAAACTCATTACGATAAATCAAGCTTTGTTCTTCGACGATTCGAGCCAGCGGGTGAATTTCGCGGGGTAGGTGAAAGCGCGCCCCTCCGCCGGGGGATTTCGCTGGATCCTATTTATTAAACCCTTTCGCGCGAGACGCGGGCGTTCCGCTCTTCGTTCCCCGCGACGATTAAGCCGCAGCCGTGCTTTTTCCACTTTTCGTTGAGGAGCTTTGCGGTCGCGGCCTCCGCGGCGTGCTTCGTAAGTTGAGCCTCCTCCAGTCGGTGGCAGCACTCTGCAACGCGTCCTCCGTTCTGCGAGCCGCGTCTAACTTGGGACTCTGACTAATGACGAACACGTGTTTGAATCAGTACCGCTGATCCACGCCCGGCTGAATCCCGTCTTAACTTGTCCACGGCAGTCACTCCGCTCTTTTCGCTGGACCATAGAGCGCAGACACGAAAGTCCAGGTGCACCTCAATCATTGTACATCGATTTTCAAACACGAGGAACCACGCTTACGCTTTTGACGTTCGTACCACTTCCGACTCGTTGTAATATATAATTGAACGTCCAGTGCATCCCGTCATTGCACCACTTGACCAGAGTGATGGTCCAAATTTCAAATTCCCAAATTCAGATTCACCGTAATATGTCAAATCTCGTCAGCCCGAGTGCGCAAATAGGCAAATTCCGAATGATTTTCATTTGCATAAAACCGTTTCTACTTGGACGTGTAAAAAATCAGAACCATCCGGGTTTTTAATAAACTTTTTCTATTTCGTTCATGTAGCCAGCCTTGATTATCCAAACTCCGTATTCTCAATTGAGAATCGATATGAAAGAATCAGAATGCATTTATAGTAGTTTTCGAGAACATTTCAATTTTTTTTTCAAAATACCAGTCTTAACAACCAACGAACAGTGAAACGATGAGCAATCATCCAAAAATGAGTAATACATGACGACATTACTTTGGACGCTGTGCATCGCGTTTTGCGGTCTGAGATTTCGGTCAGCGAAAGTGGAAGGAATCTGAATTTTCGTTTTTCGTTCCTTTTCTATCTACTCTACCTTTTTTGCAAAACAAACGGACGTAACGCGAACAGAAGGATAAACCGAGGAAGCAGATGGTGCGGCGTTAGCTGGCGAAGCTGGCTTCACGTGCCACAAGCGTCGACATTGACTAATGATGGCGAGGTTGAACCGGGGGCGAGGAGAACGAGGAGCGATGGGGGGAAAGGAGGGGGAGGTGGGCGCACCCTGGAACAGAAAATTCAGCCAAGTTCACGAGACCTGTTGCACCCCCTAGCTCACCGTTTAACCTATAACCCACTCGCCAAACATAGGTTTAACCTCGGTTTATCGCGTTATCAGCCGTGTCGCGCTTCAGTTGCGTTTCAAGGAGAAAAAACCGCGTTTGGATTATTCAGGCAGCAAAGCAGAGTCTTCGTTGCCGGTTCTCTAACCGCCTAACCTTCGAATCAATTAACAGCCTTCCGAATCAATTAGCAGCACTCTTGCAGATCGTCTTGTATTACAAGTAGAGAAAATATACGGATCGTTTTTGGGTCACCGTTTAATTAGTGGACACGCGATGACCGTGCGGAGGTTAAATACTTACCATTTCTCTTTCTCTCCTGATTCTCATCTCGAATCCTCCTAGTGAAGATGAAAATTTCATTACTTCGTAATTCAAACATAGGTATAGCGCAATTCCGGTTATTGCGATTAATTAACTAATTTGTGGAGGGACGGTCAATGGATTTATTAATTCCGCGGAGGGATCGATCGGTCGTGCATGTGCATCCAGCCGAAGACCCGGCGGTCTCGACATCAGGAGTTGGACACGCCTCCTCCGTGCCTTTCCTTATTGCCCATCATTCTCGCGGTAGATTTATCTGCCCAATTACCGCAGCTGTGTAACTGGCTCCGATGAAATCGGCTGACCCATACCGACGATTTCATGCGATCTATCGATCCAGGATCCACCACGTACTTGGCTAAATGAAAACACTCAATCCCCACGTTGTACTTCGCGGCTCTCGCGTTTGTACCCGCAAAAAGCAAAGAAGGCAATCGTCGTCTCAGAAGTCAAACGATTCTGAAAAACAGACTCTCTCACTTATGTGTCAATGAAGAAAGAGATTAACTTCTGATTCTGTGAATCGATGAAAGGAAAAGAGATGAGTGAAAGAAAAATAAATAAATTAAAAAATTAAAAAATTGCATCCCCATGAAACGCGTTGTGTCGAACTTGGTGGTGGAGTGCGAAGCTGGTTGGAAGAGGCAGCCAGAGGGTGTGAGGTCTACACCGACCTACCGCTGAACCAGACCATCAACAATTTCATTCTACTTCGTGCGGGGCGATGTGTAGGTAGGTGGGTAGGTAAATGTTAAAATGGTTTCATGAATATTTATGCTGGTATATTATAACATTTTTGAGCCACTGCTTAGCTAATCCTCTGAACTCATTTATCGTCGAGGCAAGGACAGCTATAATTCTTGAAAATGTTCCAAGGTATTATTATGCGAATAAATACTGAGGGATTAAGTAATGCTGTGAGTCCAGCCCCTATGAACCATACTGCCGTTACCGTTCCGACGTTCAGAAATATATAATACAGGTGCGTGCCTCTCGAATGCCGCTTATATATAGACAACTGTGCTGCTGCTGCTTCGTCAATTTTGCATCATCTGCAAATTCCGAAAGGATGAAAAGAAATCCATTGTGTAACGTGTCAGAATTCGTCTACGTTATTCGCATAGGTTCATCAATTTATTCCCCGATTGGCAAAAAGATGAGCATGCGCGGGGCAAAACAGCGCTCCACTATCTCTGCCGGACCACGGCTGGTAGCGCCGAGCTTTTGTCCCGTAAACAAATAAGCATATTATTATAAATAACTAGGGCTTAATTAATCGATCAAATCAACGAGTCAGATCTGATCATGCATGTTGAAGTGGCGCATCATCGATCATACTTCGGTTTTTCGGCCTGCATGTCGAACCCTTCGATACTACGACGTATGTCTGTGTCTAACCATCCGATAGTGGAGGCTTCCAATTAATTATCCTTGTAGCAACCATCCGACAGCGGAGGTTGATTCTTTATCCTCGTATGTACGAGTATAACCATCCGGAAGTGGAAGTTCTCTATTATCAATCCTCGTCTAACTATCTGACAACGGAAGTTTATCGATTATCTTTATAGTTTTCCGATAGCGGAAATGACGTTATTCCACACACTCTCCTTTTTCAAGTACACTTTAATTGTGCCAGCTCCTAAAAACCCAACCCCATCACTCCTACCATATACATTTCTTGTTATTCCGTTAATTTGCTGGATAAACAAAATAATAATTTCCCATCACATAATAATTCCCTGCCTTGTCTTGTTGATCATTTATTGCCTACGCTCATTTAACTAACCTGAGGTTTGTTCATAGTCCATGGTATGGTCCAAACGTCCTGAGAAGGACCTTGTCGCTCTCCGATTCTATATTTTCGTTTTAGCACTGAATAGTGTCGTGACCTCGGGAATTGAGCGGTTACAAAAAATTACCATCAATTTCACGAAAGACTAAACGATGTTCTAGCTTCCTATGACTGGGAGGAAGTTAAATTTGGTCCAGCATCGGGATGAGAAAGTTTCGGATGATCAGCGAAGCATATATACAACGGGTTTCTTCGTTCAGGATATCCCGTAACGATCTCGGTCTCCTGCACTAGGCCTTGGAGATTATAATAATCTCATTTTACGCAGCACTTTCCACCACTTGGCTAATTTGAGTGGGGAAACTTCAGGGTGCAGGATCGTAACTACGGTGAAGTGACTCCGCGGTGTTGCTAGAGTCTGAGTCAAGTAAGCTACCGCTTACGTCACTCGGTTTAATCTCGCCTAAGCTTGAAATTCGCTCTGTAACTTCATTGTAATCTGAGATCCGAATAGCGGGGGCACTTTCCGAATCCGAGAATTTCTTCTTTGCTATTATTTCACCCATACGAATACATATAACCGATTCTGCACGAGTCACAGAGTGGAATCATATTAAATTGTACGTGAGTTTATCGAACTCGGTACCTACAACGGAGGCCAAGATATCTGCAGCGAGCAATCAATTAATCTTAACGCTCGTATAAGGGATGAATTGTTCGTCTGGCGTTGCAGTCGAGATGTGAAAACGGCGTCACTCGGCGTCTTTGTCCCCTGAAGCTCGGACTCAGCCGACGAGGGCCCTCATAATAATTTGAAGAAACTCAAACAAAAGATCGGTAAATAATGGAAGACGCGGATATCAAAGGCCGGAGACTTACGAGTTTAATTCACTAATTGAAGGAGGCGGGGAGGGCGACCGGGGATAATAACTCCGGGTACCGACAGCACGGTATGGCGCAAAGTTGCGAATACTTTCAATTCACTCGAGGCCAAAGAAGTTTTTAGAGACAAAGCTCCGCCGCTTCGCTCTTCTCGGCAGCCCGGCTTCTCGCGTTGTTGAGGCGAAAGTGCATCGTGCGCCTTTATAAACAACCCGTCTGTACACATCAGACGGCTAACGCCTATTATCGTCATCGCGCCGCTCACAAAGGATTTTAACCTACCCGCGATGAAAGTGGACATGGTCCTCCGCGAGGCGCATCGCCGCGGAAATGGAGTATTTATCCCCAACCCGAGGGGGATGAAAGCGCGATTCAAACGGCGGTCCTACTCGAAGGAAGAAAATTCCCGATCCGCTGCAGCGCCCGCGCCCTGCAAGCCGCAGGAAGTACTTTTAGTCGGCGGAGATCACTCATTCTTTGGCGTGCCTCGAGCACCGCCGACTCGCTATCGCGAAACTTTTAGAATTTCAAATCGCACTCGGTGACGAGACTTTCCTGTTTTTCCTCACCCGGCACGCTGGTCGGAGGTAAAGTATTCCAGGAACGGCGGCGGGGCGAGAGGGAGCTTCGATCTGGATCCCGGCAAAGGGAGAAACGGAGGAAAGGCATCTTACGGTCCATTGAGTCGACAGAATGACACAAGTCCGGGACACACATCCCCGAGCTTGCCGTACGGGCCATTCATTCCCGCGCGACGTACGATGATCTATGATAAAGTCCCGAGTTTTAGGTTTCTTATCCCATCCCATTTCTAACAGCATCTCGGTGCTGGACTCTGATTCATTGTCTTCGTTTCAATAGTTTAGAATTTTCTACTTGCTTCGTACAGCTGCGGTTATCAGAAATCAGTCAACAGAATCGTATCGTGCAAGCGTGTTCGTTAAATAAGAGTAGCTTTTTCGAAGGCTGCTCGTCGGACGACTCACCTGCCACACATCAAGCCTGCAGAGGTGTGAATTGTGCGGTAAACGTCGAGTCGTGAAGCTTGAGGCAAGTTTAACCCAGCGTGGCTGGTGGCAAGAGTACAGCGAGATGATATGTGTCAGGTCCATAATGTGCCCGACTCAGAGCTAAGCAAATGCTACTTCCGCTTATGCATAATTGTGCGATGCGGAGGCACAGGCGTTGTGACGCATGATCTCTGTGCCCCGATCCTCGAACAGACAAACGTACACTCGTGACGAAATTGTGTAATAATCGTAGACACGTCAGGAGGCTCACTTACGACGGCTTTTGTCACCGGCGCGATTCAACGCCGATCGACAATTTTGAGAAACGTCTGAGAAACTTCCCGTCAAAGATAGGTGAAGAATTTGGAATTACGAATGGAGAAACTATGGGGAAATTTCTGAGTCGTTTACCGGAATCGCCGTAAGATCGATGCCGAAGCGTTGAATGCGAGCGATGAAAATGCGAACGCGGTAATTATTTTCGATGGATTGAATGAAGGGCGAGTGGAGAGAGAAAGAGGAAGAGGGGGGAAGGAGAAAACAGGAATGGAGATTAACAGGTGTACTTGCTGTTTAGAGGCAGCAAAGTCGTAATCATCTGCAGATGAAAGAGCTGCCAGCCGAGTCGAGCGGAAAGGCCTGCTTCACCACCATCAGGAAGCTTTGCCGGCACACCGAAAGCCACCGCAGAAGCTAACGTGCCGTCGAGCTTGCGTGTGTGGATTCGTTCACACAAGCGAAAGCGAGCCACTCGACGCTTTGCGAGCAGCAGCCAACGTCCCAGAAGCCCCCAAACCGTTTCTCCTCCGACCGCGGGCCTCCAAATTAACCGATCAATCCGCGAGCTTTCAACATTTCACCGACTTCAAACACACGTCACTCAACTCTTGTATAATTAATTATTAATCTTTTGTACGGAGGAGCGAAGGGCGAAGTCTCCTCTTGTTCTGCCGCGCGATTATTGACAGACTGACGGACCGGCTTTTCTTGCCTGTTCTACTCGTTTTTTCACAAGAGCTGCCACCTTTTTTTCTCGTTTAGTTTTCTGCTCTCTCGGTTTTCTGCTGGTTGTTTGCTCACGCCGTTTTTCCACCCGTTGCTTCGTATCGGATCGTTGACTAACTTTTCCCGGGAGTTCAAAGCGCGCGTTGTCTTCGTTACCGAAAGTTCTATCAACATTCACAATCCAATTACCTGACCAGCGTACTCTCACGGTTGTTACCTTTACGTACGTAGCGCAACATTCACCCCTATAATCCATAATGAATGTACGCGAACACCGCGTCCTGACAATTAGTGTCGGTAAGTTTAAAACTTTCAAGAATGAGTGATCGGAAACCAAGAAATTGCAAAATACGGTTAATAATTGTGAACAATTTTCAAAGGCGGTCATAAAAAATACTGTAAATTGAAAGAGAAAATTAATGCCAAACTGGATGAGAGAACTAATTCACGCGGTGAGTAAGATTACCTTCTCCAAGGACGAAAATTCGTGAACAAGTACATTACACAACACCCTCAGCGTTACCCCTGATTGTTATTACTATAATTATTGACGGAGGCGCAAGATCGGATTTGTAATTATTCCGCAGGTAGGCAAGCGAGCTTTTAGGTGGTCTAGACAAGGCGTTAGGTTATAATGGCTGTCCGGCTTGTGGTTCCGTAGGAGGTGAGGCGCAACGAGTCGTGTTTGCCGGGTAATCCTGCAGGTTTGGAGAATGTCGACGGTCGAGCAGCCAGGGTGACAGCCAAGGTGTTCCTGGAGGGAAGTAGCTGAGTATAGAAAGCACCTTAACGCCTGACGCCTCAAACAGAATCATCAAAGCCGATTCCCTCGGCCCGTGAGAGACGGGACTCGGAGAATCGGCGACGATCCTTGCGGCCAGCGGCAATTTCCACGCCTCAAGTAGTTCGAGTCCGGTTATGGTCAGACGAGACAAAGCAAGGCCCGTGCGTTCAAAGGCGGATTTGCGCAAGATTGTCCGATGTTTGTGCTCTCGATGTTCGGTGAAACTTGTGCGACTTTTTGTGCGCGGATGTGTGTGTCTTTTGTTTTTATCTCATCGTTTTCGCAAACGTACTCATTGGCAAGCAGAGCGGTTTACCCGGGGTGATTTGTTTATTTATTCGGTCAAGTGTTGATTCGGTGAACACACAGGAACGATAATGACGCCTCGTCCCTTTGACCACATCAGTCGGATCACTCTTAATCCCACTACGAACTGCTGGGTCGAGTATCGTTGGTTGGGTATGTAGATGGACTTTGTTCGTTATGCGCACATTATACATGTGTGCGGAATACTTTGAGATGTGGGAATTGTGAGCAAAGCCTGCGACATGGATTATTTCAGAGGCAGAATTAAACTGTAGGACGGGTTAGATCGAGACACGAGATTTACGCCTAGTTACGAAGATGATGTGTACCTACCGCAAATTTTTGATTCTTAACAAAAAAATAAGGTCTGACGCTGTCTAGAGATTGTACTCGATGTTTATAAACACAGCACGACGAATTTATGGAAATACGATTGCATGAAAAGTAGGGTTCCATTAAGGGGTGAAAACCCAACCTTGTTTTCTACGCTGCCTTTTGAGAAACCAAAGTTTTGGAGGAATGTAGTTTATTCCGACATGATGACGTTTATATATGATCCCGTCAGCTTTTGTGATTTTTGTTCGTTTATCAAGAAAGTCAACTTTGAAATCACGTACAATTAGTTTCTTAGAATTCAAGCTTTCCAATATTTATCGGAAACTTTGATTACCGTTGTTATATTTGTAGTTTTAAGAAACTATGTGCCCATTTGTCATATTCAGAACCGGAGTAAAATCGGACGATTCTCAAATTGGTCTCTGTTTTATGTTGATTCTTGTTCTCACGATAAAAGCCGCACGGCGTGACACATCGATTCGATAATTTACTATCAAAAACGATAAAATCTTAATTTTGAGAAAATTTTCACCACTTCGACCCACTTATATACCCGATTTGTAAAAATCCATCAAAGACATCTATGAGCTTCGGGTGAATCCTGGAACTTGCAAACCTTGTCAACTTGTATATAATATATCGTCGCTACATCTGCGCATTGTATACAGCAGGTATACAATACATGCGCGATACGTTTATTATTTAATAAAAATGTTATTGTGGGAAATGGGAGAGGACACAAATCGGACAATAACGCCGAGCCGGGGCAAACTAAGATTGGCGTCGGTATCAGGGACGAGTCGAGTCGAGGGTGAGCGCCGGGTCGTCGTCGGGGGTCGTGGGTCGGGGGTTAGGGGGTTGGGGGGTCGGTCCGGACGAACAGACGAGCACATATTGGGTCCGTCTCATCGGCGGGGCGGCGGCGAGATGGCCCGTGTGTAGATATCCATATCCGTGCGTGTTCGTGGCCCCAGATGGCAGCGGTGCCCATTCCGGGAGACGCTTACCCGGGTATATGGAGAGGCGAAAGAGACGGGCGACACGTACGGCCGGCTTATTCGTACGCGGAAATGCGGGACGGAGGGAGAGGACGAGGGCCAGCGTCGCCTGCCTCGCGGGTATCGGGGATCGGGGGTGCGGATGGGGTTATTGGCGGGGAGCGTGTCAAGCGAGCGTATCGCGATGCCCGCCCCGAAAAACCCCGACCCCTCTTCCCGCTTCCTCGACCTACGACGATCCCCAACCCATAACCTGATCCACCCAGGACGATATATTATTTTAATGTTTTAATATCGTGTCGCTGTAGTCGTTCTGCCAACGCGGTGTTCCTCCCAGCTTTTACCGAGGATACTGCCATTCTCTCCCAAAGCTTCGTCCCCGGCACTTCATCCCCTCGGTATCTTCCGCCCTGTGCTCTCGCCGACTTCCAGTGTCCAAATTTTGTCCACTTGTCAAACTTCTATTGAGTTTTACGCACCCCCACCTCGGCGTAACGGGATTCGAGGAGGTCCACATTCGGTGAAAGGGAATTTACACTCGGCTTTACTATTTGTAATGCTACGGATTTTACACCGCAAGTATCTCAAGTTGTCAAAATTATTGTCTGATGATTCGAAACTAAATCGAAGCAACCTTTCTCATGCATGGCGTTTAATTTCCCTTCTTTTTTTCTTTCGTTTTTCTTCAAGGTACGAAACTTCAAGGATGTAAAATCAGTACTTCGAAAATCATCGTGTAAGCTTGAAAATATATTACAATGATAAATATTCAATTTTCAACTATCTCGTAATTAAATTGACAAAAATAGAGATCTTTTTGAACGAGAATTGAATACGAATGATGTATAATCCATACGATAAGACCGGAACTGATTATTTGCTTTGAAAATAACTATACTCTGATCGGAATACCGTCATACGAATTTTTAAGCCTAATTTATCACATGCGACTGTGGTACGGGGGGAAGTGATAGGTACAGAATAGATAGCAGAAAAAAATTCCATGAACATAGAGAGGCCGCACACCTTACCATGTCGGTGTGAAATTAATACGGAATAATGCGAGGGTATAAATCAGGAAGCATCGAAACGAGCCTGCAGAGTTTGAAATCAATAATAATGGGCATGAGCCATTAGTAAAATGAATAAATTATGCCTCACATTATGTGTATTGTAGTGAGGTGGGCAGTAATAAGTCATGAATCATATTAGTGAATAATCCACATCAACGGACGAGCGGAGCTCGAAGCAAATTCCGCGTTTCGCGCACACAACGCGCACACATCGTCGAAAATATCAATTGCAAAAACGGAACAACCTCGCCGCGATCCCGATAAATTCACCGTTATCATAACTTGGAATATAATAAACAAAACTCATTGCAGAGCCCCGCCTCGAGTCGGTATATACGCGGGGGTTTCGAGCCGATTAAAGTGGCTCGTAATCCAGGGGAACAGTGGGTTTGCCGCTGGCACATCAACGTTGCCCGTCTCGTCTCGGAGGAAAAAAAGTAGGCGTACTATGAATGCCGTTCCCGAAAATTGCAAATCGTTAGCCTTATTCGTTTTGGCTCAGATGCTGCAGACGCATAAATTGAAAGGCAGACGCTGCAAGCTCTCTACGCTTGTATGCGCTGTTGGTGTTGAGAAAGGCCCGATAAATAACAGCACAACACCCCGCGTCTCTCTGGGGTTCACACACGCTCGCCATATTCGTATACCACTTCTGTTAGTATTATTATTTCTTATACTCGTACGAAGTACGCCACGATCTCCACCCTGGGAAACGCGGCCTGGTAATTACCCTAATTAACGCTGCAGCGTATAACGGAAATGCCGCTGTGCTCTGCACAAATGCCAAAACCCTTCGTCTAAGCTCCTCGCCGTCACCAAAACCCGCACAGCCACACCAATCCACCGCAGATTCGTCGCCGCGTTATTGTTTCTTTTTCTTTTTTTTTTTTTTTCTTTTTGTTTATTCTCTCTTCCTGCTCAACAAAAATATTGTTTGTGTTTATCTATTTCGAAATCATAAAAAACTCGTTTAATATACGCTTTTTGTCGTTGATTCGATCCACTATTTTTTTTCTATAAATTCTGTGAAACTGAGAGAGATATCGTAGATCTAGAATAAGCTGAAAGGAAAACTATCACTTTTATTCCATTTTACGCCGTCTTTTCAGCGTAAGAAAAATAATTCTTTTATATTTGTGTTTATAAATCGGGAAAAAAATGACTGAGCTTTTTTCAGCGCGAGTAGATAAACTACAACCTGACAAATTGTCGTGAGAAAAATAAGCGAAAAAAGTGGCTCAGCAGTTGCCTGGTTCCCATCCATCCCATTCGCAACTAATTCATTATTCATTCGTACCGATTGGCAAGTTTTAGCCGAGTGCTGCAACTTTCGACTATACAGACACGGCAGACTCAGGGGCGTCCATATCGACGCGCAGGGGTGCACAGCTTCCCATTACCGGGGCACTTCATGCGGACCGCGTGCAGGACGAACAGGGTTGGTTAGCCGTTCACCTCCCCCGGAGGCGATATCGTATAAATGTGCAGTTAATTACTTACGCCGCGGCCACGACAGCACTGTCTGTGCCGAGTCTCTCTCTCTCCGTCTTCCTCTCCATCTTTCTCTATTTCCCTCTTTCTCTTTCCCATCCGCTCCCCGTTCTCGCCGTTCCTCTCGGTCCCGCCGAACTCTTCTCTCTCCATCGGCTCGTCCCTGCGCCATCCGCGTTATGGCGGCGCGTGTTAAGGAAACTAATGTTTATTTGAAAAACTAATTGAACGGGACTCTCGCGTCTACAGCTAGCAATTAAACGAGATTACTGCAGCAGCGCGAGCTCTCGGGGATTAGATAGCTGCCCTGTAAGATATGGTACGCGTTATGTTTAACTACGCGGCCAGTTCTGAACCGTCGTCGATAATTAATTGCTCCCGGTCACATGAAATCCTCTCTTTTCAACGTCCTACAACAACCACCTATATCCTCAAACTTCGATTTTTCACACTGCTTTGCAAGCTTTTTTTCTCCATTTTATACACCCACGATAGTAAATCACAGTATTGACATCGTGTACTGCTTTATCGTGAATATGTGTGTCTTTTTTCTCGAGTCAATCAGGAACAGACAGCTGCTGTCAATGTCCGAAAAATCATGAGCAAACTATAAATTTTATTTATGGAAAAATGAAACGCATAAAAATAAACGTGGTTGAAATCTATATTCTTGTTTATGTTTCAGATATGCATGTGTTGCGGTACGCTTTGAATACAAAGGTGGGAATTTTCATCGAAAGGTGGGTCGAATTTTCAATTCCTAATCTTAATATTCGTCGAGGAAATAAGCGTTGAACAATACTTACATTTAATAACATGCTAACATTTCCAACGAACTAACGAAGTACAGAGCCTACGATAAACATTCCAGAACACGGGGTTTGCAGGGTGTGCGTAATAAACTTTGAGAAAAGAATCGTGAGTGAGGATTTTTATTTGCCGTCTTCGATTCGGCCGGTGAAACTTTTCGGGGATTAGCTTCTGACAGGGGGTCACGCACTCGCAAGCTCATCCGTTCTCGGCGGGTCTTCGGGTCATTCGAACTTGGCCAGAGGGTAGCAGGCCTGCAAGCTCGATGGATCGGAGGGTCTCTCTCGCCGTTCTTAATACCGCCTAAATTAAGTCAGCTGTTGGAATAACGTCAGTTGGAAAATAGGAGAATAATTATATCGGTAAAAGCAACGCCCAAGGATAAGTAAGAGCGTAGAAATTGCTCCTGCAGGGCAGCTTGCTGCGTTCAGCTTCTATTCTACTACACGTAACTTCACGTGTATCTAGGCGGAAACGGTAGGCAAACTACGGATGCGAGGCCACCTCAGCGCTTACGTTTTACGCCCGGTTTATATTTACCGCGGTTGTTCCTCCGGCGGCTTCACGTTCGCCGTTCTGCAGTTGCACGTAACGACCGTATTACGTATAAAGGTACCTTATACGTACGATTACGCGAACAAGTACCTATGTATACACCCTGCTCGGTACGTATTGCGTGAGCTAGTGCCACGGCGCGTTTATTTGTGCCCAGGTTAAAATACAGCCGCATTTCCACCCACCGCTAAGCACCGCGTGTACGTAGGAAAGATACTCGCATGATGCTAGTTATCTCGTGAGACTCGACCCCCGCTTGTCTCTGTCTCCCTCTCACACACACTCGTACTATCCATCTCTGTTTTCCTACTCAATTTGCAACCAGGCATCAAGTACTGCGGCCTAGAAAAATGTAAGACGCGAGTCTCTTTGAGACGCGAAACACACTTACAGGATTTTCGAACTCGAAAAACGTACGAAACTATCCCTGAATCATTTTTCTAGGAACATTTTCTAACCTCTGATTTATTTTGTGAGCTATCCACAGTTATTTGTAATGTATATTTTTGCGACTATTGCGATGCAAAATTTAACGTTGTCGCATTAATAAAAAACATATTACCATTAATATTGTACGCTTAGGAAAAAAAAAGAAAAACAGTTCCGACAGCCAAAATTGTGTTATTACGAGTAAATTTCAGTGATTACTTTGCGTACAGAACACAAATATTTTAGTATTTTTCACTGGAAACTTTCGTACGAGAATCCAAAAAAATTTTGTTACAATTGCAAAAATCAGATTTGCAGAGTAAAATCATGGTATAAAGATTGTAAAATAATTTCTTAATGACTACGATTACAAAAGGCATGCTTTTCATGGTATTATTGCAATGAAAAAAATTGTGTTCAGCAACGAACAAGAAGGATATTTTGTGCATGCCCTTCTTATAAATTTTTTTTCCAATACAATTCTTTCTAAGAGAAATCATTTGAATGATTTTACTGCCTGGAACTGACCATAACAATGACCCTTGAGGAAAATTTCCGATAAAAGTTTGTTAAAAAAAATCAAAACAGAATCAGACTTTCTTCCAAACCGTAAAAGTCGATCAAAGACTCGAGTATGTGAATTAAAAAATTGTTACACAACCTCGAAAGTTGAATTATATAAAAAAATTAACATATACTCGTTTGATCTTCACGAACTTAAAAAAATGATATAAGCCCTGATTCCTCGACCAGTTCTATTTTAAGATGGAACGCCCTGTATACACGGTATTCGCCTATAAAGCGGTCTAGCCTCGAGTACCGCAGGGGTTGAAACGGTGCACCAGCACCGAGAGGGTGGTTTCTATCGTCGTCGGCGGGACGTCCGACACGGTTCTGCACCCTGAGCTCGGCGGGTGAGAGAGGGGGGTGAAGGTTGGGGGGCTATATGGTCGACGATATATTCGGGAAGCATGTAGGTTACGTTGGCCGGCGGTGCTGCATCCCCCGCCCCTCCCGCCCCCGCAATCCCGTCGACCGTCCGATCGTTGCCATGCGTCGGTTATACCGGCGGTCCAGAAACCCGCCGGCTGCCGATACTTGCACCTTGGGTTCGCAGATTAATGCAACGTCGTAACACGATACTGTCCGACCCTTCTACCCCTTCTTCATCCCCGTCCACGTATATATACGTACCTAACCTGCACGGAAACTGCACCTAAAACTACCACGCTCTGCGCCAAGCAAGTTCCTATACAAGTTATAATTATCGGCCTTCGCTGCATCCGATAGCGAATAAGCGATTGTCCTCGATCCTCCGGCTATGTACGATAAATCTGGAGGCGGAAGACCGCCGTCGATTGCAAGCTGCGCGTTCGTCGTCTCGAATGAAAGCTCGCTTGCTGAGAATGAATTTCACTCGGTAACGGAGATGGATATTCCTTCGATGTAAAAATCACGGGACGATGGAACCCTGTGAAACAGTATGAAAGTGGGTTGGAAATATTTTTAACCAACTCCGAAGATCGTGTTTACGGCAAATCATAAATAACGGAGACAACCGATAAATTATTTATTTTTCTACCGGTCTCTTTGTCGATCGTACCAAACGAACAAAGTGAAGTGAATTGAAAAATAAAACAGGGGAAAAAATTATCTACAGTGAACGGTGAGATTTTAAGGAATGACAATAGCGGTGCCGCAGGTTAGTCACGGTCGTTTACGTTTTTTGTTATTTTTTTTTTTTTTCTCTTCCGTTCAACCGTCGGAACAGTGACGTCGACGTGAAAGCGATTGGTACTAGGGTTATACGACAAGTATTATATTTCACGCTCGATCGGATTCCAATCCAATGGTGTAGTCAGATTCTCAAGAAGCTCTTACAAGGGTCACCATTATCGTTCCCCAACAAATTCAGGGGGAATAAAAGAGAGAGTTCATTGCATATACGCGGACGGGGGCAAGCGGCGAGGGCGCCAAAAGGTCCATCTATGAGATGGGCTCGCCTCGATAAGGGACACATAAAGTAGATGGAGACTTAAAGACGCGGCGGCGGTTCCGATACCGTTCTGATTTCGCCCCGATATACTCAGCCGAAATCGCACCTAGATCCGAAAACCCCGCGATGATTCTTTGGCCGCAAGTTAAACCCGCTGCAGAGACTCTCTGATGGCCGTTACAGCGACCATCGAATCGATGAAAAACAGGACCGCGTGGGGGATCAGGGTCTATTCTTACGTCGGGATGATGCGAAATCCTAGATTCTGGCGGTCCGGTTTTCATTGGCTAGTGCACACGCGTTTCGGATAAAATTCTTTGTCGTCTGATTTTTTTCTGAATGAGTTTAAGCCTGTATAACCGATTTCGATCGTCATGTCGGACTCATTCGTCCCCTCAACTTTCTATTCTTTATTTTGTTTTCAGTATAACTTACACAGGAGTTTAACATTATATGTACGTGTACTTTTGTCAAATAATTAAAATTGCGTAATTGATGCTTGCAAATTTACAATATCTTTCTACAGATGATCGTATTCATATATAATTGTACATTTCGTACAATTAGGATTATCCCGCGAATAGTACCGGAATAGAATTTAAAATTGCGAAAAAATATTGCGGCGTTTATTCCGAGTAAGAATTATCCGAGCTTTGAAATGCGAAAATGAATCCGTGACTAACTAATCTGCAGCTTTTTGCAAGACGTTACAAATTTCGAGTAATTTTCTCTTCATATTACAATTATCGTTATATAGACTGAAAACGGTGATGTATATTCGCGAGAAATGGGACGGATGCCTAGCGACAAAGGGAAGGCGGAGGGGTTGATAACGAATGGCGAACACTCATCGCTAGGCGATTTATAAGCCCTTGCGCAAAGCTGTTACACAGGCGTCTGTCTGTGGCCCGGAGAGATACCAACGTGCCGACATTACATTCCACATTAACCAAATTATGATTTAAGGTCGGCATTGTTGGCGTGCCGATTGTTCACATCCGAATAGTTCGTCCTCGTTCCTGCTTTCGGCGTAAATTTTAATGTCGGATCAATTACTCCAATGCAAATCGTGCACCGCCACATCGAGCGCATACCTACCTCATTCCACTTTCCTTTCGATTTTTCGGTTTGGATTTTTTTTCGAGATTATTTTTCATTCGTATATAACTCCGAATTGCGTCAGAGTTACAGTGTTCTAAGTCTGGCGCCATTATAAACTCTGGAATAAAAATTTATGCTTCATCTTCATTCATTCGTTAATTTCAGTTTCAATTTTCTATGCCTATGTTTCGCCGAAATTATTTTTCATTCATTTTTAATTCCGACTCGTTCAGACTTATAGTGTTTTGAATCTGGCGCCGTTATATACTCTGGAATAACAATTTTAGTTTCATCGCCTCCTCGCGGGTGAACATTCGTCATTTTATATGGACAAGACATATATCAGGTACTCCGTAACTGAAATAACAGAAAGACAACTTATATACAATATACATATAGTCCGTGGTTGCGGATCTAACCGTCTTTTCCTTCATATTCTCCTTTTTCCTTCTTCTTGAAATAATAATCCCCGTGTCCGCCCTGACGCAAATAAACCCGATCGCCCACTCGGTGTATAAATCCGTCAGGTATAAAGCGAGCGCGTTATTGAACTCGCAAATTCGCCTAATTTATTACACTCTCTGAGATTTTCACAAGTTTGTCGATTCTCCTAAAGTTACCGATCGTCTCTCATCGCCTGTAGAATCAAACTAACGATTTTTCACCTTCCAATAAAAAAAGAGGCGGACTATATATTACCCAAAATACAATCACCCTCGACGTCGTGTAAAGCCCAATTAAAAATTCTCCTCATAAACGAATTCCCGTTCTCCGAATCGTTCTAGCTAGGAAATAAAAGATCTGTGAATTATTTACACCGGTTGAAAAGTCGGGATTGTTCTTGACCCGTTCTCCTCCTTCTTGAATTTCTTTTTTTTTTCAATTTCCTTTTCTTCTACGTCGTATAGCTGCTGTTGAGCATCGCGAGAGCAATCGCCGGTGCAGATGCACTCAGGCACTCTCTGGCAGCCCGCGAGTAGAAGTATGATTTCGAGCGTCGTAAAAGTGATATACGCGTCTGCTTCGTGACTCGTGAGTCACTCGTCAGGTTTACGGCGCCGTTGAGCGTACGTCAGAGCAAGTGTGACGCGGTGTTCCTGACTCGAAGACGAGAGGAAGCCAGGAGCTGCAGTTACGGTGTCGCTGCACCAGTCGTTCGTCTCTGCGGAACCAGGACCGACACTATCGGCTTCCATCCCGACGCCAGTGATCGGAGACGGCCGGCGCCCCGGTGATCTACGGGTCGACGTCTCGCCTCGCGAACTTTTCAACACTCTCCAAGGTCGGCCATTCAATCTACCCCGATGCGCGACTCGCGTCTACCGACAAAATCCTACCGCGTATGTACATATGTACGACATGTACGAATAATACGACGATTTCTTCTACCCTTGGAAAATTCTATCGGTGATTGCGATTGCTTCTCCGAAACCTGAAATCGGTAATCTCTCGAGAGTCAAAAGTTCACGGGAGGTACTTGATCTTTACACAATGCGGTCCACGGTTAAACACGAAGTTCTGTAACTGTTGCAAGCTTTTCAATTTCTGGATTCCTGCTCCACAAATGTGCCAGTGTAACGAAAACACAGAAATAATGACGGATTAGGTGTTGACAGCGTACAAACGGTAGAAATGACGAAATTTTATTTGGTCAAGGTGCTTTTGTTGCAGATATTTACCATTTTTAGGTCCACTAATCAGCAGGGGTTTGAAAAATATTCGAAATACTTCGAAACCTAACGTTGAGGAAACGTGATAAAAAGTTTTGTAACATAAAGGATCGAAATCGTGGTTGCACGAACCTAGTGAAAATAGACGAAAATTCGAATTCAACAATCGTCGAATATTCAGTACCAGCATAAAAGCGTAGAAATATAACAATCGCGGATCGATCGTTGGCCTCCGCGTCTGCCGCCTTGTTCCGTAATTAGCAAAAGTAGGAAAGAGGAGGCCGTAGAGCGGTAGAAATGCAATAAAAGTTTATGCCCGCCATATGTTGTAATACAGTAGTGGGTAACGCCGGGGGTGGATGGGGGGTGGCGGAGGTGGCGCTGGCGGCAGAAGCGAGGAATAGGAGAGCGGCGGTGGCAGCAGGGATCGGTAAAATATGCAGGCAATAAGTATGGATTGTTATTAACACGGGGTACCGGCGGTGTCCGTTGCGTTTCTGAATCCATTACCCCGGCATGGCGGCTGAAATACAGGCCGATATATCCGCCCCGTGTACATCGGCACGGCCAAACTGTGTACCGAGAACCGAGTGCATGAATGGATTAGCCCTGGCCCACTTGTCAATGTGTGACCGCCCGCCGCCACACGCGCCCGAACGTCCAACCTGCCTTTCCACCCACCGCATCCCTCCGCCGAAACTTCACCCCCAGTCGGGACCGAGTTACGAGCCGGATTTTATCGCGAATATACCTGCAATAACCCAAACTCTTCGATTCGTGCCACACACATCTCGACACTCGTGAAGGTCACCTGTTCTTTTTACAATTTTTTTTATTTTTTTTATTATTTTACTTTGGATCTGAACACCGATACCTCGTTTTATTCACCGTAACGAAAATTTCTGCTGTGATCTTTCTGCGTCGATTGTTGAAATTTAATGGAACTTGTCGGTATGTTGATTGGCTTAGTGCAGTTTTAACAAGGAAGGCACCCGAGGTGCACCCCGCTGATTTTCTTCATTCTGTGATATATCGTAGTGCATTAAAAAATATTACGTACTTACTCTTTTCACGTGATAATTTAACCGTTTATGGGATAAAGATCAGACCCTGGAATTTACCCCCAAAAATTTGTTCTTCAAGATTTTTCGATGGTAGCCGAAGATTTTATTGATAAGCCCAAATGGACATCGTTCCCTGTATCAACTCACGGTAACATGCTTACTATTTCTAGCCTCAGGCTCAGGTTTCATCCCTTATTTATGGGGGGTGAAACTTGGGGAACGTTTTAACTCCTTAAACGGTCGACTTTGCCCGTAACAAAATACGAGTCCAATGTCTTTCTATATACTACAAAATATCGCGTAATGAAAAGAATGGTGAAGTACACTTCGGTTACTCGCCGTCTAAAATGCAGTGATCGTATTTCTAGCGAGATCCCGAGTGGACCTTGAAAACTGCGTTTTCAGAAATGGCTGTGAAAAAGGCGAGAAAAGGTCGACTCGTTGGATGTTTGAAAGAGCCTCGGTGGAGAGTTTCTGGGTTAGAATTAGGTTGCCAGTTCGTTAAAACGGGTAGACAAATAATTGAGGCGAGCCGCGAGAAGCCCGGGAGTGATGGGGTTGGCGGTGGAGGTGGGGGGGGAACGGGGGATGGGGATGAGGGCTGCTGGAATGGGAGTGCAGGGTTCTAACTAGACGCAATCAGGCAGGTCGGGCGTCTCGACTTGTTCGTAAAGGAATGAAGACTAACAGCACGTCACAGGGAGGCTAACCAGGAGTAATGCTGCCGGAGATCAATCTCCGGGGTCCATGAGAGTCCGCGGAGGCCGAAGCAGAGCAGCTTCGCCGGTGGCGGAGGGTAAACGAAAGGTAAGGTAAGCCCCTGTCATTGGGCTCGATCAACTCGCCGAAGCGTCCCTCTATCAATCTCAATTCCCCGCTAGTCCCGATCCTCAAAGCGCGAATACTTAGTATATTTCACGAGCGAATCCCGGGCCTCGCTTCCTCGGCGTCCTTAGAGCCGAAACTCCGAGGAACCGACGTCGTCGACGTCGGTAGACTGCGTCGCTGCAGGAGGAAACTGTGTCTCGGATAAGACAGTCGGGACAGTCAACTCGGGTTGATTTACCCGGGCCGGTGGTTTGGCGCTGAGACGCGCAGCGCCAGATTTAGTGAGACGTCGCTGCGGCGCTACGGACGCATAGATATCTTCTAGTGGCGTGCTCGGCGCTTCGCGGCTGCACGAGGGTTGCTCTGCCGCGAATTGCGACGGAACGCCATCCCGCTATCAACGTAAATCAGTGTCGCCGAAGCGTTTTCGCGACGTGTCGTGAAAGTTCTTTGAGGAGAATCGCAAAAATCTCTCTCTTCGCGGACGCGGCGGTTCGTTGTTGTTGTTTTTTTTTTTTGTTCATCTTTTTTTTATTTTTTCCACCCGACCGCCGCGTTCACCCCGCGGCGTTTATTCGTATCCGAAACACATTCATTCTCATTGGAAACATTACGCGACGCGGGGGCCCCGCCGAGCCGGGGGAATGGAATAGGGTATTACCAAGAGCCAATGATATAGTGACTATTACCGTCACTGCACCAGGGCTCGGACTGATGGCGGGTGACTGCGTACCTCGATAGCGCTAAGCTTCGGGCAGTAAAATACATCGGTCGGTCGGTCCGCGTGATCCGCTCGTATCAATGCTCGCGGCCTGCGAACCGTTCGACCGTTCCGCGCTGTCGCCCCCGCTGCGTTCCCGCCCCCTCAAACCCACTTGCAACCCCCTTCTGCCCCGGGTCGTTACACGACGGTCCGGTCATAGCTCGCGTCAACCGGTGATCTATCGACGTGGTCGAGGGAGAGCTGGACGCACTTTCGTTCGCGGTTTTAGCCAAGGGATATGTGAGACGCGCGGATACTCCGGGTGGTTGGAAATTAAAGGAGGTGGATGAAAAAAAAAGGGGGGGGGGGGAGAGAACATCCGAATGACGGCCTTTGAATCAGTTCGGTAACAAATGACGGCGGCTAATATTGCCTATTGAATTGTTGGGAGATCTTGAAGGAGTTGCTGAGAGAGAAAGATCCTACGGTGGGCAGAGGATCACGGTTAAGACAGCGGGAACAGCTAGGGGTGTGCTTGCGGGGCTGACTGAACGCGTCCGCGCGGAGAAAAATTAATCACATTCTTCCCTGCAAATCCCAGCTCCTTTATCCGTGGCACCGCGAATACCCAGTCATTTGTCAGGAATAGTGAATTAATGATGATTGCTGGGTGGTAGGGACGGGTGGCTGGCGCTGGCTACCTGAATCACCCCCCTCCGCCCCGTGCTCTATTCACCCACCCCCTTACATCACCGTTTGCTAAACCCTGGTTTCTCTCACGGTACCCGATTGTCGCCGTTTGCTTTAATGAAAACATTAACACCGCGATCGCGAGACTTTGTCCAACTTCGATGAAGAAATTTTTCCTCAAAACTGTCGCGGAGGAAGACAAACAATCGAGAAGTCACTTTAACTGGCTGTACTCAACGAAGATTGGCTGATCCGGTCGATCGAGAATATTCGCCAGACTTCAAAATATCGTCGATTTGTCCGGTACTCTAGTATACGGAAATTTCATTGGAATTATTTTAAGCACAATTTCCACCTTAAATAACTTGCTCGGGATTTTCCCCAAGAGGTTAACGAAGATCGAAATGTTCGACATCCTATCCGAACCCCGAAGTATTCGTGAAACCTTTGGATCCCTTGCAAACTGGCGAAATCTTATCAAGTATCGGGGGGTTCGACTGTGAATGAATTATTTCGAAGTGGTTAACCCCTCGAACCGTGCTATTATGGAAGTGCGAGGAACTCTGTAACGACTTGACAGTAATACTGATAGTAATAATAATAACAATGCTAATGATAATATAGTTCCGGACAATAAAGCGCGTATATATAACATGCACATGTATAGCGTGACGAAGCAGTTGGTAACTAGGAGAGTTTTCGAGTTTGATTTCAATTGTCAAGCTCTGACGAGGAGAGAGACGCGGATGACCAATCTTGGGGCAAAACTTGAGCAATTTCCTGGTGCGCCCGAAGCGTTTGGGAGATCAGACGCGTCCCTTAGCCGACGGCGAGGCCGCGCGCCAAGTCGTTAAGTATGCATGTCGAGAGAGGGTCGATGGCGGAATGAGAAAAGGGAAGGGAAGGGAAGGGAAGGGCTGAGATCAGGCAGAGAGAGGTGAATATTTCTGCACAGAGTCTTCTCTAATTATCTCGTCAAGTCTAATCGCGCGTGGTAGATGACCAGACGGGCCTTTGAGCCGCACTCACGAATTCCGGGCCGTTCCTTTGCCCTCTCCTTTGGAGGACCGGCCGAATGTCTGCGCGGGGTTAAATCCTCAAACTACACTTATGACAGCGGTTAGTACAAGGGTTGGCGAAATTATGCTTGTCAGGTCCATTATCTGAACGCCACAAGTAAGCAGCTCCGGCGCTTGCAATCTCTGTCCCTGTTCGTTCGGCTCTGCGTATGTGCGCCGCGTGCGAAACGGAGGGGGATGAGAGAAGGGCCGACCCTCCACATCAAACGACGATGCCCGGCATTAAGTCGCCGAGGATTACGTCTCTGCCTCCGCGGTAATCCGGTCTTCTACAACTTCAACACCGCGTGCGGTCCCAGACGCTTGCTCTTGCGTTCAAAAGCCCCCCCAACCCCCCTCGAACATTCGAAATGCCCTTTGCGACGATCGGATTCAATTTCGGGATCGCTGAGAGCCGGAGACTCTGCCCGTGGCTGCGGGACAACGACGCGGAGGAGTATCGTTGTTGTATACTAAAATTGTTCTTCTTTGAATACGAGGAAAAATCAACGGTTAATTTTCCACCCCCGCGATTGGGCCGCGCGGAGAGGTTACGTCAACGAACTGAAACACCCCTTAGTCTCCTCTCTCCTTCGCCGCTTCTTGAAAGACAATTACGCGGGATTCACCGTCGCCAGGAATGCATTTGTCAGGGCGGTTCGTGGGACCGCGGATTTCCCTCAAGGGTGTCATCGCTCACCGCCTCGCTTCGCCTCGCCTCGCCTCCGCGCCACCCGGGAACCTTCGCCACCCGCTTCCTTCATCGCCCTGGTCTCGCCGTCGAGCTTTCCACCCCCGACGCCCCTCGACGCTGGCTACACAACCTATACCCACCAGCCAGCCTCCGGCCTACCAACACTGGCTTACCTCCACCGCTTCGAGCTCACTCATCGCCGTTTAAGGCGGATAAGCAGCCGCTATTTGTAACCTCTGTTCCACCACGATGAAGATTGAGTCGTCGAGGAGCGTGTTGACTACCTCGAGGACGGCGTCGATGAGACCCGGGTAACCGGCAAACTTTTCTCGCCTTCTTCCTCGTCGCGGTTTTCGATTATACACTTAGGCGGGATTACAACACTTCTCCTTTGAATGTCGCTTTGTATGTTTGCGAAGGAATCGACGGTCATCGCCGAAAGGTGGCTGTAAGTACGGTGCATCGCGAACGACTGCCAACTACTTGGGGATCATTGCGGCCAAGATTGTTACCAGCCAGCGAGACAATGTCCTCGCGACAATGAATCTTTTACTCCGACGGGTCGCAATTTCGATGTGTAATTGATTTTGGATAAGTTTGGCCAGAAATCACTGATACGACAAGTTGCGTTCTCGAGAGTCTTGGCCCGCGACTATTGACTCTTGAAATATGACTGCTAAGCGGTCAATTGTAGGCGACGAATCTGTGTGTATAAAGGGGGAGCGATGCGTTAGTGCCTGATCTTGGAGAAGGCGAGGACAACTTGGAATAAGTTTCAAGTGGAATACCAGCGTATCTGAGGCATTGTTCGAGGCCCGTAACCGCGTGATCAATGCTCGGCGAACTATTCGCAGGTATAAGGAGGCCGGCTTATACGTGGAACTCGAGAGCTGATGTTCGACGTCCGTTCGAAGCAGGCGGCCGCCGACATTCAAGGAACAATCGCTCCAAGATTCTATGACTATATACGGCCTCTGGGAATGGCCGTTCATTTATTCCGAATTACGCCGGCACACTCCCGAACCCATTATTGAGGAGGAAGGTGCTTTCGTTGCCCGACAATTTAGCGCTTTCGCTAAACCTCCCGAAAGCTCGGCTTAGCCCACCTCCACCTCCGCTCGCTCCTCACTGTCGGTCGGCTGAAAATTCGAGGACGGAATAAAGAAAGCGGGAAATAAAGGTTGGGGGCGCGCATCCGGTATTCGGGCCAATCGCGTATATCGGACTCGAATTTACGCCGCGAGCACCTCGTTATTAGCACGCGCCCAAAGGGACGGATAAACGGTTCCTGCTAATAGCATAATTATACGAGGGACTTACGCGTTCGCCGGCTACGTCTGTAAAATAGTAACAGCAGATGGCACGACTCTGGCGGCAGCGGCGGCGGCGGCGAAGCAAGTTGTATCTCACAGATCTGTCGTGTGATTAAGCTTATTAAACGCTTAACTCATGGCGGGCTGGTTCAGCTGTACCCTTTTCTCCCCTCGCTTCTCTCGCTCTGCCACAGTTTCGGCCGCGCGGTGGATGCAATGCGGGAGAGGCGACGCGATGCGGGGGTGGAGAACGGAAGCGGGGGCGGCAAGACTACCGGCAACCAGGGAACATCCAGTGAACAGCCCCGCACACCAAATCATTGTTATTACGGAATATTACACAGCTGTATCAGCCTCCAGACTTCGCGCTAATAAACTGCGGTTATGTCCCTAATATACCGTATCTCAATTTTCACCGAATGGTTCGTTTGTTCGTTCGTTCGTTCGTTCGCTACATCACCCCGGCTTAGCCTTAGCGTGTTACAAATAAACCATTATCCCAACCCTACTTGAAGCATACACACGTGCCCAAATTCTTTTCTCAAAATCCGAAGCGTACTCTGAAAAATTCGGACAAGTTTTTCTGCAGTCAGAAATGGTTTTTGGAAAAAAATTATTCATCCACACAGTGCGCAATTGTAACCAACTTTTGCGGAACCTTGAGTGACGATGTTTTTTTTATCGAGATACCCTGCGAGTCATGTGCGATACTTCATTCTGATCTATGGAATAATGGTGGAAAAAATCTCAGCCTCAATTCTGAAAAATCTGAAAGGCATAAAATCATTCTTTTTGTTCTTTCAGAGTCGTTATGGCCACTCTGCTGAATCAAGATTGTTTTTACCGAAAGTCGTACTTATTTTACCTAGAAAATTAAAAATAAACGAGCAACGTTTGCGAGAAAAAATATATTTCTTTATTAATTTGATTTTCTTTCTACATTAGATTAATTGCCTGCTACAAAGTTAGCTCTCTATCTCAATGTTTGTAAAAGTTTTTGACCAATTTTTGACCGAGTAACAGCTCATGCGCTGTATCTTTATTCTTTCAATCTAACACTATTAAGGCTGGTAATGAATTTTATACATTTATTTTCACGGCTTTGAAAATTGAAATTCGAATACGATAGATTATTTTTCGAAATGTAGCCAGAGACTCTCGAGCCCTGGGACAATTTCGCTTTTGACGCTTAAAGCACGAACTGAATACCATCGAAAATCGAAAGAGAATAAATTGATAAGGTCCGAGCGTTGAAAGGTGACTGAAAAAGCCCCAACGTGGTACCTGCGTTCAATTAGTGTTCTCTTAAATAATTGGCGAGGTAACGTGTCGACGAATCGGTTAATACCAGAGTGGAAAAAGGGGAGAGGGTATAGAGAGACGGTGCCGGGGCGTTCGGTAAGTAATTAACGACTCATTTATACGGTATCAGCGGCAGCAGCAGCACCGGCAGCAGCAGGATTTGTCGGTAAAGGGTGAGAGAGCGGAGAGTTCGCGGAGGTACAGGTACCAATGAAGAACCCCCCAAGCTAATAGGAAACGCTGTCGGTGATACCCTTAAATGTTTCCAGTGTTCCCCCCATCGCCCCTCCCTAATTCTTCCATTAATTTTTGCTGAGCTCCGGGGCTAGTTAATATGCATTAAAAAGAGTTGATAAAAGCATACTTTGCCTACCTGCCGCCTAAAGTCCACCTCGCCACTTTGCCCCTTCGTTCCTGTAGCTAATCGTAAGTATAACACGGATTCGCATTGCTTATGAACTCACAAAATTATCATATACACCACCGTATGCTCGGTTCGCTGTTGGCGAAACTCAAGCATTGATGCAGCAGAATTTTAGGGGAAAAACCATTGCTGTCAATGATGTCGCGAAGAGTGTTTGATGGTGAGAGAAATAGAGATTTGGCAAATTTTTTAACATTTATTCATTCATCTTTTGTCGGTTATAGAAACGCCTTTTCTTTCTAGATATATCGTTTGGCTTACTTACTTTTTTTTTTACCGAAATTATTCTACGATCAACTCTCTTTAAATATTTGCATGAATGGCATTGTGAATCAAGTCGCGAGAATTGCATATTTTAAACTGTAAAATTGATTCGAAGTGTCGGAAGTTGAAGAAGAGTCGATGAAGTCTTCGAGGCCTGTGAGAAAAGTCCAAGAGTAAGAGATTAATCTACCGACGAAGCGAAACTCCTGCACTGATAAATAAGGAAAGTGGCGAAATAAGCTTATATATACATATGCTATACTACATATACAGGGTGTCCCTAAATTGAGGGACACGGACCAGCGAGCGTGATACCTGACTGAAATGCAACCGAGAATTTCTTTACCGGAAGCTCGTCCGACGCATAGTTTTTGAATTATAAGCGATAGCGTTAGGCCAATCAGAGTGCACCATTTCATCTGGATTTGCCGCCACGGAAATTGCTGTTTTGTTCGTCTGGGTGAATTATTATTATTCGGTTACAAAGTAAATATCGGCACCTCCCCTCACTCGCTGTTGTACCCCTTCTCGAGCGCTGACCTCGGTATTGTTGCCGCGGCACACGCTGCCGGCCGCACACCCACGGACGCACACTCGTGTGTGTGAAAATAAGCGAATGCCCAGCTCCACAATACTACGAAACACACATACACGAGTGAAAATAAAAATAAATCTCGAAATGAATCAGCGGATTCAAGATTTAATGTTATAAAACACTTCCAATCATCGATGTATGCATAACACTAGAGATTTTAGATGATTGATATGCCGTTAGGGTTCATAATTAGTCATTCAATCAATCTGAATTATGCTTTCCGAACATTTTTTGTGTCTTTGCAACATAACTTTTCCACTAGTTTGAAATTCATCATTGACATCCGATTTTTCAATAATGCGAGGGAACAACAACTCGCTGAATTGACGTGTCAATAGGTTTGTAAATCAATAACAATTCACCTGAGTTAACACAAAATAACTGAATAAATGAGAATTCACTGAATCACTGAAAATGATAACTGAAATCATGAGAATTATTTGAGATATAACTGAATTAGGAAGAGTTGTAATAAGTCAAGTTACTTTGAATAACTTTAGATTCGTGCCAAAATTTTATGTTTAGAGAGAAAAATAATCAAATTCAATTAAAAAAGTAATTTTAAATCAAGAAGAAGAAAATTTCCAAATACCTGAATTCAAATGAAGCAATTTGAATTTAATAAATCTATCCGAATTTGAGGAGAAATAATAATTATTATTTGGACCAGAAAAATGAAGTCGAATTACATGAATAAATTCAATTAATTCAACTCAAAAAAATATGGTGTCATTCAAATTCCCAGTTATTTCCTCGTCGATTCAATGTGGGTCTGGAGCCGCTTGTTTACTCACACGAACGATGCAATACAGTATCGATGTATGTGGTTCAAGTATTAATTACTCAAAGTTCATCAAACTTAAAAATATTTTGAATAAGACTATGAATTATCAAAATATCTCTTCTGATATTAAGACCACACGCAGAAATTTACCAAATCGATTACCCTTTTACCGATCTTTACCAATTCAATCGAGCCGTGTCCGATTATTTTGTTGAAATCGATTAATCAATACATCGATTATTCTCAGATGAGTGGCCATCACTAGCATTGATCTCAACAATTTCAACGTTACTTGCCACTCCAGACCCACATTGAATCGACGAGGAAATAACTGGGAATTTGAATGACACCATATTTTTTTGAGTTGAATTAATTGAATTTATTCATGTAATTCGACTTCATTTTTCTGGTCCAAATAATAATTATTATTTCTCCTCAAATTCGGATAGATTTATTAAATTCAAATTGCTTCATTTGAATTCAGGTATTTGGAAATTTTCTTCTTCTTGATTTAAAATTACTTTTTTAATTGAATTTGATTATTTTTCTCTCTAAACATAAAATTTTGGCACGAATCTAAAGTTATTCAAAGTAACTTGACTTATTACAACTCTTCCTAATTCAGTTATATCTCAAATAATTCTCATGATTTCAGTTATCATTTTCAGTGATTCAGTGAATTCTCATTTATTCAGTTATTTTGTGTTAACTCAGGTGAATTGTTATTGATTTACAAACCTATTGACACGTCAATTCAGCGAGTTGTTGTTCCCTCGCATTATTGAAAAATCGGATGTCAATGATGAATTTCAAACTAGTGGAAAAGTTATGTTGCAAAGACACAAAAAATGTTCGGAAAGCATAATTCAGATTGATTGAATGACTAATTATGAACCCTAACGGCATATCAATCATCTAAAATCTCTAGTGTTATGCATACATCGATGATTGGAAGTGTTTTATAACATTAAATCTTGAATCCGCTGATTCATTTCGAGATTTATTTTTATTTTCACTCGTGTATGTGTGTTTCGTAGTATTGTGGAGCTGGGCATTCGCTTATTTTCACACACACGAGTGTGCGTCCGTGGGTGTGCGGCCGGCAGCGTGTGCCGCGGCAACAATACCGAGGTCAGCGCTCGAGAAGGGGTACAACAGCGAGTGAGGGGAGGTGCCGATATTTACTTTGTAACCGAATAATAATAATTCACCCAGACGAACAAAACAGCAATTTCCGTGGCGGCAAATCCAGATGAAATGGTGCACTCTGATTGGCCTAACGCTATCGCTTATAATTCAAAAACTATGCGTCGGACGAGCTTCCGGTAAAGAAATTCTCGGTTGCATTTCAGTCAGGTATCACGCTCGCTGGTCCGTGTCCCTCAATTTAGGGACACCCTGTATACGAGTATATAAGCTATATACAGTATAGGAAAACAAAGCTAGGCGATAAATAATGCGATTAAACGCGAGCAATTTAAACGAGAAGAAGGTTGCACAGATCTACGACGAAGGCGCGATACTATTGTTCGGTGAATAATAATTGGTCTCTCTCATAATCCCCACGGGGTATATGGATAGGGCATAGGGTGGGGGTGGATGTGGGCGGCTTTGCCGCGAGCCGGACCCGCGAAGGGGTCGAATGGGAATAGGACCCAGCTCTCGCCGGAGGATCTGCATGGGTGGTGGTTTCTGGCTCAAAGTCGCAAATCACTTTAACTGCTCGAGGAGCAGTTTGGACCCGCTAATGGCGTCAAGTGTCTCAGATACCGCGCCGGCGGGTCACCCTAAGGGGGTGGTGGGGGTCGGTGGCGCTCACACCACCCCCAACCCCCTTCCTCCCCCTTTGGCGCATAGGTGCGCGCCGCCCAGAGGACGAGGTCGTGACGTTCGTTTAATGTCCGAGGCGCCCAGGGCTCACGCAGCGGCGTTCGCCATCCGTTACATCTATAAATCTAAGATAACAATATTGCCACCCCTACGGTCCAGTAATGAATGTTTGTACAGCAACCATTAGCGCTGCCCGCATAACCTCGCAAGCCGTTTCAACCATATGGGACTTGCGACAAGCCAGTCATTATCGGCTGAATAATTTTCACCAAGAAAACCTGCGCTTGCGAAAAATTTTCAATACCGTGCTAAAGTTTCATCCGTTAACGGTAAGCACGGCACGTATCTGGAATTGAAAAAAAATATACATATGTTGAAGAAAATTGACACGTCAACGAGATAATTTTTCACAGATTTTTGAAGGGATTAAAGATTCATGGATTCGAATGGATGCACTCGAATATATGCATTCGTTTCGGTCAACTCGATATTTTTGTTATGATTTAATTGAATATTCTATTCAGTAAAGTATACACGTATAATACAAAGCTGCGTTCAAATCATTCGAATATTTCTACTAGAATAAATTTTTTCCTGTCAGTTGAACATTTGATGAAATTCAATATTATTTATTATTTCATATTGTAGAGGATATATTTCATCCATAATTTACGAAAAGTGTGAATCAAATAAATAATCAAATACAGTAATTCAGTGATTCGAATATATTGTTTGCGTTCAAATAAACTCGACTTGATTAAGAATATTTTCCGATATGCTTATTACGCGGCAAAAATTGCGTAGGGATAACAATTATTTTCTGCTTTTGATTAATTATAATTTTTTTTTTTGTCACTCGGACTAACGGCATGAACTAATACAATTCCATCGAATTTCTAGTAACCTCAATTGAAACCATAAAGCTATGAAACTATGTCCACTTGCTGTAAAGCGCTTTAGTTGAATTGATAATTCCGGGTATACTTCGTTGGTTCGGAAAATTGATTTTCTTCGGAAAATTATCACAGTTGGGCCGTAACGTGCGTGAATCTCTAGTCTTCCAATTTGTCACAGAGAAACGATACGAAGCCCCGTGTCAAATGATAAAAGTTTTGGTTGCTGTGCAGCAATTTTGACCAAATATTTCTTTCAGCGACGCTTCCAGAATGACTGTTAGACCACCGGTAGATCCGTGCCCAACACGGTTGTTCAATATCGGTATATATGTATAACGATTTGGTGATAAATTAGAGGTAAAAATTGTCATATACATCGGGAGCGGCGTCACTGGTTGCAACTAGCTATAAAATTTTATTTATTTTTTGTCACCATTTTGCACACAGGTATATCAAATCCGTATACACGTATAGATATAGATATATATATATATATATATATATGTAGAATGGCAGCGCGGGGTTGAAATTAAATTATTATTTCACCGAAATAAATCACCGTTCACTGAATCGTAAATGAATATTTATATTTCCCCCATTGAATTAGTGACCCGCGTGCATTTGCCTCCCCGTTTTTGATACTGCGGCTAAAATTGAAATATCTATTCGACAAATAACTTGGCCCAAAAGCCGTCGACTCCACAAACATCCGTCTATCGAATCCAAAAAAAAAAAAAATCCGTATATATATATATGAATCGCTGACGAAATTGCAAGTGACGAATTTCTCGCTGAAAGAACGATAAGTAAGCAAACTGTGCGGATAATTGAAGAAATAAAGGAATCGTCGATTATGCAAAGAGGAGAGAGGGGCGTCGGATATTACCGTTTGACCCGGGGAACATCATTTTTAACGAAAATGAACATGAGTGATAAGATAATGCAGTATAGTCGAAGCGGCGTCGGATGCTCAAAGTGATAAATGACGCGACGTACATCGGGCGGAAAATGTGAGCAGAGTTGCCGACTGAATCAAACCTCCATCAATCACGCAAGACCGCAACGGGATGCTGCGATGCGCCGCCCTGGAAGACAGCCGACGAAGCGACGAAGCGACGGACGCTGCGCGAAGATCGAGCTGTGCGGAGGCTCCTTAAACCGGCGGAAAAATGAGCACTTTCAATGCCGGAATCTTTCATTTGTCAAAGTCCTGAATGCCGCTCCGCGCTGCTCCGTGTAAGCGGTCACGTTGCCCTTTTCGTCGCGTTATACCCTTTGCCTTTTACTCGCCGATCTATACGCCTGCTGCTGCAGGTTACGCCTGGCGTTTCTTTTATCTTTCTTCTCAGCCGCGTTTACACGCACGTTACACCTGTTACGCGTCAGATATCCGACACTCGAAACAGCCAAGGGAAACGGGAGTGTCGAGAGATTTGAGTCGGTGATAAAATGCTTTTCCTTTTTTCCACTGAGCTTTTGCTCCTTTTCTTATATTTTCTTCCTCGCTTTGCACTCTCAATGATACACTTTCTTCGAGGTCATTTTTTTCTTACTCTGAAAATAATTTCCTTATCCCAAGTGCGCGGGATAATAATAAACGAAGATGTTAAAATTTTGCTAATTATTGTTTTTTGTTTTTTCCTCCACGGCATCCTGGTACACCTGAATTGAGACAATATCCATAAAATATTCAGAGATAGAAAAACATTCGTGTAAAATGTGCCTACGGAATTCGCGCGGTATAAATAAAAGCTCGTGGATCCGGAGGCGGTTTTATAGCGGATATAAACGAGCACTATTAACAATTAAAAAACGAAATATAGCCGCAGTTAATAACACTTGCCGAGAAGTAATACTGCATGGGAAGGCCAGTTGCGGTGACAAATAACAGGTGTTCACCTTCGCCGAGGACGTCCTGCACTTTTAACTCTGGGGATGCGTTTCGCCCTCCCCTGAAACTACCTCCCCGGTGCTTTTACCTGCTGGTTAATTGAACACGCTGAGACGTCGGATCGGCGCTTTGTGATTGTAGGGAAAATGGTGCACATATTTTTTACGACGATAAAGGTGAGGAAGAAAGTAAAAAGGGCAAAGCCGGTGAAGCTTAACAATCAAATATCATTTTGCTCTGAGAAACCATGCGGCGGTAATTCTTTCAAACTTCTGAACGGAGAGGGACTCGCATGCGGTAACTCTGAAAACGTATTTTTACCGCGGATTGCTTCGCCAGTCACGGAATTTAAATTGCGGGAAGCAGCGTCGTCCGGAGTGGGAAAACATGATGAAAACTTTGGTCCTTCCGCTGCTGCAAATGATCTTGGATGGAAACACGGCGGTATTGTAATTTATGCTTCAGGTATCAACCGATGCGCAATCAGCGAAATGGTGAGCTGTGGCGGACGGATCTGCGGGCGATTCACTCGGGATTCGAAACATCCGTCAGTGACACCTGTCACACGCCGGACTGCATCGGCTCTGATCCGTCAGTCGTTCTTCGGGCAATCAACCATCGAAATTAGCCAGCATTGCGAGCCTCGGCGTTGCCGGAGCAGATGTCAGGGGCTCGACTACAAATGTAGACGCCGTCGTTCGATCGACGAAAAATTGTTACGGGCGGAGAAGAAATCGGCGCGTATGACTCGCCGGAGTGGAATTGGAACTGGAAACGGGGGTGGAGGGTGGGACCTGAAGGGAGGGCGAGGGAAAGTTGCAGAGCGTGTAAATGAATACTTACGATCCACGTAAGGTTAAGCTCATTACGTTCGGAGAAGAAGGCCCTTGCAAACAATTCCAAGCAGCCGGCAACGAATATTACAACACGATATTACCCGAGATGAAATAATCCAGCTGGCTGGTACCCGTGAACAAGAGTAAACGAGGCTCCTGTGCTAATTGCCGTGAAAAGGGTTAACGCCGCTCTACTCGACGGCTCGGCTGAATATCGCCATCCATATTTAATTAGGCACCGCCGGATGCTACCCGGTAAAATTCCTACGATTGTCAACGGATCTACAACCGCCGCGTAACCTCTCTCGTTCTTAACTTTTTCACCCAAACCCTCCACAACGTCAGAACGATAATTCCCAAAACTTATTCGGGGACATTTTTTCTTCTTCGCCGACGCCGATCGTCCCTGAAAAATGGCGTATCAAAAGTTGTTCGCTGTGCAACTTCCTTCTCAGAACTAAGCAATTATACACGTGTATACGCGTATGTGCTGCTGAATACGGCTTTCGGCCGTGATGAATGAGAATTTGCTTGCAGATTAGAAATTTTCTCATCAGTTGGGGTTCGAAAGTGGGTCGAGAAGGGAGAACAATTACTTTGGAATTAAAGCTTCAAGTTTCGCTGTCTCCGCATGTCGGTACTTGTCTTATACAGTTTCTTTTATACAGGTATACTACACTTTTGTACGTGTACTTTCGTTTCTTCATTTTTACTTATATCAAAAACGGTGATGCGCATGTACACAGAAAGGAGCTATGCATCGGTCCCCAGCAAAGAGAAAATGCTTTCTGTATAATGAGGAGACATGCTTCTCTCACTGTTTCGTTTTTGGTTTCTTTTTCCTTTCTATTTTCATTTTTATTTTCGGGAAAGATCACACGGCGAGAGTAAAAGAGAAAGAGAGTGAGTGAGAGAGAGAGAGAGAGAGTTGTTGGAAATTGAAGAGGTATAGTAATTTGAGTTTCGGGTCGACAGTAATGCCCACCTTTTGCAAGCGAGTGGATCGCTGCCTGAGAATGTTACTGTTATTGCTTACAGCGGCGCTCGCCACCGCTACTGGTCAGTAATTAATCCAGGCTTCTCCGAAATTAAATCAGTAATACAGCAGTGCGCAACGCCCACCCTCCACGGCTGTTTCAGCCCGCCTGACGCCATTTCGCCAGGTATATAACCGCTGTTATCTGTATTTGTTTTCCCATCAACGCCAGGGAAAATAGCCTTCCTCCCCCCCCCCCCCCCCCCTTCCGCCCCAACCACCCTCCCACCCCCGGGTTTATACACCTATATCCGCGCAAGAAGAGGGGGGAAGAAGCGGCTTACAGATCACTCTTTAAATGAAAACACCACGGCGCAGCTCTTACTTATGACTGCCCTTAAAATTGGTGGCAGTAAACCTGTGTCGGCTTAATTTATTTACCTGCTTCGTAAGGTTAATTCAGTTTATTCGAAAAATAACTCGGACCTGTGCTTATTTTTTTTAAGGTACGAAAAAATCTTGGTTCCAAATGGTGAACTGCGGATGTACGGAATGTGAAGAGAGGAATAAAGAGAAAGGTGAATGGAGAGAGAAAGGGAAATTTCTCTGGAGGTGTTGTAGCCGCCAATAAATATATCTCCCGCGTCCCGTTCGCGGGTGTTCCGCCCACTTTCACCAGCTTCCGGTTCTCCTCAGTTTTATTTAAAAATCGGAAAAATTATTATCTATAGACGTGTGCGGACGACGGAAGAACAATGGAACCAGAATTGGCGTCTCACCGCGTTGAGCAATAGGTTTATCCCTTTGGAAGGAATAAAGGTACGATCGGTAATTAATGGGACGGTAAATCAGCGACGGGAATAATGCCAAGGAGACAACAGAATAGTTTATAAAGCAGCCGTCTGTGCAGCCTCCCTCTGCAGGTATATTATTGATCAGCCGATTGGTATATTCACTCTGAGACGAGAAACGACGGCTAAACGCTGCGTGATCACGGTTTGTTTGTCGTGTGGATATTAATGCACTACAGGCTTCACTGCAGTTGGCAGAGGTCGGAATGATAATTGGACGATTTCGATGTATGCCTTCTCAAACTCTAATCCTTAGATTATTGAGGTATGTACAAAAACGAATTTTCCATCATGTTTTTTTTTTAGAAGTCTCATTTCCCAAGCAATTTTCAAATCATTTTGGATTTTCCATTGAATTGTATACGTCATTGGCATGAAAAAAAAAGACTATTCGATTTCGTGCCTCGACATTATTATTTATTCCCGTTTCTGCACGAAAATACATCGAAACCTGGACCGTTTTGAACGACTGTCCAGAAAAAAATCGATTTATGGATACGAGAGAACAGAAGGAGGTAAAACGTTTTCAAATCCTAATTTTCAATGCACCGAAATTATTTTCTACACTGCAATCTGTTGAATTCCAACCAAACTCCTCGACATGTGGTAAAGTGAAAAATTTCTAGGTGCTCTTTAACGTTGTCATATCATGCGAATGCACCTCTTGTACCGGAAAATACATTTATAAGGGAACATCATCGATGCGAAGGAGGAGAGAATTTTTTGCCCGAAACGCAGGGTGAAAATTTATCTTAAATTTAGAGTAAACCGAATGGAGAGCGCGCATGCAGGGTACGTTGTCGCGGCTGATATACGAGCTCGTAATGTCTATATTTTTATTATTTACGGACTGAGAGATAACTGAAGTGTGCGGGGCGCCCTGGGCGGACTTCGTGATAGAGACGAAACCGAGCAAGAAATGAAAACGATCCCGTTGCCGTTCGTTCGCGCGTCCCAAAGCTCTCGCGCTTTTCGGCCGCTTCGGTGAAACCGAAGAACCGTGACCTCTCGGCCGCACCGCGCAGCCTCGCCTCGGTTCTATTGTACCGGAATATATCACCCGCCTATAAATCACCGCTGAGAGGAGTATTATATCCAAACTACGTTGGTGAAAAATTCGTCTTTCACTTCCTCCTCCCCCGCCGCGAAGCGCCGCAGACTCGCGTGAAGAGAGTCAAAGCTTGCGGCTCGCGGTTTTCCTGACTCGACGACTTGCGGCTGATTCCCGACGAGGGTGCGAAGAATTAGCGGAAGATCAAGTTGAAAAGCGACGAAGAAAAATTATTTAAAAAAAAAAAGAGGCGGGAGGAGGGGGGGGATTACAAATCGGGTTGGCAATTAATTTTCGTCTCGTTGCTCTTCCGCGGCTCAAGTGAAAAACGGCGCGAATCAGAGAGAGAGGGAGAAAACTCCTTTGTCCCAGTTTCTCTGAGCCTGTAAGGCTACACGCGGCACCCTCTTCTCTCGTAAACGTTGAGCAAATCAAGTCGGGTGACGTTCATTTAAGCCCGTGACCCCCCCACCACCCCTTCGGGCCGCGTGACTCCGCTAAGGAAAACGCATTTTCTAAGATAATCTCGAGCGCTATCGAGCCATCGTCGTTCTTTTTTCTTACCCCTCGGCCCCGAGATTTATTTGGATAGTTTATTGTTATTCCACCCCACTTGGTTTTACGGCCTCCCTGCAGCTCGCCGCACCGACCAAGAGACGCTGAAAAGCCAACCGAGGTAAGGACTTCGAAACCTGCTTACTCAGTAACTGGCGCAACCTTAATTTTCCAGTGTTACATAATTTTTGTACAAGAATTATTGTCGCATAACTTGCGAAACCGTTTTGCAATCAACGTCTGAAACTGCCTGCAGACTATATGTATACGGATAAGTAGTCAGTTTTCGGCAACGGTGGAGATTTATGGAGACGGATATTTTCATAAAACTATATTTGTATATGTATGATGTAAATATATAGGTATAATGTGCAGCCTGGAAACAAAGATGAACGAGGGTTGCGTAACACATGTCACACCATCATTCATCCCCACTACCGGGGACGTCCGCTGATCTAGTCATATTTACGTCGGTACTGAATCATGTCGAGCCGGGTTTTGATTTGTTGACGGGTTTTATGGGTAGGTAGCTGGTATTAACGCGGACAACGCTTCGAATTTTGCTACAGCTAGAAGCCCCGGTGCAAATGTCCCCGCTCGCCAGTTGGCATTTCCGCCAAATGGTGATTTGTTCGCGAGACTGACTCGCGGCCCACCCTTTGGTTCGAGGTGTTTTTTTTCTTCTTTTTTTTTTTGTTAATTCATTTTTACGTGTCGCGCTGCACGTTCGTCCGCATAATTCAAACTCGAATGTCGCGCGTCACGAGCTGCTAACAAATTGGGCAATTTTCATAGCTGCACCCTGCAAGTTGTAAGCGAAGAGAATCAGAAATGATGAAGAGGAGGCGGAATATAACGCGTTTTAAACAACCGCTTACGACTGATTAACAACATCCAGCCCCGACAAATCGACGGAAGAAAAAATAGAATCCGAGAGTCAAGTGATATGCGCATGGCTGGTGACATCGACGCCCCAAAGCGTAATTACATGAGAAAGATGGCACTTTGCTCGGCATTTTGTCGCCTTGGGCGCTTAATGGTCGGTGGTTGATAACGAGGTTTCGCAGCCAGACAGCGTTGCCCACTGAGAGATGTTGACAGCGGCTTTCAACCTTACGATGCAGGGGCGAGCGAGCAGTCTCTCTTGCCCCCGCGGGTCACTCGCCCGCCAACCGCCCCCACCCCCGGCCACATACAACCGCCCCTGCCCTTCGATCCTTGGCGAGATCCTGCGGAGCGAAGCTGTGAAGGACGACGAGAGTGCATCGCGACGATGACTCCCTTGATGCAAGTTCGAAAAAAGAACTCCTACACGAATCGTCGAACATCTTGGGGAAGATAACGCTGTTGTAAAACGTCGTGTCGCAGCTTGCACGCGGTGAGAAATTGCGATGCCGAGGGTGCGATTATCGCGTTCGCGTTAAGAATTAGCATATTACGTGCGGGTACGAGGAGGAAGGGCGGCGGTCACGTGGTCACGTGGTCACGTGATAAGGTAGCGTGTGTGCCGTTGTTCCGTAACGCAAGAAGGCTTTCGCGCCCCTAATCCCTGCGCAAACTAAACGAGGTGGTGGATTTGTTCGGAAGAGCTTACTTCGGCGGTCCGCGCTCTCACTCGGAGCCCGGGAAGAGTCCCGTCCCGTTTTCCACCACCATCCAGGTAGGAACTGGCTAGGAAACCAGACGCTGAGCTTTTGCGTGCCCGGTAACCACTTCGAACTCACGGTAAGGAACAACCCGACAACAATAGACCAGTGCTACGCAGGATTACGCTTCCCCGTTGGAGGAGAGCTTTTCCAACTGCTTTTATAACCAACAACACCTGTATACCTACCTCGGCTTTTAAGACTCCGGGTAAAACCCAGCCTTGAGCTTCTCCCACACACGGTGCCGAATCTGCTTACCATTCCGGTAACGCAGTTACGCTTAAGCTTTAGTTGCTTTAGTTTGAGATGCCGGCGAAATACCAAATCGTTCACTGTTTTCTTTGATTCTAAAAAATCTTGGCTTTTTCAACCAAAATACCGGAGGTACTGCACTTGGCCGATTTTTTTCTTATTCTGTAATGTATTGCAGTACATCAAGAAACATTTTTCGCAATTTTTTTCTTTTTGCTTACTGATTCGATTGATCGAGGGCTAAAAAGCAATATTCAAGTTGAGGCTAACGTAAGTGTGAAAGCACCGCGCACGTTATCGTCTGTTCATGGTCGATATTGTCCGATCGGTTGTATAAAAAAACAAACAAAAAAATTGGCATTCGCGTGAAATCCTAAGGTAATTAATTTTCAGAGGTAAATTTTAGAGCGGTTCTTACCTCCTAGATGAACATGACGGCACGAAAAAAAAAGAGTTGTCTGATGTTTCGTTACTCACAGCAACATGTCACAGAATGAAAGAAATCCCGACTCCCATCAGTATCATTTGCAAAGGGTACAACAGTCGAAGAATTTGAGAGACTATAGTTTTGTCTGGGTGAAAATCAACCAAAGAACAAAGAGCATTTGCAGAGTGACGAGAAGATGCCGGAATAATGAACACGGTACCCTGGAAGTCATAGGCGTTCAATTAACGTTTGCAAATCGGACAGGCGGTTAAAGAGAGATGGAAAAAGAGGGGAGGGCGAGACTCGTACGAGCACGTTCGAACGTTCCGCGCGATGCGTTCACTGTGGTGAAATTAAATTAGTAATGTTTCGTGACGGAGTAGGTGGAGCGGCGGTGGGAAAGGAGGCAGGTCGTCCTGCAAGCTCAGAGTCCAGTTAGCAATTCAATGAAAATTTCCATATTTTCACAGACCACGTATGTAGGTATATGTATATGTGTATATATATATAAACGCCGGGTGTGTTCGGACGCGAAAACGGACCGCTCAAGTGCTTTTTCGCAGGTAGAATCGACGCGTTGCGTCCTGACGGTTCCTCGAGTAGTCAATCGGGCCAATTTAAATACCAAATTTCGGACTCCCGGCTGCAGGCCGACTCCGCGATAGGTAATTCTTAACACGACGAACGTCGAGGACGTCCGCATCGTCTCGCTCGTAATCGGGGAGCTTATTTACACCTGCAAGCGGCCGCGGAAGGACGCTCAGCCCGCGTCGAGACGCTGCAGGCAGCGAAACAGCGTCGGCGAGAGGGAAACGCAGAGAGAGAGAGAGAGAGAGAGAGAGAGTGCAGGTAGTAAACAGGCGGGTGCTGACGGTGACTAATGATGGTGGCAAGGGCGAGAGTACACACTCGACTCTAGCCCGACCTGTTGCACCCCCAATAAAGCCCGCAGTCGCAGGAGGACGAACCACTAAATAGAAATGCGATTATGTCTTTTCCCGCCGTAGATGGATTTAAATTTGCTTGGAAAAATCGGCCCGCGTTAACAAACCCGAGCGAATTTCGTTGTTGTCAGAGTTCTGCGAAAAGCGTGGGTGTTACTCGTGTTATTGGTCTCTGAGTCGGTGATCACCGTACCTACTCGAGGGCGGCGGACTCTTATCAAAAGACGGAGTCGCTGGGGTGGAAAATTGTCCGATTATTCGCGGTTAGATGAAGCGCTTCTTCGGGGGTTGGTTCTCGGGATCAGAGACGGGTGTCGGATGAAAAGCTTTCGCCGACGGTCTCATTCTCACACGACGAGGCTGGCCGCGCTCTGGAGGACCCTCAACCCGGATTCAATCCCGGTGAACCCACGAAATAATCATCCGGCGCTAGTTCATCCCTTCACCTACAGAACTCTCCTTCAAATTCTCTCCCGTGTCCACTGCCAGACAACTTACACTCTTTTTATGCGGTCCTGTATACCTATACACAAACATCCGCCTCGGCCTGAAATTCAACCGCTCCGCAGGGTGTAATTGGATTCGCCTACTAATCGTAAGACGACTGTACGGCGTGATCGCGTCAAGCGATAAAAAGCTCTCCGAAAATCTGGGTTAACAGGAACGAATCGACGCTTCTATTCGAAATTCTTACACAATTTTCACCTCCGATCTACCCAATTACCCTCGAATTTTCATCAGAGATCGTCCGATCCTCGGAAAATCTTACACCGATTTTATTACCGAGAAATTTTCGCTACGATAAATCCCTACTTCTTATTATGTCATCTTCCCGCGGTGGCTGGTGTAGATATACGTCTTGCGATGCATAAGTTATAATAATATCCCTCCTGTTTTATAGCCTCGTTGTTCTGGAAATCAAGGAACGTGTCAGCGGCAGGTAGGGTAAAAAGGTTAGATGTGCTTCCCGCTCCGAACTCTTCGGTGGTGTAGCCTTGGTCGTTGGCGTTGCGTGGTGGTGTCAGGGCCAGCTAAATCCGCTTCCGTTGCCGCTGCCTGCCTCTACATTTCAACGGCAAATTATCTTGAATGTTTAACTGGTCTGGCACATGCCACAAGCCTGGAGCTTTTCGCTGAATCTTAATATTTCATACCGTTTACCTCGTGGTTCGCCTCGAAAGTGGAGAAAGAAAAGTAAAGGGAAAAGTAAAAGGCAGGAGCACACGTTTAATCGGAATCGCGTGATAAAAATATTGGAAATTTCCGAATACGATGAACGTTTGTCATTTTCGGACCAACGGAAAATTCCTCAAAGTCAGCGGGTAAACGATGCTTCTTGCGATTTCTAGCCAGTTCCCGCTTAAGCGTCGAGCCTTCGGTTATACTCGACACGAGAGCGTGAAAGGATGGAGGATGAAAGAGGAAGGATGCCGGTGCAGAGGGGATTTGCGAGAGAGTCGGGCAGAGTCGGTGGGAGGGAAAGAGGGAGGGGGAGTGTGGAGGAGCCTCAAGTAGGTGCTTCGTATGCGGAAAGGATCTTCCATCTCTGGGATCGCGCGCTTCTGTCAGTCACAATGGCCAGGCGAGATTGGCCTCCGGAGAGCCGGCTACGCGAGCTAATCAGAAATTAAATCTCGGCCTTAATTTCTCCTGAAACAGTTTTATCGGATACCTCTACGCAATATCGCAGCCACGACGGTGCAACGGAGGTTCAGCGAGTGCCCAACCACTTTCTGCAGTCTACCTGTAATCGTCTCCAGACGCCATCGTCGTCTCCAGGATAATCATTTTTTAGCACATCCGCACGTGTATGTATGTATGTATAAGGTACGAGGCTGCCGTTGCTGCAAGTGTACGGTGAAACGTAACAATTACTCGGAGAGTTGTTGCAGATAGTGTGCAGATGAGCAGACACCGTGCACGACTGTAATGATATGTAGGAATAGCAGTTGCGAGTTTTGACGCACGGCGCAGAGCGAGGATCGCAATGCTGAAGGGGCGCGCGGGACGGACGGCGTCGAAGCGTGTCTATCGGTGATTCGGGGAAACGATCCATTTGATTTTATTTTACGATTTCCTTTATACGAAATACAGGATTTCTATTACCTTTGTGTTGTTAGATTGAATAGCCCGAGGCTCTCAGCATACGCTCATGACTGTTTCATTTACAAATGTATTTCCTTTCAGAAGGAACTTTCAATTTAGTTAGATGTTCGGCACAGCGTAGGACGTACATCCCGTATGTGCTTCGGGTGGTGGAAGTCGATGTGGAAGCAGTCGCGGGCTACGATGTCGAGGGTGGTGCGAAACCGCCCTTATAGAAACCGCCGGGGTTACGACGACCGGGCTACCCGAGGATGGAGAGGAAGGGCCGAAGGCCAACCGTTAAAAGTTGCGGATGAGCGCGCATCACCCGCAGAAAACAATCAGAATCTGCAAACGGCTCTAACAGCTAGACGCCCCGGACCATTATCCCCCCTTTTCGCAAAACCCTTGAACAGGATCTCCCTTTTTTTTTACCATCCGAGGCACTCAGGAGTATACGCGAAAATTTCTACCATACCTTCTTTTTTTATACCAGTTCGATCCGAATGGACAAGAAGTGATTCTGACGATTGGAATAAAGGATTGTAAATTTGGATCGAATCAATTCAACGTTTCAAACGTTGTATATAACGCAAGTTAGCTATGGCGAGTACGATTTAATTCCGAGCATATAAATAATTCAGAGATAAAGGGAGAAAAAAAAGGATTCATTATACACACAAAAGGGAAGCAGAGAGAAACACGAAGCTTGCGTCTCGTCAATTATCCAGGAGCCTTTAATAATAAGCGTAAATATACAATAAGCGGAGGAGAAGAAGTTCCCTCGGGCGGCATCAACATGTTTCATACTTATACCGAGCGTATAACGTATACAGTAGCTAATGCCTTAACGGCTAAGTGTCTTCCTGCAGGAGAGCCGACAAACCGACCGCCTCGCTTCCTGGTGCTCAAGCTAAGACCGGATATTCCAGAGTTCAACCGAGACGACTGCTCGGCCTCAACCCTTTCTTTACCTTAGCCACCCTCCTGCCTCCCCACCTTTGCATATCTAATTCCTCGGGATATTAGCTACATTCAGTTCTTATTCGCGCGGTAATATCGTTACGCGAGGCCAGAATTATTGCAATTCAGTTATCCTAGAGCCGCGTAATTTTCACGTAGGTACTCCAATATCTTTCGGAAATCACGTCATTCGAATGATCAGCCGGGGTTCGCAAAACTGATTGAATGAGTGATCGGATGGAAGAGTGAAAATCTTCGACTTCGTTCAGAGAGCTTATCGTTTTGCCTTATACAGTCCGAGGGAAGCTTTCACTGATTCACTCCAATTTTTTACAGCCTCAATGCAATGTCACTTCGCTGGATGGGTGTATTTAATTATTATAGCAACATCGTTATACCGATACAGATAGCGATCAGATATACACATGTGCATATCGGATTCGACTACCGCATGAATAACTTTTGAACGCGACGTCCTCGTCGTCGTCGTCGTCGTCGTAGGGGGTGAGCGCAAAGCCGGGCGCAGGGCGAAAGCACACTCGAACGCCCCTCCGCGCGCATATATCAAGTCAATAATTAACACCAGTTACAACTTGTGGGAATAGTAACGGCGTTTATGCTCCCCGGGACGTCGTATTTCAGAGAAATGTGCTCGTGCCGTCGCGCTATCCCGTGGTATAGAAGAGCGGGACGCCGGGGCGACGGGGCGCAGGATAACGCGGGCTCACCCAGGGGGTGGAAATGCCGGTAGGCACCCACACTCGGCGCTGCACACGTACCGCCCCCGTCTCCCGTCGGTGGAACAGATGAACAGATACGGGAATATGGAAGGAAATATAGATTTAGGCGCGCACGGCACACAGATAGTATATCTGCGGTCGCTTAAGTCGCGCTACCAGGTTTACGGTGATTACGGATTCCCGTGCTCCTCGCGATCCCGCCGAACGGAACGGAACGGAACGGAACGGAACGGAGTAGAGAGAAGCCGAACGAGACGTTGCGTTGCGTTGCGTTACGTTACGTTTCGTATGTTTGGACTGAGTTTCAGGTTTGCACAGCCCAGCTGAGAGAGAGGGAGATTTACTGCTGGCTTACGGGGGTGGCGGGTACCGCCGATTCGGAGGAAGCCTCGAGGAGGTGCCACCGCCGCCACTTGCTCGCCTATGAACGAGTTAATGGAGCGAGCGAGTGAGGCTCCCCCTTCTCTCGAACCCGGCAGTCCTAATCACTAATGATAACAATATTACTAGCGACCGGCGTGCACCGCCGGCTCCTAAGCCGTCCTAGCCAGATTTATTACGACGGTGTTTTACCGCTGTGGTACGATATTTGCCTCCGCAGCTTTGCTGTGTATACGGCGTATCCGCGAATCGTTATATGTAACTCACTAAACGCCCGGGATCAGACCGCTGCTCGGTATTTGCCTCCTTTCGTCGGATTATTCGACCTGATGTAAAAAGACTGCTTGAGAAACTCAAGCCCTGAGAGACTTTATCGTCTCGGGGGATTGGAGAGTTAACGTTATACGAACTAGGCGTAAATTATTGTAAATCAGCCACTTTAATGAATTCCTTACGAACAGAGTAAGAAAGTGCCTCGATTATCCTAGAGCAGTGAGTCTTCCGATATTTCTATACCTCGTCGAACTCTTCACTTGAAACGCCAGTTGTGGTTCAACAGAAATAGAGCACGGCGTTCGCCCT